>NC_071553.1:0-306666 GCF_026979565.1 Vidua chalybeata | reverse complement strand
AGACCTTTGGGTGATGGGAGGGGGTGGTGAGGGACTGGAATCCTTGGGGGAGGGGGTGTTGGCACCCCTGGGTGCTGCAGGGAGGGGGAGGTGGCTCATTTGGTGGCAGCATCATTAGATTTCATGGGACTCCCTTCCCCCCCCCCGGCTCCCTAAGGCTGCCAAATTGCCCATGTCCATCATCATCGTGGGGGTTGGCCAGGCAGAGTTTGATGGTAAGATTCTGGGATTGGGGGGAACTAGGGGAAGGCTGGGGGGATGGGGGTGGGGTCCTTTGGCCACTGGAACTATGAGTTGAATGTGTCAGCATATGAATGGGTTCAGCATACCCCAGTGAGGGGGCTTGGGGGTTCTGGGTGTGGGGTTGAGAGGGACATAATAGGATCCCACCCTGGGGTGGGGGGCACTGGGGTGCTGCTGACCTCCCCCCAACATTGCCCCCAGCCATGGTGGAGCTGGATGGGGACGACATCCGCATCTCTTCCCGTGGGAAAGTGGCCGAGCGTGATATCGTCCAGGTAACCAACCTCACCAGTGAGGAATTTGGGGACCCCCTCCCAGCCCACCCAGCAGGGTGGTGGTGGGGGGTGCCCTGGGGAGCTCAAATCAGCCCCATCATTCCTGGGGTGCACTGGATGGGACTGGTGTGGAGGGATGATAAGGTGGACTGGGACATGAGCGGGATGCACTGGGACAAGTGGGATGCAATGGGTTTGGGATGCACCTGGATGGGGAGATGCACTGGGATTTGGGGGTGCACTGGCACATGGTAGGGGCGCTTCATTGGGAAAAGAGGGTGCCCTGGGACTTGGGATGCACCTTGGAATGAGGGTGCACTGGGACATAGGACCATATTAGGATATGGGAGGCACTGAGACATGAAGGAGACAATAGGACGTGAAAAGAGGTTTACTGGGAAATAGTGGGGGGGTTGGAATTGGGATGTCAGGGATATGCTGGGACACAGAAGCAGTGCACTATGACATGGGAGGGGTGCACTGGGAAAAAGAAGTGCACTGGGGTTTGGAATGTACCTCAGTGGGGGTGACGCTGGGACACTGGGTGCAATGGGTACGTGGTGGGGGCCTTCACTGGGAAAAGAGGGTGCCCTGGGACTTGGGATGTTCCTTGGAATGGGGGTGCAGTGGGACATGGGGGTTTATTAGGATACGAGGTTTATTAGGATATTTGGCATGCAGGGGGTTGGTACTGGGAAATGGAGGGGCACTGGAATGTGGGGGGCACTGGGACATGGAGGGGCATGTACTGGGATATGGAGAGGGGATATACTAAGACATTTTGGGGGGACTGTGCTGCAAAAAAAGGGTGCAATGAGACTTGGGATGTTCGTGGATCTTGGGAGGAGCCTGGGACATTAGCAGGCACTGGGACATGGGAGAACATTGGGACATTGGAGGGGGGCACTGGGATATGGGATGTACCTGGATGTGGGGGGCACTGGGATATGAGGAGGGTGTGCTGGCAAATGAAGGGGGCACTGGGGCACCAGGATGGACCCGGATGTGGGGGGCAGTGGGACATAGGGGTGTATTGGGAAATAGGAAGAGACACTGGGATGTGGGGGCTGTGGGAGGCACTGGGATATGGAGGGGCACTGGGGCTTGGGATGTATGTGGATGTGGGGGTGCCCTGGGACATGAAGAGGGCTGTGCTGGGAAATGGGTAACACTGGGATGTGGGAGTACCTTAGGACATGGAGGGGGGGTACCAGGATATGGGGGGGCACTGGGTCTTAGTATGTACCTGGATGTGAGGGACATTGGGACATCAGGAATGGGGAGGGGACACCGGAGCTGCTTGTGTGTAGGGCACACAGTTCCAAGGGCTTCCTGACCCCCCTCAACTGCTCTGCCCCCCTGTGCCCTCCCCAGTTTGTTCCATTTCGTGACTACATGACGGGGGGTCCCGGCGCGGGGCTGAGCATGGCAGGGCTGGCGCGAGAAGTCCTTGCTGAGATTCCTGACCAGCTCCTCTCTTACATGAAGGCGCGGGGCATAAAACCACACCCCCATCCCTCCCATGTCCCCTGAAACGCCCCCACCCTGCCTGCCCACTCCCAACACACCATGTCCCTTCATCCTACCCCAGGACCCTCTATCCAGGGACCAAAGGCAGCCATACACTGTCAGGGACCTGGGACTGGAGGTCACTCTCCTCCTTTCCATAACTTTGGGATCCTGTCTCCAATCCGGGTTCCCACCACCACACCCATAAACCGGCTTTTGGGTTTCCTGGGGGAACTGGGATGGTGTTGTCTGAGCATTCTTGGCCATGGGACTGCCCCCTATACCCATCCAGGATGGTCCTGCCCCCCCAAAAAGGGGGCAGGGGGTCTTCAGCAGCCTGACCAGAAAGCTGGGGTGCGCAGGAGCCTCCACCAAATGCGGAGTATCCCCCTAGTATGATGCATGACCCCTCCTCACCTCACCACCCTCCCCAAATCCATGGTTCCCCTGCATTTCCTGGGCTGATCCCAGTGGGGTCCCCAGTGTTTTTGGTGTCCCCCCTTGCCGTGTTGCATGTGTCCATGTGGGTTTGTATTGAGTTGCCTTAAATTCCAATAAATTGTTGTGGCTTTAATTACAGCCCCCTTCCCTGGGATGCCCCAGCATCTCCCCTAAAAGGGGCCCTGCCCTGGCTGTATGTAAACCCCCCCCATGTGTGACCCTCCCCAGCTGTGTGACACCTCCCAGGACTGTGACAACTCCCCTGCGCAGCTGTGTGACTCCCCGCTCCAGCTCTGACCCCCCCCCCAGCTCTGCCCTCTCCACATCTGTGATCCCCTCCAAGCTGTGAACCCCTGCCCACTGTGTCACCCCCTCAACCTGTGCTCCCCCAACTGTGACACCCCAGCTATGACCTCTCCCCAGCTGTGTGATCCCCCACACACTGTGTGAACCCCCTCAAATGTATGACCTCCCTGGCTGTGTGACCCTCCCTCCTAGCTCTGACAGCCCCCAGCAGTGTGATGGCCCCCATGTCCGATATCCCCTGGCTGTATGTGATGCCCCCACATGCTGTAACCCCTGCCAGGCTTTGGCATCTCCCCAGCTCCGACCCCTCACCAGCTGTGTGTGATACTTCCCCACTGCATGACACCTCCTGACTGTGTGTGACCCCTCTGTGTGACCCTGCCCCCACTGTGTGACCCACAAAATTGCAAATACACAGAAACCACCTGGGGTATGGGAGAGTTGGGTTATTTACAGGACTGTGCCCCCCTGCACCCCAAAACTGTTTGAAGAGGGCCCTGGGAAGTCAGGGGGGCTCACAGAGACCCCATACCCCGATTCAGGGGATCATAAAGCCCCTGAAACCCAACGGGGGGGATTACAGAGACCCCACATCCCACTGGGGGGTTCACAAAGTATCCACATTCAGTTGGAAGGTTACAAAGCCCTCACGCTCCACTTTAGAGTAACAAAACACATCCCAACTGTGTCTGTGGGGTCTCATAAAGCCCCCCACCCCAAAAGGGGGAGGGTCACAACGTGCCTACACTCCAACTTGGGAAAGGTTATAAAACCCCTGCACCCAAATTGAAGGGGTCACAGACACCCCACATCCCAGCTGGTTGAGGTCACAAAATGCCCATCCCCCAGTTTGGAGGTCACCAAGCCCCTGCACTCCAATGGCAGGGTGAAAAAGCTTCCTCCCCCTGGCTGGGAGGTGGAGTTGTTTTAGGCCCCTGTCTCCCCACCAAAAGAAGTGGCTTTCCCGTGTAAGGGGATTGTAACAGTGCTGAGACCAAACCGGTCAGCAGGTACTGGGGGGGAAACCCCATGCTGGGGTGGCTGCTCTCACTCCCCCCTTCCTGGACCCCTTCAGGCTGCAGGGGCCCTCCAGATCCCCAGACTGCTTCAAGATTCCGTTCTTTATTGCTGCATTTCCCTCGGCCAAGGTCAGTCCCGGGGGAAACCAGCACAGATCCCAGGGGGCACAGACCCTAACTGGCACACCAAAACACGGGATCCCTCAGATCAGGCAGTGTGAGGGGCCTCATGTTGCTGTGGACAGGAACAGGAGGGGGAAAAGGCCCTGAGACCCCCCCCCCCCCAGCAGGGCTAACACAAGGGGTGTCATCTTTTGCCCAGGAGGTGCCAGGGGTTGCTCCCAGAAATAAAACACTCCAAATAAGGGGAGAGGAGGGGCAGATGGAACCCTGCATGTATGTCCCCCTGCAGAAGAGTAGGGAGAGGATCCTTGACTGTCTAGGGGGGCCCACCTTGTTTTGTGAGGAGGCCCTGTCAGTTTGGAGGGGTGCCTGACTGTTTGGGAAGGTCTTTGCCTGTTTGGGTGGACCCACTGAGGGGGGGGGGGGGGGGGGGGGAGAGCAAGGCATCTCCAGAGGCTGCTACTCCAGGAAATCCTGAGGAGAGGCAAAATTGTCACACACCCGCGTTCCTCTAAATTTATCCATTGGGCCTCCCCCAAACACTCACCTCTTTAGAATCATCGTGGAAAAAAAAACTTAGGATTAGGATTGGGGATTACGGTTGGGGATTAGGGTTAGTGTTAATTTCCGATTCAGATTTCTGTCTGGAGCTGACTTAGAAATGTTCCACTGGGGGTTGTCCGTTTCCTCCAGTCACCACTGTACCGCGACAAGCCTCGGATCGGGGGTGGGATGTGTGCCAGAGTAAGCTCCGCAGCAAAACTCTTCCTCCTAAAAGACGGCAGAATCTTAAAACCTCTCCTCAAGGCCATCTCTGCTGATGACTTGCTGAAAGTCAAAATGTGTGCTTCATCTTAGCCGAGTACATAAGAGATGGCAAACTCGCGCCACAAAGCATAGCCCCGCTCAATCACGTGACGGCCACCCCGTGCCTGACGCCTCGGCACGGTGCCTCCCGGCCGTCCCGCACCTGCTGCCGGCGCTGCGCCTGCGTACGCCCCCGAAACCACTGCAATCCCCCGCGCCCTGCGGTGGGACAGGCTGCTCGTGTCGACAGTCGAAAGGGACTTTGTATGTCCGCCCGCCCTTGGCCCTCTGACGCTGGTCTTGGCCCCACGCCAAATCCGCCCCGCTCCCGGGCCCGGTGGCATCTCCCCACCACCCGCCCCTCTCTTCCTTGCTGCGTTTAGATTGACCCGAAGCTGCCGGAGCTCCAGGAGCCTTTGGACACCGCTCCCAGGGATGCACAGGTTGCCATTGTTGGGCTGTCTGTGCAGGACCAGGGGCTGCACTCCATGATTCCGCTGGCTCCCTCCCAGCTCAGCCCCTTCTGCTGTTCTCACCCTTTGGCTCGGCCTTTCTGTCCCCTTGAGGTGCTGGCAGAGCTGCTGGGGACAGGGCAGGAGTGGGGCAGCCCCAGCGTTCCCCTGTGTGTGACACCCCAGCGGTGACAGCCCTAGCGTTCCCCTGCTTGTGACACCCCATGGGTGACAGCCCCAGCATTCCCCTGTCTGTGACACCCCAGTGGTGGCAGCCCCAGCATTCCCCTGTCTGTGACACCCCAGTGGTGGCAGCCCTGGCATTCCCTCCCTGGAGACGCTCCAAGGGATGCTTCCACAGCTGCGGCCAGTCAAGGAACTGACTGGACAATGAACACCCCTGGCCTGGGCTCGGGTGGCACCTGGCCACCTCCACAGTGCCACAGGCAAGTGTCAGATACATAGCTTTGCCCAGAGTTGACAGGGAAGGTTCATTAAAAATGGAAAAAAACCCCAAAACCACTAAGAAAAAGCCAACTCTGCCCTGCAGAGCTGCTCCCTCCTTCCCTAGTTTCACCTGCACATACATAGGACATGAGACTAAAAGCAATGAATGCTCCTCAGGCACATATGCAGCAAAAGCAGCTTGAGGACAGCCTTGCAGCAGGACTCTTCTCATTCCAGTGAAAAAGGCCAGTTGGCAGGCAGCTCTAGTGCCCTTGGAAAGGGCAAGGGCCAGAGCCTCAGCCTACACGGAAGAAAAGGGCTCTGAATTGCCTGCCCCTGGCACGTAAACCCTGCTCCCAGGCTGCTTCACACACAGGAATTTTCTGGAGTAGTGCAGGAAACTGATACTCAGCTCTGGCTTTTCCATGGTCTGTGTTCTAAAGCTTACCTGGGACAAGAAATTTAGGGTCAGCTCTGCTGGCACAATCGCTTCTGGCCCAGGGCAGAGTGCCAGGAAAGTCTTTTTGTGCTGAGGCTTTGCTGTAGTCAAGGAAAGCTCCTGGCTCAGGATCACCTCCCTTCCCTCCCTTCCCTCCCTCCCCCTAAGAGGTTCTTCCAGCTGTGACCAGGCTCCCCAGGAACCTTTGGACGCTGCTCTCAGGGATGCACTGCCTGAGTTTGTTGATGTCTGTGCAGGGCCAGGTAATGGACATGACGATTCCGCTGGATCTCCCTTCCAGTTCAGCCCCTTCTGCAATTCTCACCCTTTCACTCAGGCACTGTGTCCCACAAGGCACTGGCAGAGCTAATAGGGGCTCGGCAGGAGAGGGCAGCCTATCTGTGACACCGCAGCAGTGGCAGCCCCAGTGTCCCTCTATCTGTGACACAACAGTGGTGGGAGTAGGGAATACATAGGGTTGAGTAGGTAAGTGCATAGCCCGAACATATTTTGGCAGAAACACTTTGCTGGAGCCCTTGGCTTCAGGAGGAGTGTTCCTTGCAAGAAGTACATGACGATTCACCTCTAGGAGAATGAAAGAGAGACAGGTTCTAAAGGTGAGGAATGAATAGGAAAGGACTGGGCTGGTGTGCACCGCATACTGGTTGCAAGAGAAGCATGAGTGCCACTGCCCTGCTTGCCATATTTACATTATCAGTCAGTAGGACAGAGTTCAACGAGAGCTGCTTTTGCTGCTACCTATTACTCTTTCAGCCCTTTGTGGAAAAAAATTTCCTTATATTTAGGCCATGAGATCCAGAGAACACCTTGGTGGATTCAGCTGAAAATGCATACAGAGAATGCATTTATGTGGCTTATGTGGGGTGAGGGAAAGGTGCAGCTCTGCATTGGCTTTTACTTTTAGAGCCTTAATCTATAGGCACAGCTGCTGGACATTAGCAACAAAGAGGTGAGAGTGAAAAAAGTGGCAGCTGGAAAAGAAGATAAAGAGCTGCAGTGCATTGTGCTCAACTTAAATGCTGCTAAGAGAAGGGGATACATTAAGAATGTCTTCTGTCCTAGCACTTCTGTGGGATCTCTAGCTGCCTGGACTCAGCCACACTGAAGGTGTGTGAAAGTGATTGAGCTGCAGATATTGTATTTCACAGGGAAGCAGGTAGGGCAACAAATGCTTTCTGTCCTGGCACTTCTCTCAATCTGAACTGTAGCTGGAAATGCTTTGTTGTAACAATGAAATCTGCCACATTCAGAAAATGTGTTGATGCTATATATATAGTTGGGAAGAAAAGTACGAATCACTACTGTGTTTTGTGTAGTTTACAGACTGCAAAGGGACTATGAAAGCCAGCACTGGCGTTTTGTTGTAGGACTTTTTCTTTGCAAAGCAGCTGCTGGACGTTTTGAAAGGGTTTGAGATCTGTGTGACTGAGAGGGTAGGATGGTACATAGAGCTTTAGAGAAAGCGTATATCTCCAGGGAGGTGCATGGAGTTCAGTGCATGCGATTTACATGTTGAGCAGCTAATCACACAGAAAGTGCTCTAAAACACCGTGTTGCAATTGCATTATTTTTGCAGCTTACAAACTGCTCAGCCAACAATGAAACGATTCCTCTTCCTTCCCCACCACATGCAGGAACCCATTCTGTCAGTCTCCAAGAGCCAGGAAGCCCAGCGGAGCTCTTCCCTGCACAGCCCCCACACGAATGGGGCCGAGCCTGGAGAGCGCTTGTCTCTTTCCTGGGCACTGTCAGAGCTCATCAAAACAACCACACGATGGCGCCGTCGGCTCGCAAAAGGAGGACACGGGTCGAAACCCGAGCGCAAAGCCAAGTTGGGAACGTCCCTGCTCTCAAATCTCCTGTGCTGCACAAAAGGATTTCCCTGATCTTCCCCTTCTGACTGCACACTTTTCTTTAGACCACACTCAAAGGGAAACACGAGCTCCTACGCCTTAACAAAACTGTTCACTCTCTCAGAGTCTACTAACAAACTTGAAAACATCTGGCAAAAAGAGTACAAAAAAGTGCCAGCTGAGAAAAGATCTTGTTGCCTACAATTTCTGCTGCACCCATCAAACTATGAGGACACACTCTGTTACGGGCATTTTCCTTCTGAGCGCTGGGTACTGTCCTAAGCTGTTGGAGTCTAGGACATCCCTCTGGCTGCCCTGGCTGTCTCGAGACCCTGGCAGGGCTCTCGGAGACCCTGGCATGAAGTCAAAAACATCTGTGGCTTCAATTTTAGCCTGTGGAAAAAACTGTCAATTTTGTATGAGGAATTATAAGCCAAAAGGGTTTGAGTAGTGTGATATTTAAATTAACATAGGGTGGAAAAGAAGAAATTTGGGGTTTTTAGAATATAATTCAGGGGGTCAAGATGGAGGAATTTGGGCGTGTCCTAGCCTTCTTCTCCGTCTTGTCCTCTATGTCTTGGTGTGATGGTGACACTTTTCTATTGGTTCAAGGCAGAGATTCACAGTCTTACACAGGTGATGGGAATTGGTAATAAATTGTAAACATAGTACATGTAGTTTTGAGTATATAAGGTGGGAGCCACCCGAGGCTCGGGGGCAGAGTGCTGTGGTGGACTTGCTAGGCAGAGCTCGGCAGGTCAGAGAAAGAATGTATAGATAAGAAGAAATAAACAACCTTGAAAACGCAACTGGATGCATTCCATTCTTTGGCTGCATCAGGCTAGGGAGAAAAGACTCTTTACAATCTTGGGGTCACCCTGACCATCAAACCCCAAGAAACCGACACTAAGCCTTCAGTTTCACTGAGTGAGCATCCAAATGGAACGGCACCAGTGACTGCTCGCACATTAATGCTTCTTTCTTCACCTTATGTGATCCGGACAGAACAGAAGCACAGCCATGTCTCTCTGGATCTTTAGTCCTGTGAAGCTGAATTTTGTGTGGTAGTACATTGAGCAGAGAAGCGGCCATCTGTCAGTGAGTTACAGATGGAAAAGGAAAGAGTACTGCCAACTGAATGTGGTGCCAATAGAATTTTCCACAAATTTTAGAGGAAAGCTACAGGCAAGCTTCAGCAGAAGCAGTATGTAGGAGCTCTCTGCTGCCAGCACAGTGCTCTGTGCTTAAAGTAGACAGTTTGCCTCCGGGAGAATTAAAGAGCCACGGGTCTCAAAAGATATAGAAAGAAGAGCAGAGCATGGGGCTGTTGGGCACAGTGGGCTGGCTGCCAGAGGAGCGTGGCTTCCAAATGCACATTGGCAGAAGTAAGGAGGCAATTCACCAAGAGCTACTTGTGCTGCTACCTGGTCTTCTTCCAGACCTCTGTGGGAACAATTGCACTTACTTTACGCAATGAGACCAAGGCAAAACAATATAGATTCAATGGAGAAGGGTATGAATAACCTCCGTCTGTGAGTTCAATGCAGTTTACGCGTGGCAAGTGGGTGATGCAGCTCTGCACTTGCTTTTACTTCTAGAGCTTTTGTCTATGAAAACTGGCAACAGAGCTGCGAGAGTGGGAAATATGAGGGAATGTCTATCTGAGAAGGAAGGTACAAAAATGCACTATTTTGTGCTCAGTTCCATGACTGCTCGAAGAAGGGGTGTTTCAAAAACGCTTTCTGTTTTGGCATGGCTTTTTGGGTAATCTAAGGACTGGGTGATCAGAGACTCAGCTACACTAAGAATTTAAAAAATACCTAATCTCCAAGTCGTGTGATGAATTCCACTAAAAATACTTTATTTTTCAAGCAGCGAGAGCGTTCTTAGCTGACTCTGTGAATGAGCTGTTGCTGGACTTTTCCAATTTGGTACACTACACTCTGTGTTAGCCCCGTGCTCTGCTCTTTGTTCTTCTCCTTCTGTAACCTGTCGCACTTACATCCTCACGGAGGTGAATCGTCCTCTACTTCACGCACAAAACACTCTGCTGGCAGGGAAGCATTCTAGCAAACTCCTTCTAGAACATGGTCCCATGCTTCCGATACGTTGCTGCATAAGTCTTCAGCACCTGGCAGAGGATCGACCTTGCCCCATTGTTCAGACACTGGTCAGACAGGCAGTTGTGATAGAAGTCATGAGGCTTCACTATGCTCTGAAGGGGCCCTGGAAGGATTTTTTGATGATCCCACAATAGTGGTTCCCACCATAAAGCTCCTTCTTCTCCTCATCACACACTGGGCATGGTCCATCACAATAACCCCAACAAATCCAGTGATTAACCTCAGAGTCAGCACTTTTCCAGATTTGGCCCATGTGATAATTGCAGTGATACACCAGCCTCGGGGATATCATCAAGGGGCTTGAGGTTGAAATTCCTGCAGAGGCCACGGACTTGGCAGAAGTAGCTGCTGGGGAGGTTGATCGGGGGTGCCAGTTCCAGTAGTAGGAGACCCGGAGACCAAAATCTGTATCCAGAACAACACGAAGCCCAGTGGGACGGACCCGCACCTTCCCATCTGCCAGGAGCACTGGGAGCAGCATCACCTCCCTGTTCACCCTACCAATGGCACAACATTTCCAGTTATCTCAATATTTTATTCTCAACATACACCAATATTTTATTCCAAATGTATCCTAATATTCTATTCCTCACATATCCTAATTCTTTATTCCCAGCATATTGCAACACTAAATCCCATCATATCCCAACATTTTACATCTTACATATCCCAACAGTTTATTCCTGACATATTTTATTACTGACATGCCCCAGCATTCTATTCCCATTATGACCCAATATTTTATTCCCAAAATATCCAAACACTCCACAGTATTTTATTCCTACTGCCTCCCAACATTTTATTCCTGAAATATCCTAATATTTTATTCCCTAGACACACCAACATTTTTGCTAGTTTATCCCAGCATCTTATTCCTGGCATATCTTGGTTTTTTACTGACATATCCCAATATTTTATTCCCAACACATCCCAAAATCTTATTCTAATCTTATCACAACTTTCTTTTCCTGACATATCCAAATATTCTATTCCCCATATTTTGTTCCTACCATTTCTGAACTTTTTATTCCTGACATATCCCAACATTTCAACAATCAGCCTCCCAACCTAACTGATTTATCCCAAAATAACATTGGCATTGCTAAATGAAGGAGGTAGGGAAGAGCTGGATGAAACAGAAAGTTGGGAAAAAGCCCAAATTCTCACATTTCCACCCAACTCACCCAGACTCTGCCATCTTCATTCCGGTGGAAGGAGATGTGTTGTCCATAGATGTCAACATTGACCAAGGAGATATAGGACACAGATTGGATCCCACCACGGATGTCATTCTTGGCCTGGACCCTGAAGGGCAACAGCCCAGGGTCGTTCCCATGGGATTCGGCCATGATGTAGGTGCAGGTTCCTTGTAAGTCAAAGTCAAGGCTGTTGAAGGTGTGGAAGTGTGGGTCACTCCATGCCCAGCATGTGGCACCCAGGGCTGGGACACAGTGGGATTGGGCACCGTGGGGCCAGCAGCGCTCCTTGGGGCTGCAGTGCAGGGACTTGCAGGGGTCTGGGAGGGGAGGGAGAGCAGGATGAGCCATGGGCTGGGTGAAATAGGAGATAAGCATTGGGGGAAGCCATGGGTTGGGCAAAAGGATGGGAAAAAAGTGGGGGAAGTCACATGAGAGAGAAAACTACAAGATGGGAAAGACCATGGAATAGGCAAAAAACATGGGATGGAAGAAACTATGGTAGTAACCATGGAACAAACCATGGGAGAAATCATGGAATGGAAAACCATGGGAAAAACAATGAGAAAAAGCATGGGAAAGACCATGGAAGAAGCCATGGCATAGGAGAAACCATGGGAGGAACCATGGGAAGAATTGCCCCATCCCTCACCCTTAGTAACAGAGACAGGATTCTGTTCCCTCCACCTCCCCTTCCCTTTTTTCCCCAGTCAACCCCTCTATCACACACAGATCCACTTTGCATCTAAAACCCCCTCTTCCCTAATTTTTCCTCACCTTTTTTGATGCATCCCAAGACCTTTTCCTGGATTTCACAGGATTTATCCTCAGTGCAAGCATGGTCATGGCAGGCAAGGCCCTGGCCAGGGACACAGGTGCAATGACGCTGGCAGTGATCCTGGAAAAGCATCTCATGGGGCTGCAGGGAGAGAGAAGGAAGAAAGGGAAATCCAGGAAAATAGGAGATAAAAATAAAAAAATGCAGAAAAAAAGGACATAAGTGAAGAAGAATAGTGAAAATAGTGAACAAATTGCAAGGCAAAGGGATGTACATGCATACCTTCCCTATAAATAGGGAAAAAAGGAAAATGCAGGAAAAAATACATAAATGTATAAAAATAGGGGGGAAATGCTGGGGAAAAGCATAAATATAGGAAAAATGGGAAAATGCAGAAAAAGAAATGCAAATGCATAACACAGGGAAAAATACAACCAAGAAAAAAGATGTAACTGTCTAAAAATAGGGGAAAAGAAAGAAAATGCAGGGGAAATATGACGTAAAAATAGAAGGATGGAAAGTGGGAAAATGCCAGGAAAATGAGAAAGAAAAATAGAAAAAAATGCAAGAAACAAAAGGTGTAAATGCATAAGAAATAGGGAAAATGGGGGGAAATTAATTTTTAAAACGTAAATACATTAAGTCAGGAAAAAAAACCACCATGGAAACAGAGGTAAATGCACAGAAATATGAGAGAAAGGAAAATGAATGCAGGAAAAATATAGGTAAGGACATAAAAATAAGGAAGAAGGAAAAGAAGGGAAAAGGAAGCAAATGTATAAAAATAGGGGGAAAATGAAGGGAAAAAAAGACACAAATGCCTAAAACCAGGAAAAAAAAGGCCAGAAAAACAACCTTATAGTATTCCCCAACCCTAAAGCATCCACAGTAATCCTTGGGAACGCATCTGTGTCTGTCAAAGACCGGACCATGGTGGCACTGGCAGCCTTCAGTGCAGGTTTGGGGACAGGTGGTGGTATTTCTGGTGCAGATGTGTCCTGGTTCAAGGTAAATTTGGGAGAGAATCCCCAAAGGGGTTCCTCTAGAAGGCAGATTCAACTGGCCCCTCCCCGCAACCGGTTCGGGGAAAAATACTTCCCTGGAGAAAAGTGGAAAAAACTGTTTATTAAACAAGAAAACCTAAACAATATTAAACAATGAAATTTCTTGCCGCTTTAAAAGAGAGACAAACTCAGGAAAAAAATCCCCCCCTGCCCGGGCTGCAGCTCAGCTCACTCAGTCTTTGATCAGTCCCTCTGGCACTGAGCAAAATTACAAAGGTAGAGAGTATATTGGAGACCAGAATAGAATTAATATACCATTACATTACACTATATTGCAATATAATCTATCATTATACATAATTAATATAGCAATTATAATAGTTGATATTACATTGTAACACAAAATATAATAATATATAATTATGTTATTACATATAATATCCACAAATTCCATAGTTATAATACATTATAATACAATAAAATTATGTCATTCATATAATGTTATGCAACTCTGTGTCATATTACATTGTAAAATAATTTTTAACTGTATTATATAATTATATTTATAGTAATTTGTAGGTATTCCATAATTTATAATTCTCTTAATAACTAGATAAAGTCATATATAATAGCAATATATCATGTGCTTTATTAATAAATGGACTAATACACTATATGAAAAGAAAATATATTACGTGCTTTTGTAATCCACATTTTTTGTACATCCATATAAACTTTTAAATAATTTTATACTGAATTTTCACAGAAATTTTTACTAAAAAATGCAAATCAAGAAAAATTATAATAGCAACATAATTACAGCAGAATAGATCATATGTTGTATTTTTTATATAATTACAGCAGAGATATTATACATTCATATAAAAGTATAGTAGTGTACGTATATTATTAATATATCCCCAACATATAAAATACAGATAAGAATTAATAAGCAATTACTGTCCTATTAATCAATATTATGCTATTCAATTACACTATTTAATATGATTAATAGCCAATTAAAATTTTATGTATTTTGAATAGGATAAAATGTATATATAAAAAAATATAAAATATGTAAATATATTAAAGGAAAACTAAACAAAAGATACTTTAAAAGGATCAAAAATATTTTCAGGGTTTTTTTTAATCCTATAAAACAACAAAATAGTCCCTTTTTGCCCCAAAACAGGTTAAAAGGTTAAAAAGACTGGCTATCTTCTCCTAATTAAAAGAAGAAAAAAAAAATTCTTAAGATTGTCAGGGAAAAAAAAAAAAAACAGGAAAATGAGATAAAAATTTATTAAAACTTGGTGTATATATAAAAGCCCATCATATGGATTTTTTTAATTAAAAAAAACCCAAAAAAACAGGGAATTGGGGATTTTGGATAAAAAAATTAATTCTCATCATTTTTTCTGGAAAAAAATGGAATTTGAGTGTTTTGGGGGAAAAATAGGGAATAATGAGGTTTGACTGTGAATAAAAAATAGGATTAAAGGGGGCTTTCTGAAATAATACATGAAAAAGAGTTGTTTTTCTAAATAGAGGGATTTTGAAGAAAAATCAAGAGGGAAATAAGCCACTGGGATTTTAATAATTAGAACAGAGTGAAAGAGGTTTTTACCTTTAAAAATACTTGAAACCTAAAACAGAGTTCAAGAGGGCTTTTTTCCTTAATGACTAATTTTTTAAAATAAAATTAAACCAGAAAAAAAGAATAAACAAGAAAATATAAAGGGAATAAAATTTTTTTTCTTTAAAACACTATCTAAAAATTGGGTTGATAAAAGGTTTTAATGAAAATTAGAAAAAAGCCAGGAAAATAAGGAATAAAAGGTTTTTTTTTTTCCTTAAGAACCAACTGCTTTTATGAAAAAAAAAAAGAAAAAATGACTTTTTTTCATTAAAAAACACCTTTTAAAAATCAATCTTTTTTCCATGGAAAATATACAATTCCAGCATATG
Organism: Vidua chalybeata; assembly: GCF_026979565.1. Taxonomy (NCBI): domain Eukaryota; kingdom Metazoa; phylum Chordata; class Aves; order Passeriformes; family Viduidae; genus Vidua; species Vidua chalybeata. The sequence continues at coordinate 291,662 of NC_071553.1, read as the reverse complement.
GGGTTATGTCCTGGAAAAACATTAAAACCGATCATTAGAATTTTAGAAAAAAAAAAAAAAAAAAAAAAAAAACCAAAAAAAACCCAAAAAAAAACAGAATAAAAAAAACACACAAAAAAAAAAAACCCAAAAAAAACAAACCAAAAAACCAAAAAGTAAACCAAAATATCCAGGACAAAGTGCACTTTTTTTTTTTTTTTTGCTGTAGAAAAGTAGAAAGTGAGGAAAAAGGGGATTTTTCCCAAGAAAATTAATGAGGCATTCATGAAAAAAACTGGAAGAGTCTAAAGGCTTTTGGATTAAAAAAATATTTCAAAATGAGTTTTTTGGTTGAAAATAATAAATCTGCAGCTGAGAGGTTTGAGAGGTTGTTGGAGAAAATGTAAAATGAAGGAAGAGGGGAATTTTCTGGAAAAAAAAAAGCCCAGGGATTGAGGATTTAATTTTCTGTGCTAAAAAGCATGGAAATACGTACAAAATCCAGGAAATTTGGGGATTTTGCATGGAAAACAGGAGTTTTACAGAAGGGAAGGAGGAGCCACCAGATCCCATCTTGTGCCATCCCTGCGAAAAACACCAAAAATCACTAAAAACTGTTATTTTAAGGGAAAAATCCATGTGAGCCCTGGGGTGTTTCCAGAAGCCTCAAATAACTCCCAAATTACCCCAAAATGTCTTTTAATACCCCAAAATGCCTTTTTTCACCCCACAAAAACCTACTGGGGCTTATTTTGGCCCCCACTGCCCCCAAATCCACTTGAAACATTCCAAACTCTAAAAATTTTGTCCAAAATTCCCCATTGGATCAAAATGGTTTTTCTTCCCAAATTCTCCCATTTTGGGTCAAAATATTTTTTCCCCCAATCCCCTCCCTTCTGGTCAAAATGCAATTAAACAGAGATAAAACTTCCCTCCACCTCATCCCCCCACCACCCCACCTTGAGGTCATATCAGATTCACTAAAAAAATAGATGAATTTTAACTAAAAGCACCTAGATTCACGTCAAAATGGGGTTAAAATGCTGACACAGCCCTCCCAGCAACCCCTGCCCTTGATGCCATCTCAATACCCCATTTCCACCAAATCCACACTAAAATTTCATGGAAATGATGAATATTCCCCCAACTCCTCCCAGTTTTTATCAAAATGGGTATTTTTTTGCCCAACATCCCCCAAATTCGGATCAAAATGGAGCTCAACATCCAGGAAAACCCGTAACTCACCTTGTCCCACACAATCCCTCCCAAATGCTCAATTTGGCCTCAAAAGGGGGAAGAAAAACCCACCAAATTTTGGGCATGATGAGGGAAAAAATCTGAAATTTGGGAGAAGAGTGCACAAAAAGAGCAAAATTCTGAGACTTAGGGGGAAATGGGCAAAAAAAAATTAAAACTTGGGGAAAAAAGTGTTTAAACCCCAAAATTTTGGAAGAAAAAGGGTTAAAATTATGAAACTTGTGGGGAAAAGGAGGGAAAAGTCATAAAATTGGGGAAGGGAAAGGGTAAAAAAATCTGAAATTTGAGCAAAAAAATTCCTCAATTTCTGCCCATCAACAAACAATAAGGAAAACCAGGAATAAACAGGGAAAGAAGCCTCCCCACTCTTCCCCGCTCACCGGCTCCTTGGCTCTTGAATTCCCAGGCCCCTGCAGACACAGAGTATTTGTCCCAAAGTCACTCCTTCTATACCCACATAAAAAATACCCAAGCCACAGCCAAACTATGCAGATTTGGGCAGATTCAGCAGAATTTCAGGATGGGGGCAGGGGGAAGGGGGCATGACCCACAGTTCCAGAGAATTTGGGAACTGGCAGCTGGATTCTGTCATGGATGGGAAATGATGGGAGTGGAACCCACAGGACATCTTGATAGATATGAGTGACAGGGATGCCATGACACATGTGGGACCCACACGGATGTCACAACAGGTGTAGGACCCATGGCAATCCTCCCAAATTGCCTGAACTCCCAGAATCGCTGTCCCCATGGTACCCTCTGGCCCCATGACACCAGGGGAAGGACAGACCAAGACCAGATGTTTTTTACCCAAAATTAATGACCCAAGTCCCAGTGGGGAATTCCAGGGAATGGGAAATTCTGGCCCAAATGACTAAAAAGCTGAAGAAAACCAGCTGGAGCCAGGACAGACAACAGCAAACAGGAAATTAAAGGGCTTTTGCCTTAAAATGAAGACATAGAAGTGGGGAAACCCTGAACCCCACAGACATCCTCCAAACTGTCCAGAGACAAGAGACCTCACCCCCAAAGCATCCAGGGACTCCCAAAACCACATGAGGATCCCCCCAAACTACCTGGGGATCCCCTCAGCCCTCTGAACCTCCCAAACCACAAGGTCCCTACAGGGAGATGGGGGCCCCTGGAAGGGTTTTAGGGCTTCTGATAAATGACACAGAGAAGAGAAATTTTCAGTTGCCCTGAAGGTGTTGGATGGAGCTTAAAGACTAACTGGCAAAAAAGCTGAAAGGATGTAAAGGTATGCACAGAGAATCACAAGCATAGCTGTAGCCAGTGGACAAATAGGTAATGAGGAATATAGTGGAGTTTTTGTCAAGTTATGTAACAAGAAGTAACAGCGCATGATCAAGGAAAAAAGTTTCAAGGAAATGGTCACCTGTAATATGGAAACATTCTGTGAATATGACCACCAGAGACCCGTTCACGGTCCCTCCAGGACCATACCTTGTGGTAAAGTTTCACCGCACACATCAGATTAAAGGAGAAATCCTTCAGTGTGTCCTGCACACATAAAGAACACCTGCTTTCTAATGCTTCAAATTGTGTTAGAAAGTTTATGTGCCATCCAGTTTTGGTATAATTCCCTTGGATGGGCTTACGGATCTAAGGGGAGCTGAGAGAGTCCTGTCGGGATTTGGGGGTCCCTGGGAGGGTTTGGATTTTCTAGGGGAGATTTGGGGGGTCCATGGAGAAGATTGGGAGTCTCTGTCAGCGGGATCCCAGCTCTCTGCCACTTTAACCACCCCGAGGGCTTCCCAAACCACACGGGGACCCCCTCGACCCTCCTGGACCACCAAGTCCCCTCTAGGATGCCCAGAACCACACCAACCTCCCTCCACCCCAAACCTTTCCCTGCAGATCCCAAACCTCTCTGGGACCCTCAAAACCACTCCAGTGACCCCCAGAACTCCCTGGGCATCTCTCAGCGGCCCCAGACCCGCAAACCCCTCCAGGGATCCCCATTTACACTCCAGGGCCTCCCTCAGTGCCTCCAGAGCCCCCAAACTCCTCCGGGAATCCCCAAAGCCCTCCCACGGACCCCTTCCTCCCCCACCGCTCTCGGCGCCGCCGCTTCCCGCCTTCCCCCTCTCCCGCCTCCCATTGGCCGCAGCGCCCTCCCGTCCCCGCCCTTAACCAATCAGCGCCCGAGCTCGGAGCGCTGGGGCGAAACCAAACGCGAGCGCGGGCGATGGAGCAGGTGAGGCCTGAGGGGTCCAGAGGGGACCGAGGGGGGGATTTGGAGGATCCTGGAGGGGAATTTGGGGGGCCCCGCGTCACTTCCCTCATACCTCCCACAGAGTCTCAGCCTGGAGCAGCGAACGGAGCGTCTGGTGCAAAGGAGGTGGGAGAGCAGGCCCAGCCTCAAGTGCCCCTCGGGATCCCCAGGTGCCCCCTGGAGGCCCCAATCTGCTCCCCCGTTCCCTCAGTGTTGTCCCAGACTCCAACTGCTCCCCAGACACCCAGATGCCGCCCCAGACCCCTAAGTGCCTGCCAATTCCCTCCCTTGTCCCAGTGTTCTCCAAGAGTGCCTCAGGGACCCCCAACTACCCCACCCGATTCCAGGTGATGCACCGGACCCCCCATTCTGCCCATAAGTGCGTCCCGCAGCCCCTCAAATTCCTCCTGAGACCATCAGCCCTGCAGGGTCAGCATTTCGGGGGTTCTCGACCCTCCCCAACCCTCTCCTCCCCCACAGCCAGGCCCAGCTCAGGCCCCGCCCTCCCAGGATGGAGAGGGTGAAACCTCTGCTTGACTCCGCCCCCTTCAGCTCCACCCTCGATGACCCCCTCGTCCAATGGCGCTTGAGGCGATACCGAGGGGAGGAGCCCGCACTGGACACGCCCCTGGTGGGCAGGGCCCTGCTGGGCTCTGCTGCTCCCCAGGGCTCCCTGCAGGGAGTGCCACGGGGGAGGTCACGTGATCCCCCCGGCGCCCTGCAGGGGGCAGTGCCCTGGCAGCCGCGGAACCCAGCTGAGGCCCCATGGCCAATCAGGACACACTTCTGCAAGCACCAGCGGGTGTCGTCACCCCAGGCTGTCTCCCAGGAGCCCTTGTGGCAGGATCCATGCTGGAGGCCACGTGACTCCCACAAGGCCCTCCAGCCAATGAGGAACAGCTCTCTGGATACCCTGCAGGAGGCACGATACTCACAGTTACCTCGTGACTACCACAATGCCCCGTGGCAAATCAGCAGCAGCTGCTGTGTGCCTCTGCACCAAGGGGCACCACCCTGTGAGAAGCGAGAGTCCCATGAGCCTTTGCTGCAGGAGCCATTTTGGGAGTCACATGATTGCCTCGGGGCTCTGTGGTGTGCACCATATTGGAAGTCACGTGACTCCCAGGAAGCCCTGCGGCCTGCATGGGAGGTGCTTCCTGAGCCCCTGTGCCAGGGAGGGCCAGGCTTGAGGTCACGTGAGCCCCGTGAGGCCCCACAGCCAATCAGGAGCAGTGCACGTGATGCCCTACAGGGGGCGGCGTGGCAGCAGCCACTGGGTGAGGCACCAGAGGAGCCCTTGAGGGTCATGGGGGTCGCTTGAGTGTTGTCGGGTCACTTGTGGGTCATGGGGGTCACTCAAAGGCTGGGGGGTGATTGAGGGTCATGAGGCATCTTTGTGGACTGGGGGGCATTTGTGGGTCAGAGGGGTCACAGGTGGGCCTGGATGTTCCCTTTTGGGCCAGGGGGTCACTGGTGGGGCTAGAGGTGCCCTTGTGGGCTAAGGTGGTCATTTGTGGGCCAGGGGCAGTAATTTGTGGGGAGAGGGGGGCAATTGTGGGTCAGGGGTCACTTGAGGGGCTGAGGGGGCACTTTTGGGTTGGGGAGACACTTCTGAAAGTCCCTTGTGGGATTGGTGGAACACTTGTGGGACTGCCACCCACTGTGACATGCAGCCCCCCCCGACCGTCTTGAGGACCCCCTCCTCTGGATGCTGCAATGCCACTGCCGGACCATAAGGGGACGCCTTCGGTAAGATATCCCCACCCCAAATTTCAGGGGTCTGCCCCTGTGCCTACCCTAGGTCCCCCTAACTCCCCATTTGCTCTCCCTTCCCCACCCAGGGCCATCGAGACCCTCCTGGAATGCCCACCTGGGCACCCCCAACCCATGGTGGGGCCAATAAAGCAGTGACACCCCAAAATTGCACCAGGGAGGTGGGGAGACCCCCCCAAACTCCCTCCCTTACCTCCGCACCTTTGAGATTGCCCCCACTTCCGTCTCCCGCTAAACGTTCCCAAGAGTATTTGGGGGGTTCTGGGGGCTCAAAGGTTGGTGGGGTACTGGCTGTCTCTAGGGGGTCCGGGAGGGTCTATGGGGTGTTTGGAGAGGCTCTGAGGTTGCGGAAGGAATTTGGGGGGGTGTATGGTGAGAGCTGGAAATCGGGAGTGGTTGGGAGGGCACTGGGTGTCTATAGGGCGTCTAGAAGAGGTCTGTGGGATTTTTGGGGGAGACTCTAGGAGTATTGGGGAAAATCTGAAAGATATTGGGGGCCCAGGAAGGGGTTTGGGGGGATCCTTGAGCTTTGGGGGGTCTTTAACAATGCGGGGGTCTGTGGGATGTTTTGGGGGGCCCAGGACAGTGCTGAGGGGTCTGTGGGGACCAGCAAGTTTATAGGGGCGCCTGGGGGTTTATTGGGCATATCGAGGCAGGGAACCCCCAAACCCGTGGAAACAGGGCTCACCTGTCTTCTTCACCTTCACACGGCCGACGTGGCTCCGGGGGGTTCTGGTGTCCCTCCGCCCCTGAGGGCGCTGGGGGGGGGGGGGTCATGGGGGGCGTCAGAAGCTCCCCCTGAGCCCCCAAAAAACCCTCGTGACCTCCCGCCTCCCATTGGCCGCTGGTTCCGCGCCAGTTTGTTCACTTCCTGGACTACAACTACCGAAAGGCCGCGGGGCTCCGTAGGACGCCGATAGGGCCGGGACTGCGGTTCCCGTCATGCCCCGCGGCCCCGAGAGTCCCGTCAGAGCCGGGACTGGCCCCTAAGTACTGTTCCGGCTGCTCCCCAAGTGCTTCCCTGAACGTAAGTGCCCCGCGGGGCCCCATAAGTACCCCCAGTTTCCCTCTCCCGACCCTCAAGTGCTCCTCAGGGTCCCTAAGTCCGCCCGCCCCCCGTCCCCTACTTGCCCCCAAAATGCCCCTTTTGTGTACCCTCGGACCGCCAAGTGCCCCTCCAGACCCTTTAATGATCCCGTAAGCACCCCCCAACTGGCCTCCAAGTGCCCCTCGAGTGTCTCCTGGGAATTAGCGTGATGACAACAATGTAGAGAAAGACCCTGACCCTATCGCAGTATCAGCAACAGTTCAGCCTTTAATTAAAATTTGAATCAAAACTGCAATTGCCGATGTGGGGGATGGACGAGCCCTCCCACTTTTTCGTGCCACTCCCGTGGTCCCTCTTGGAGCCAGGAAAATTGCAGGAAAAACATTCCTGCGTGTTGCGCACATCAAAAATTTCATGGGAATCGGGAACAGAGTCTGTGTGGTGAGTTTCCCTGACAGGTGGAGAAGAAGATGCTAGATGTCAGATGAAGAAGAGGTTGAGAGGACTTTGGGGACCTGGAGTACACACTCCTGTAGCCCCCTCACCAAAACTCCAGAGACCCCCTTCATCCCCTACAGACTCCCCAGTAATCCCAAATACCCTTAGAATGCCCTCAAAATGCTCCATAGCTTCTGTCCCCAAACACCATATAAACCCTCAGGGACCCTCCCAATCCTCCCTCTAAAACCTCCTGAGGCTCTCTAAAATAATCCATAAATCTGCCCAAACCCCTGGCACTCCCCCGCACCCCCCAAAAGGGGCTACCCCAGGTGGCCACAACAGTCATGGACTGCCTGAACCACTTCTTGGGCTGATATGTATGTAGGTACAAATCTAATAGAGATATAAAATATAATATAGAAACGGGCCTCCAGGAGAGTTGGGGAGGGTCTTTGTCTGGGGACAGGATGGAGGGTGAGGGTTTTCACCTGCCAGAGGGCAGGGTTAGATGGGATACTGGGAAGAAATTTCTCCCTGTGAGGGTGGTGAGACCCTGGCACACCAGAGAAGCTGCAGCTGCTCCATCCCTGGAAGTGTCCAAGGCCAGGTTGGACAGGGCTTGGAGCAACCTGGGATAGTTGAAGATGCCCCTGCCCATGGCAGGGGGTGGATCGAGATGACGTTTGAAATCCCTTCCAACCCAAACCAGCCCGGGATTCTAAAAGTGGGGGAGGTTTGAGGTGGGCGACCTTGGCTGACCCCAGGTGCCCCCCCAGGCTGCTCCATCACTCCAGCTTCAGGAAGGGACAGCAAGAGAAAACCTGATGAAAAAACTCCTGGGAGAGATGGGTGCCCAGATGGGGGATATGAGTCCCTCCGGACCTGCTCTACGTCCCTTTCCATGGGCTGAGTCCCTCAGGTGGAGGCACTTGGGGCATGATTCCTACCCAACAGGTGTCCCAGTGGGGGAGAAGACAGGTTCAGCCTCTTGATCCAACCTGTCCTGATCCCTCTGCAGAGTCCTTCTGCCCTCCAGCAGATCCACACTCCCACACAAGTTGGTGTCATTTGTGAACTTAGTTTGACTTCTACTTGATCCCCTCATCCAGATCATCAATAAATATGTTAAACAGGTCTGGACCCAGCACTGACTCCTGGGGTCACCCACATGTAATTGGGTGTTATGGATAGAGTGGGAGCTTCAGACAAGCCCTCTCTTAGGCTAAGATTTTTGGATACAGCTTGAATTAGGTGGCCTGCACTTAAACCACTCTGGCTCACAAGAGTGGCAGATCAGGTCTATTGTAAAATGAGTTATTTATTGAATAGACAGGAGATAATAGACGAAAGGTTTTGAACAGACTTATTTACTACACAGTATAAAACAAAAGAACTACTAGTAGATTGCATAAAACAGTGCACAACATTAAGGTATCTATATCAAAACTAGGAAAGAAATAGTATAGATTAGGAGTCAATGTAATTTACCACCAAACTGGCAAGAGTATGCACAGAGTCCTTTCACTCAACCCTCAAGAGAGGAACCACAAAACCAGCATCCTGACTTTGGGGGAAATGCCCCACACATTTCCAGGGAATGTGCAGAAGACTTCTACTTTGTGAAAGCTTGGTGTAGCTTTAATAGATTGTGAAGTGTCTGTCAGAAAAATTCCAGCTTATCTTTCCACAATCTTGCTTCCACAGCAAGATGTTTATTGTCAGGTAGAAGTGTCACTTCCGTGGCACCCAAATAACCATGAGACAAGCGGTCTTTAGTGATTTATTTCACCAGTTAGCAAGCTCTTGAGGCAGGGAACATGTCCTGCTACACTGGCCCCAGCAGGACATAGTTCCATTCTCCACCGCTCTCTGGGCTTGAGCGTCAGCCAGTTTTTCATCCAGCAAACAGTTCCCCTGTCCAATCCATGAGCAGCCAGCTTCTCCAGTGTCAAAGGCTTTACTGATGTCTATAAATACACATCCACCACCCTTCCCTACTGAGTGGGTCATTCTGTCACAGAAGGACCTGCCTTTCCCAAATGTGCACTCTCTGGGCCTGATCCCCTGCGCATGTCCTGCACATGCTGTAGGATAGCACTCAGGATTATCTGCTCCATGGCCTTCCCCAGTACAGAGGTCAGGCTGACACAATATATGGAAAGACTCTAAAACTCTAAAAGACAAAGTGAGTTATAAAGTAGGTATGTATTTTTTTTTGGCTGGGCGCATGTGGGATACTTCGGCAAAGGCATATGCATCTCCTTGCTCTCAGCGTTCTTTTTCATCCTCTAAAATGTTACATATACATTATATTTTGTAATACATTTATGCATATTCATTTCCTGGGTCCACCTTATCCCACTTTGTATGCTAATTAACTTATCAGTTCCTTGCACCTGTGTACTTGTCTCTGGTGGTTGTCTTGGGGGTCGCAGGGGGATGAAGTAAGTAGTCTTCATCAAAGTTGACCTCCTCACCCTGTCTTGCACATGCTTACTGATCCAGTTCGGGGGTCAGAGGAGCCTTGTTGTCTTGGTAGTCTTATAACTTTGTCCTGTTTTGATGAACATCATCCTTCCCTTATCACACATCCTTGCATTCTTTCATATTGCTCTAACACTTACACTGTGTCTTCCCTTTACAGGTAGTTAGCACAGTAAAATGCAGCAAATATTAAGCAATATATATATTCTAAATATCTATTTGTAATCAATATCCCTCTAATTCCTAACCCCATGTCTCAGACAGGTCTGGAGCTCCCTGAATCCTCCTTCCAATCCTTCTCATAGAAGGGCAGCACATTTGCTAATTTTGAGTCAATAGGAACTCTTTCAGTTTACCAGAGCTTCTGAGAAATGAGTGAAATAGGATTGGCCAGCTCTTTCTCCAGCTCCCTCAGGTGCATCTCATTTGTGCCCAAGGACTTGTATGTGTGTCTCATTGGCAGAGCAGGTCACTGACTGTTTGCTCCAGTCAGTGGATTCAGGGGCTTCACTCAGCTCCCTGTCACCAATTTCCAGCCCCAGGAACTGAGCATCCTCAGGACAACTGGGTTTGGTATTAAAGACTGAGCCTTTTCCTCCTCCCTGACATGGCACTGCCCTCTGCACCCAGCAAAGGATGGAGACTTTCCTGAGCCCTCGTTTTGTTGCCAAGGGATTTATAGAAACTTTTCTTATTAACTTTAATCACACTGGCCAAATTAAGTTCCAGTTTGGCTTTGGCTCTTCTCTTGCTATATCACCTCACAACATCCTTGTAATCCCCTAAATTTTCTGCCTTTCCTTCCAGAGATGACACATGCTCTTTTTTGCCCTGAGTTCCTGCCTAAGGGTTAGGGTTAGGGTTAGGTCCCTCTTTAACAAAGCCAGTCATTTTCCCACACTGGCTTGTCCTATGGCACATTGTGGAAGCTCCTGGAGCTTTAAAATTGCCTTTTAAAAGAATCTCCAGCTTTCCTGGATTCCTTTTCCCTTCAGGACTGACTCCCAAGAGACTCTGTCAATGGATCTCCTAAAAAGGACAAAATGTGCCCTCCAGCAATCCAAGGGGGCAGTTCTGCTGCCTTGTCCTTTTTATCCCCACAGTGGAAAACTGTCATTTTGTGGTTGCTCTGCCCAAGGCACTCCCAAACACCACATCACGCACCACTGATGGAATCATAGAATCAGAGAATGGTGTGGGTTGGAAGGGACCTTAAAGAGCCTCTACTTCCAACCCTCCTGCCATGGCCAGGGACAGATTCCACTAGACAAGGTTGCTGCAAGCCCTGCCCAAACTGGCCTTGGACACTTCCAGCAATGGGGCAGCCACAGCTTCTCTGGACAACCTGTGCCAGGACCTCACTACCCTCACAGGGAAGATTTTTTCCTAGAAGCTGATCTAAACCTGCTCTCTATCAGAGGGGAGCCATTCTCTCACATCCTGTTGATTTACCAAAATATGAATATCAATCTTATATCAATATCCAACTGAGACAGACAAAAAACTCTCTAACAGTTTAAAGTTAGAAAGTATATGTTTATTGCGATGGCCGGGCAGTACGTGGGATAATTCCCTAATGCGCACTGCAAAAATCACAAGTATTACAAAGCCCTTTTATTTACAGAAGTCTTGAATACACAAAATATGAATGCATATTCATATTCCTGTCACTTCCTCTGCTCCGCTTCGTTTGTTCTGACCTTTCTACCTTTTCAATGCATACGTGACAAATGAATCCTGTAGTTTTCCTCTGTTCAATGGATTCCTCAAGTATGGGAAGTCTGCAACTGTTTTTGTGTCCCTGAAATCTGTTTATCACATTCTGTTTTTCATAATAAACAACGCTACCCAAACATAAAGTTGACAAGTGTGAAAAATGCATATTTTATGATAGGCTTTTCGCAAATATTAAATTGAATGCTAAATGAATTATGTTATATTGATTAGAAGTGCTGTATTAACATTTTAATAGTATGGTAAATGTAGTTTTGTAGTTAAAATAGAAGCTATGTATGTGGGGTTTTTTTTAAAGAATGAGATAACAATCCCAAAACACCTAAATCTTCCAGAGAAGAGGAATTTATGGTTCTCTTATCAGAAGAAGCTAATTTCTTCAGGCCTTGCTCAGACTTGAAGACGCTGTGGGATTAGAAGAAGGAGTTGACATATTCCAGACAGAATTTCTTATTTTAAATAGAATGTATGCATAACCATGAAGTATGTATGAATATGCAACAGTGCATGTTTTTTTATTCCTTTGTTTTTATGGTATTTATTCTTTTGTTCACAAAACATGCTCGTCTTGGCTTAAGTGCCTGAGAGCATCCGGACGTCCGTAAGTCTTTGCTTTTTATATGCCCCCTCCTTTGGCGGTTCCAGCAGCAAACCCTACCCATGCTCCCCTGAGCTCCGTTCCCCTGGTAACTGCAGCTCCAGCTCAAAGAAACTCTCTTTCTCTGGAGGACCCCCCTTATAGGAACACAAGAAGTTCAGTTAGAAGGCAACATTCTCCGGACTCTTCCTCAGGACACGGGAGAAAGGCTATAGAAAAAGACTGGGATCTATTTCCACTAAGAGAGGTCCCGATGGGAGGGGGTGGAACTAAGTTTGTGAATGCTCCCTTGACTTCTTCTGAGGAATTTTAAAAAGGAAATCAAAGGGATTTTGAAGGATCCCATAAGCACTGCTGAACAATTAGACCAATTTTTAAGTTCAAACATTTATACCTGTGAAGAAATGCAGTCGATAATAAAGATACTGTTTTCTCCAGAAGAAAGGGAAATGATCAAAATTGCAGGCATAAAAGCCTGGAGTAAAGAAAATCCACAGCCCCCCCCCCCCCCCCCCCCCCGCCCCAGAGAGGACAAAATGCCAACTGCACCTCCTGAGTGGGGTAAAAATAATGAGGAGGGGAGAAAACATATGAATGAGTATTGTAATTTAATAATCAAGGGAATAAAAGGGGCAGCATCTCAAAGGCAAAATGCTGAAGGGACTTTTGAGGCACAGCAAAGGAAAGGGGAAGCTCCAACTGAATGGTTGGACAGACTTGGGAGAAATATAAGGCAACGTTCCGGAATGGATCCTGAGACTGATGTGAGAAAAGCTTTGTTAAGGATTAACTTTGTGCTTGGGCGGATAATGGGAAAAATTGAAGATCGACATGACAAATCATTAGATGACTTATTAAAGAAGGCTCAGAAAGTCTGTGGCCAAAGCCAAACTAAAAGCAAAGATTGTGGCAGTCACCATGCAAGAAAACAATTACAAGAAAAAAAAATCAAAACCACACAAGCACTACTCCTAGATATGACGGTAGTAGGGACAGGGGAACAGGAAAGAATAAACCCCAATACAAACCAAGTCTCAGGAGCATTCCAGGAATGTCTGCTTTTACTGTAAGAGCAAAGGACATAATAGGAGAGATTGTCCTAAGAGGGCAACAGATCTGAAAATCTTCCGAGAGATGAGCACAGCAGAAGAATAGGGATGTTAGAGGCTCTATTTTTTTAGGGGACAAATACCATCTGGAGTCTGTGATAACTTTAAAAGTGGGTCCCCAAGAAAAAGAATTGGAATTTGTGGTAGACACAGGGGCAGAAAGAACCTGTCTGTTAAATATTCCAAAAGGTTATAGTGTAAGCAAAGATACTGTAAAAGTAACAGGAGCAAAAGGAGAGAGTTTCACAGTTCCTGTCATTAAAATGTGATAATAAAGGGAGAAACTAGATTTTGAATGGGGGATATTTTATTGGTCCCAGGGGCGGGTAGCAACTTATTGGGATGAGATTTTGTCGTGGTTTGACATGGAAGTGAATTTTTTCCAGGAAGTTGGGTCAAACCAATCAGTGGTCAGGTTTGGATATTGGCACCTGGAGTGACCACTGAAAGTATGGACACGCCTCTGAGAACACAGGGGGTTAAAAGCAAGAACTCCCAGGGGAACTGTCTCTTTTAGTTCTGGTCGTCAGAGAGTGCAAACTCTCCCCTGCCCAGCCACGGGCTGGGTGGGGGAGGGGAAGCCACGCGGCCTTGTCCAGGTAGGCCGAGGGGGCTGAGGGTCTGGAACCCAGCCAGCTCCTGTGGACGGAAGGGTGGAGAGGAGTGGAGATGCCTTTGTTCCCCCCCCCGCCCCCAAGAGGGAAAGAGACAGAGAGCCTGGCGGCACCTGGAAATTTGCCGGCAGAGGAGAAGGAGAAGGGGGGGGGATGTCCAGCGTGGGAGGCGGCGGAACACCGGACCGAGATATCAGCCGTCCAAGGAGTCTGAACGTTTAACCCTTTCCAGGAAATGAGGGCTTTTTAAAAGTATTACTCCTCCTTGATTTGTAGTGGAAGAGAGATAGTCCGGGACTTGAGATGTTAGAAGAAGAAATATTTAAGTGGGAGGAGATGATGGAGTAGCTTTTGGCTGGACTTTTCTTGTTAGCCATAGACTGAACCAAAATCTCCTGCAATAGAGACTGCATTTTAGGGGGATGCAGTGGTGACCCAGGGAGACCTGTTTCAGCTTCGAACAGCACAAGAATGGCGAGAAACGAAGAAAGCTGAAGAGGGAATGGTGATACCCTCTGTCTTCGGGAAGAAGATGAGTCCTGTTTTTGGACCCCTCGGCCCCAGGGGAAAATGGGGGGGACTGTAGTCCCAGGATGAGAAACTGAACTGTTGTATCTTTGGGTCCGTGGCAAAGCATCCTTAAAGGAGCCCTATGAGCAGTCTGTCCATGCACGGTGGTGAGAGCACTGTGACATGGAATGGAGAGTGTCACACTGGCAGATTTTTTTTTTCTGGGCGGTTGCCATGTGTGACAGGGAAACACAGCGGGGCAGCTGTGTTTCCTGGGGGGTCTGTGGTGCAAGAGAGACTTCTCTCTCCCTTGATAGTTTAAGTATAGATTACCTGAAGGGTGGTAATTTGATCAAGAATCCCGGGTGATGTTTCATGGCTGGGTGTTTTTGGAATTGGGAGGAGGAGGGGTGGTTTAAAAGGTCTTCATCCTGGATTTAGTTTATGTGTTTTCTGTATTAGTAGTAGTTTAATAAAGTTTTTTTCCTTTGTTATTAAGCTTGGGCCTGCTCTGCTCTGTTCCTGATAACATCTCACAGCATTTATTTAGAAAAGGTGCATTTTCATGGGGACACTGGCATTGCGCCAGTGTCCAACCATGACAGATTTACAAGCGAAATTATGAATAGGGGCTATCCCAGAAGATGGGAAGATGACAGCTAGAGTTTTAAAATTAGGACAAGAGGATAAAGAAAAAAAAATTAATGAGGAAGTTTGGGCTGGGGAAGGAAATAAGGGAGGATGCTTCATATTGAGCAGATGTCTTTACTGAGCTGTTGATTCATCTAATTCTTTCCCCTTTGCTGTGTACAAGTAGTATAAATTATTTCTTCCAATTTGCATTGTAATTTTTCATTTTGAAATACGTAACTTGCTGTACTCTAGGATTGAAAAACTAGTTTACAGCTGTGACATAGCAAAGCCTGTTTTTAATTTATTTTGAGTCGATGCGAGGCTGTTCAATCAAGTGGTTCTCAGTGTGTAAAGTTAAACTAAAGGTAACACCAGCTGCTTGGTAGGTCAATGAGAAACATTTTTCCGTCCAGACAGTCCTTTTTCATGTACCCAAATGTGTTTTGCTTTCTTGGTTTTTGTTTTGTTTGTTTGTTTGTGCTTCTGGAAGCACTGAGTACTTGCAGTGCATCTAGAACAGCAGCTAGAGTTGTGCATGCATAGCACTTCTGAAAAATAGGGCTCATATTTTGACCTAGAATTGGAGGTGGCTACATATACAAAAAAGGGAACCTACAAAGCTAGATGAAGAAAAGGTTTCAGTATCTTCTAATATAAGCTGTTAATTTGTTACTTTCAGCATCACTGTGGGTGTGTGACACACACACGAAAAAGAGGGTGTGTGGGGGGGTCTCTGCTTGCTGTAGTTTTATTTCTTAAATGAGTTAGAGAGCTATGAGGAAGTTGTGGGTTCTCTGTGAGGTTTATCCAGGCCTGCAGGGAGGGTTTGGCCATGATTCCCTGTGTGCTGCAGGTAGCCCTGCAATGTGGCAGCAGTAGCTTGCCTCTGGTGAGTTTGCAGGCAGGGTTCTTCACCACTGCAGTGCTAAGGTGCTGTTTCCTATTGTGACATTAAAGCTTGAATTCAAGAGTGCCTCTTCCCATCCAGTTATTGTTTGTACCACAGGAGCCTCTTTGGACAGTGTTTCCTAACAGTCAAAGGGAGGGTATTGCAGAGACAAATTCCTTACTTGCTGTCTGCCCCCCCCCCCCCCCCGCTGTATTCATATTTTGTCCATTCCCTCTTCAAATTATAGAATTGTAAAAGTCATGCTCTGTGTCCTCAGATGCCCTTCCCAAATCAAAACTTGGCTTTGTTGCAAATTGCATTGCACTAACTAGCATTGCTTTACATTTTTTTGGTGCAGGCAGAGTCGCTTTGGAAGTAAGTTGTTGTTTACCTTGTTCCTGCAACCTTTTCAAGCTTGTGAATGTAAAAATTGTGATAGAAAAACAAGTCTTTAGTTTTGGCACTGTGTCAGCTGTGAGTGGCTAGTAGCCTTGGTGGAGGGTGCCATGAATTACACGCTTGCAGAATGCACATAACAAAAGTAATTTAATTTGTAAAGAAGTTGAAAAAGGGAGGAGGGGTGATTGGCAGACACACCTCTCCGGGATGTTGGAGTGTAGACTAATGTTAGAATGTTGAAATGTAGAGAGAGAGAGAAAGGGAGAGAAAGAGAGAGAAGAGAGAAAAAGAGAGAGAGCGAGAGTGAAGGGGAGAGTGAAATAAGCCCCCAGGGTCACCATGACCATGGCTGTCTGTAAGTTCTCCCCCCATTCCCACTAGGTAGGGTGACAACGGGGCGGGGGGGAGAGGCCAAGAACAGAGTTAAACACAAAGCTGTGAGAAAGAAGAGATAAGGATCAAAGCAAAATAGCTAGCACTCCAAAACCTCACAAAGTAGGTTTTTTAAAAGCAAGATTTCTTTTTTCTTTCTGTTTTTTTGTTGTTAAGAAGAGGAGGCTTTTGTTCTGAAGAATGGGTCTGTAAGACTAAGACAGTTAAATGTTGCCCAAAAAATAGATGTGATACATCTCGTGTTAAAATTGGCCTGGTCTTTTTTATTTAACTAATTGTAGCTCACAGGAAGAAGAATTGGCCTCTGCAGCTATTAACACAGCTGGATACAAGAAGAAGAAGCAGCTGTAGAAAAAGCTTTTAGTTAAACCAGAAAGTTTTGAAGAAAACTAATGGTAAAAGTTAATGCAGTATTGTCTTTCGTTTAACACTGTATTATTAAGAAGTCCTTTCCAGGTATCACTAAAGCAGCAGTCCGAACCATGGAAAGAGGGTGAATTCATGACAGCAAAATAAGGAACTTGTGAAGAACCTTGAAGAATGGACTATCATATTAAAACTGGGTGGTAATGGTTTGGGAAGACCCAAATGAACCAAGGAAGGTACAAGGAATAACACCTAACTGAGAAATAAGGCAAAGCTTACATCATTGGTTTTAAGCACTGCCTCAATAAGCCCTGAGATGCCGCCGACACCTCCTTAGGAGAGGAATACTGCCACTTCAGACAAGAGGTTCAGGACTATTTTAATCAAAGAGTTCTTATATTCTGGCTTTAGCCTGTGACTTGTGCAGGGAAGAAGGGAAAGTAGCGTTAGTACTATACTGTATACTTTATTTGATTCATCCCAATACTGGACACGCTAGCTGGGTTATACGTAAATGTCCAAATGATGGGAATAATTGGTATTGTAGCTCAAAAAATCTATGCTCTTGTTGCAAGAAGTATCAAGTACTGATACACATAGAACTCAAAACAACTGAAGTAGTAACTTTGTTTTGTGGATGGGAATTATAAGTGCCTGTTGACTGAGAAATACCTGAAGAATGGTGGGAAACCTCAGTTAAGGAGTGTCAAAAAGGACTTGCCTAAAAGAATTAGTAGAAAGGAGTGACAAGGGAAACAAAGGGCAAGCCTGGATTGACCATTGTACTCGCCACCGAGAAGATCACATATACCTGCTATGGGAAGCAACTCCATAGGCAGGGAAGGTGGGGGTATAAGCCATACCAGACCTCTGTTATTCCTGTTTCTGTCTCTCATTTGTTGTCTTTTACCTTTTGAGATGGCAAGATCGTGTCACAAATGCTACAGAAAGTATTACATGGGAAGAAAACAAAGTTCCTTTTTTGTTACACACACCCATGTCAACAGCCACTGTTATAACCCATCCAAATTAAGTACCTGCAGGCAAAATGGGGAAAAATATTGGATTATGTGAAAAATGCATATTTTATGATTGGCTTTATGCAATAGTTACAATGAATATTATATGTGTAATGTTAGAAAGTTATGCTGTATTAATTCTCTCAAGTAGTGTGTTGAATGTATTTTAGGTTATAACACAATGTTAAAATAGAAACCATACTATGTAAGATACTTTTTAACTATCTCAAGAAAGAGATGAGATAATCAAGGAATTCTTTGCACAAGGATAACAATTACAGAAACCCCTAAATTTTCCAGAGGAGAGGAATTTATGGCTTTCCTTATCAACAGAAACGAACTTCTTCAAGCCTGACTGAGACTCAAAGGCGCCTGGGAATTAACAGAAACTTTTTGACAAGTACCAGACGAAGTTCTTGTTTTAAATAAAATATATGCATAATCATGAAGTGTTTTGTATATGCAACAGGCTATTGCTTTTAAGGTGATTCCTTTGTTCACAAGGCATGCTTGTCATGGCTTAAGTGCCCGAGAGCATCCGGACATCCGTAATTCTTTGCTTTTTATTGTCTTGTAATTGTCCTAACTCTAAATTTTTATTACTCTAATTGTATTACTATTTTTATAACCATTTTATTATTATTAAACTTTAAAAATTTTAAAAACCAAGTGATTGGCGTTTTTCACAATTACAAGGAACTTAGGAAAAAGTGGTATTAGATAGGGCATTGAATGTCCAAAAGGAGAGAGATGGGTTTGTTTTACATTTGATCTTAGAGATACAGTCCGATGTTGCGGTGTGTCTTCTCCCTCCTAGATGTATAAGCCCTTTCCCTTTCTCCCACTTCAACCCCTGCTGTGAGCCCTACTTGTCAATCTTGGAAGAAGTCCAGACAGGGCGTTGAGTGATTGGCAGATTCAAAAGATTCCCCCTGCCCCCCAGGCAGGGGGAATTGGGCAATCTAGGTGCCTTTTTCTCGCTGGGACCATCTCCCCTCTCCTGGTTGGTTAATTCCCTACCCCTGCCCTCCCCTCTGCCCCCAGGATAAAACTGGGCACCGGCCATGCGGTCGGGACTTCTGTTGAAGCTGCTGCTGGATTCAGAAGCTTGTAGCTGGAATAAGCACTCTGGATTTAACCCTCTGGCAGAAGTGACTCCTTCCTTCACCATAGCCCAAAGTCTCTCCACTGAGGAATACTGTCCGCTGGGGTTTCTGGCAAGCTTGCAGCCGCCTGCAGCCTCTGGGTGAGCCAAAGGGTGTCTCTGGGATTAAACCACCCCAGCGCTGCCATTGAGCTCAGCAACGGGGCAAGCCCGGGCGTGTTCCCGCAGGAAATATTGGTATCCCCAATAGTTCAAGATTTGGTAAAAAGGCAATTAGTAAAAAAAAGGTAAAACCAGCACAGCAATCTAACTCTGCATTGACCCCAAATTATATACTGAATAGTATTATAGGACTCCAAGCAGTTATAGAGAAGATAACAAACAAAGCTGCTCAGGCATTGGAACTCCTGTGGAGTCAGAAAAGCCAAATAAAAACTGTAGTGTATCACAATAGGCTGGCTTTAGACTATTTCTTGGCTAAAGAAGGGGGTGTTTGTGGAAAGTTTAATGTATCAGATTGTTGAAAATAGATGACAATGGGGAGGTCATCCTGGAAAAAACAAAGGATATCAGAAAAAAATAACCCAGGTACCAGTCCAAAAAAATTGGAAAACAATGTTAAAAACTAACTGGTGGGGTAATGTATTGAGGATGGGATGGTGGAAGAAATTAGAATTCTTCCTTTTATGTGTTACAACTGTTCTGATGTTTCTTCCTTGTTTGAGGCCATTTGATTATTAACATAGTCCAAAGAATGCAACTGGATAAGAAATATTGCTCAAGCCAAATGATTTATAAAGAGGAGGGATTGTGAAAAATGCATATTTTATGATTGGCTTTTCGCAAATATTAAATTGAATGCTAAATGTATTATGTTATATTGATTAGAAGTGCTGTATTAACATTTTAATAGTATGGTAAATGTAGTTTTGTAGTTAAAATAGAAGCTATGTATGTGGGGTTTTTTTAAAAGAATGAGATACTCACATTGAGAGAACAATCCCCAAACACCTAAATCTTCCAGAGAAGAGGAATTTATGGTTCTCTTATCAGAAGAAGCTAATTTCTTCAGGCCTTGCTCAGACTTGAAGACGCCGTGGGGATTAGAAGAAGGAGTTGACGTATTCTGGACAGAGTTTCTTATTTTAAATAGAATGTATGCATAACCATGAAGTATGTATGAATATGCAACAGTGTATGGTTTTTTATTCCTTTGTTTTATGGTACTTATTCCTTGGTTCATAAAACATGCTTGTCTTGGCTTAAGTGCCTGAAAGCATACGGACCATAAGTCCGTAAGTCTTTGCTTTTTATTGTGTTGTAATTGTCCTAATTCTACATTTTTATTACCGTAATTGTATTACTATTTTATAACTATTTTATTATTATTAAACTTTTAAAACTTTAAAAACCAAGTGGTTGGCATTTTTCACAATAAGCAATGATTACTAGATTCTGGATATCTTATCTAGGGTCCAGCTACTGTTAACTGTGAGCAGAGCCTATTTATCTACTTCTGCTAACTCAGCAACATCTAATTTAACTATCATCTTAGCTTTCCTAAAATTCTTAATTCTTCAAAATTAATGTCTCACTGTCACTCCAGGCCCATCACCAAGACCCATGCCTGACACCAATCCTGGAACCGCTTCATGGAGATCCATTGCTACAAGTAGTTGCCGTGGGCATGAGCTGAAGCCTGTAGCAGATCCTGTTGCCATGAATAAAAATTTTGCCGGTTTGAAAATAAATCTGAGAGGATCTGGAGTTGGGAACAACACAGCTAGACTGAGGGGTATCCAAGAACACTGGGACTGGCCAGGGACACCTGAAAGTGTAATAAGTGTGTTGAAATATAAAAGGTACCTTGTTGTTGTAGTTGTTTTGTTGTGTGTGAGATTAAGTGAAAAATAAAGTTAAGTGAATGTGGACGAATGAAAGTATACGTATGCATCCTGCCCTGTTAGGCAGCCTCACTGTGCTCCCCTGGTGTGACCGACAGACGCAGGTTACGATCCGATAGACAAAAGGAGACAATAAAACAAAGAAAAGTGAAGGGATTCCTTAAAAACCATGGTAATTAGCCCCTAAGAAAAAAAAAAATTCCTTTTATCTGTGGCTTATATTGGAACATTCAGAACTGAAAAAGTTCAATCAAATATTGCTTCCATTGATGAAGTACTCCCGAAAGGAGTAGCTATGAGAATCCTGCAGGCTATACATGATAAAACCCATTGGGGCACCCAGGCCTTAGTCGATCAGTTTGACATCAAATACATGTGTATAGGGATCTATAATCTAGCTAAACAGGTAACCCAACGCTGCCTGACCTGTCAAAAGGTAAACAAGCAACAACAAAGAGAGAGACCAATGGGTAGGAGAGAGTTAGCACAAAGACCTTTCATATACAAGTGGACTTTACTGAACTACCCAAAATAGGGAGATACAAGTACTTGTTGGTATTAATAGATCACTTGACACACTATGTAGAAGCATTCCCCACCGCCAGAACATCTCAGGTGGTGGTTAAGATACTTTTAGAACAAATCATACCTAGATATGGGATGGTAGAGATCCTAGATTCTGATAGGGGCCCTCACTTTACTTCAGAAATAGCAAAAGATGTTCTCACTGCCCTGGGGACCCAGTGGAAGGATCATACTCCATGGCACCCACAAAGTTCTGGGAGAGTGGAGCGGATGAATGGGGAAAAATATCCGCACTCAATCCCAAACTGATGTGGGGATATCCCCTTTTGAGATGCTATTCAGAATGCCCTATGACATGGAGGCCCCTGTAGATCACCCTTGTTTGAAAGATTCTCAGATCAATACCTACATAGTGCAAATTATGAACAGAAGGAGAGAATTGAGGGAAAAGGAGCTGTTGACTCAAAGACCTCCGTTAGACTTAACAATACATAAGATTAAGCCTGGAGATAGAGTACTCATTAACGTGGAAAGAAAATTCTTTAACATCTCGTTGGGAAGGCCCCTTCGTTGTTTTGCTCACCACAGAGACAGCAATTCGGACCACCGAGAAGGGATGGACCCACACAAGTCCAGTTAAAGGGCTGATCACTACAGCTGACCATTGGAGAGTAACAAGCCAACCCGGAAACCTGAAGGTCACCTTGAAGAAAAATTAATGGACTCAGTGTGGGTAATCCAGATAGACCAAGAAGGGGAACAGAAAGGATACACTTACCCCTTGGCTGATGATTATAGAGTAGTGTGTAAAAAAATACATTGTGATTGTTATCCTTTTGTGTGCTTTGTTTGTAAAACTTGCCAAGAACAGTGGTGGGTCCATTGCTGCAAAGGAAAGCCACCTACAGGGATTTGCTCCAGCTGCTACAAGCTAGAGTGAGGATTAACAAGAATCATATTAGAGTTAGGGGTATTGGAGAATAAGTGGGTAAGGTTCAAATCAGAAGAGTGGTGGGAGGTTTACAGAAAAGGGGTTAACCCTGAGAATTTTTGTTTCCATCTGAATGAACCTGCCCCCTTTGTTGCCCATATTGTAAACCGGTGTTGTCGGAAAGAGCTGAAAGAAATCCCGTGTGACTCATCCCTGGTCAAGGATAAGAACTGGGAGCAGTATAAGGCTAGAAGGGGAAAAGGGAATGGATGCGCTGGAGAGTACTGCTGCTGCCGAGAAGATGGTAATCCCCACAGCTCGAAGCACCCGAGTCGGTGGGTGAGGCAGAGGGGAAAGAACCAGGCTCTTCCCAATCCCAAGTGGAATAATGCAGAGATACTCCAAATATTACCAACTGGGTATTGATAATCTCCCCAAAAGTACTGACTCAACCACCCCAGGTAGACAAAAAGGGCAACAAGCTAAAAGGGGAATGGTAGGGAATTATGAGTTAAGTGCAAAACCAGGACTCCATCCTCCTTGGCAAGTTATCGTTATTGTAATTCTGATTATGTTATTACCAGGAAGATATTCTCAATTTTCACATCAACGCTTTAAATAGATATTAACCCGAGTAGATAGGAAGGAAATTCAAACTGAGATATTGTGGGAGGGGTTCCTGCTCTCCCTTGGGAGGCAGCAACAGTCTAGAAAAGGTTGCCAATCAACTGCTGCTCTCCGCCCCAGAAGAGCTGTCCATCAATGCTTGGTACTCTCCCCAGTTCCAGAAAGTTCAGTTATTCTGTTATCCCCATTGGCTCCTGTTAGAATACCACTCCTCCTCTGTACCCCGATTAGTTCTCTGTATGTCACCCCACTCTGTCTCCCCCCTTTACCCGTTGCCCATTGGTTGTTTTGTACCCTAACCACTCCTACTCCTTTGCCCTTAATACCCAGGCCCACCTTCCCTCGGGGCTCCTGGAGCTGGCTCCCTCCTAGAGCGCTTGTGTCCCTCCTCTCCTCCTCCTGTTCCTGCGCCTCTCCTACAATAAAGCCTCTAGGAATACAGCTACTCCGGAGTCCTCTCGTCCGTACGGTAGAGCTATCCGGGTCCCGCCACCTCCTCCCCGCGGACCAGTCAGCCGAGGGTTCCCCCCTCCCCCCGGACTGGCTGGGCACCCGGGTGAAGCCCGGAGGATTTATAATTTAATACAAGATATCGTCCAGATCTCCTAGTTTTACATTGTCATTATGTACATTGACCCCCATCGAACCATGTTTCTATATGTGTCCAGCATCAAATCCAGGAAAGGGATATTGCAATTACCCCAGGGAATACTTCTGTGAGTATTGGGGCTGTGAAACAATAGCATTGGATTAGTCAGTAGAAGGAGATCAATGGCTTACTGTTTCTTGGGGACCCCACGGCTGTAAAGCTCCACAGAAGGACTGGTCGGGCAGCATAGTCAATCAGGGAAATTGTCAATTTGTGTATCTGAATGTAACTAAACCATCAGATCCAAGATGGACAGTAGGATGAACATGGGGTTTTCGGTACATGGAACCCAGTAAGAAGGAGCTTATCCGACCAGATACCCAGCCAGTAGGCCCTAACCTGGTAATAGCCAAAGATGGAGAGACAGGTTATGTTGAAATAATCAGTAATCAAAGTAACTCAGGAATGGAAAATTCAACTATTGATAACCAGACAATAATACCCCCTAGCAAGGATTCTCGATTTAACACTCTTTAGAAGCTAGTAGAGGGAGCGTACCTAACCCCCAGATTACAGAGCATTGTTGGCTTTGTTTTGATGTTAAACCCCCATTTTATGAAACTGTTAGAATATCAGAAAAGGCAAGACGTGCAAATGGCAGTAACCCCCCTTCATGTAATTAGAAAGATTCGCAAGAGCAAGGAATCACATTAGCCTCAGTAACAGGGAAGAGGAGATGCATTAGCTGAGTGGCCCAGCACATAGAGTTCCTGTGCGAAACAATTACTACAGCAAAATGAGAGGATAAGCCAACCAAGTGGTTACTCCCTGCTAAAAACCACAAAGTGGATCTGTGCAAAAAGAGGACTTACACCCTGCATCTCCCTAGAAATTTTCAATGAGACCTCAAATTACTGCATACAAGTAGTTATAATCCCAAAAATTATATATCACCCTCAAGAATGCTCATGGGGGGAGCAGGTGTAAGTATGGGAGTGGCCTCCTTAGTAAAACAAGCAAAAGAATTTCACTCTCTAAGGGTAGCAATGGACAAAAATTTAGAGCAAAGAGAGCAACCGATATCAGCCTTAGAGAAATCAGTAAGATCCCTATCTGAAGCGGTTTTGCAAAATAGGAGAGGATTAGACCTCCTGTTCCTACAGCAAAGAGGGCTATGGGCAGCGCTCAGAGGAGTGTTGTATCTATGCAGATCACACAGGAGTAGTCAGGGAAACCTGGTTCAACAGTTCCCTGTGGCTCCACAATTGCAGGGCCCCTAATTTTGCTGATTTTGGGACTAACCTTTAGCCCGTGTATTTTTAATAAGATCATAAACATAGTAAAGGGGAGATTAGAAGCCACTCACCTCATGTTGATAAAGGTCAAATATGAACCCATACTGGAGGATCCTGAGACTGATGAAACCTTAGCCCTTAGCTTACAAGAACTAAAAAGTTTTGATGAACAAAATAAATAAAAAGAAAAGGGGGGATTGTGATAAGTTAGAAAAGACTCTTTGTTCATCAAGACAAAAAGGGGAAGCCTTGCGTAGATAACAGAAAACCAAAGGGGAAACCTTGTGTAGATAACAGGACTTAAGCTGATTGTGTAACTAGAACTTAGGCACATATAACATATAACCTTATATGGAAAAGACCATTACAGGGCCGTGGACTTTCACCGAGGAAGAAGAGAGGAGCCTTCCTCAAATGACCACCAGAGAGTAAAAGAAGACCCCCTAGCAACAGAGGGCGCAAGCGCAGAGTACACCCAGAGATACCGCAGACACGGAAGAAAGAGAGTATGAAAAGACTGTGGGAAGGGGGAAACGGTGTGAGCCGTAGGCGGAGCGCTGACTCCCCGGCTGCACCCAGCGCTGTTTGCTTGCCATTGCTTGCTGTAATCAATAAATTTCTGATTGACTCTCGAAAGGCTGAACAAATTATTCGCCTCAATTTATAACAATGACACTGAAGAAGAGCCCCAGCTCACCTCGCTGCTCCCGGCTGCCCCACCCCCTGCTGATTCCACTGGGGAGCCAGGCAACGCAGGCACTGACAGCAACGTGCTCAAGCAGCCTGGCTCCGAGCAGGGGCATGCGCCCACGGCTGAGCGCCAGCCCAATCATGCTGTGAAATCTGAAGATTCCTCTGGGGACAACACCTCCCCTGCTGTGCTTTGGAGCCCCTGTGCGTCCCGCTCCAGTTTGTGGGGGGGGAGGGACAGGGTCCCGAGAAGCAGCGGCTTGATACATGGCTGGGAGGGGTGGGTAAAGGGCGAAATGCCGGAGGAATTGCTGAGATACTGGCAGAATGGTGGGGTCGAGCAGTGAAAAAAAAGGTTGGAATGGATTGCCCATCTGCGGATGGGCGTTGGCTGTTCTGGGGACCCCAGGTCCTGGAGCCTCGAGTTGTACCAGTGAGAAGCTGGGGGGAGGGATCGAGCCGAATTAATCTGGGCTCGGCAGAGGGGCTGGGCTCCCCACCCCGCCCACCGCCGGGTCTGGGCTGCTTGGCCCGCCCCCCCGGGCCGGCACCCGCGCCCCGCCCACTGCCGGGTTTGGGTTCCTTGGTCCGCCTCCCCAGACCGGGTCCCCCGCCGTGCCCAGCACCGCAGAGTCCTAAGACCTGTTGCTGCTGCTGGCCTTTTTGAGAAAAAAAAAAAAAAAAAAAAAAAAAAAAGGTGGAAATAGCTGCCAGCTTAAAGTACTGGAAAGCCACAAGTCAGCTGGCCCAAGTGGTTGAATTAGAGGCTGTGACCATGGCATTCCAGAGATTGCTCAATAGCGCTTGATAATTAGATAATGTCACATGTGATGGATTTCTAATAGTTGTTAGTGACTTTCTTCAGCAGTTCTCTGTTTCAGGACCAAGAAGTGTTGGAGTCCAGGACATCCCTCTGGCTGCCCTGGCTGTCTTGAGACTTTGTCAGGGGGCTCGGAGACCTTGGCACGAAGTCAAAAACACTTGTGGCTTCGATTCTAGCCTGTGGGAAGGTTGCCAACTCTGTATAAGGAATTACAAGCCACAAGGATTTGAGTAGTGTAATAACTGAATTGACACAGGGTGAAAAAGTAGAATTTTGGGATTTTTAGAATGTGATTCAGGGGTACAAGATGGAGGAATTTGGGTGTGTCCTAGCCTTCTTCTCCTTCTTGTCCTTCATGTCTTGATGTGATGGTGACACTTTTCTATTGGTTTAAGGTAGAGACACACTGTCCAACATAAATGATAGATATTGGCACAATATTGTAAACATAGTACACGTAGTTTTTGGTATAAAAGGTAAACACTGCCTCAGAGGGCAAGGCAGATTGCTATGGCTTCCTTGCTGGATGGACCTCGGCAGGTCAGAGAAAGAATGCTATAGATAAGGAAAAATAAACAACCTTGAGAACTCGATCCTCCGCATTTCACACTCCTTCTTCGGCTGCACGGGCTAGGAAACAAGGACCTTTACAATCTTGGGGTCATTCCAGCATCACAGACCCCAAGAAAGAAGGACCTTCAAGGATGTCAAAGATCAACATCTCCAGTCAATGGACCTTCTCCTGAAACTCAACTGTTTGGGCTTTGGACTTGAAACAATGAGCATTCTTTGCATTGTGGTTTGGGTTTCTTATATTGTAAACCTTGTTTTAGTGATATGATAGAGGTAGATACTCTACAGGTAAAGAATCTCCCTGATCATTCTACATCAGCATCTGATTGAGGTTCTGATTGACAACCAGCAAATTGCTAATGGAACCTCTTGAGCTGTGTTCGTTCTCTCTTCTGCAAGGGTCCAGCAGAAGAATTGCAAACACAGCTCCTTTTCTTTTTATTGTAGTAAACAGGGGGAGATGTGGTATTCACATGCCCTCTGAACACAGAGAGACTTAGCTTTCTCAGGATTTCTCCTGAGTGAAGCTGTGAGAGAAGCAGAGAAAAGAGAATCAAAACAATTCTTATCTCATTTGCTACCTCTGTGTTTGTGCCCATGTAGAATGTGGTATGGAGATTGTTTACCCAGGGTGATTGGTTGATTGGATTCCTGTGATGGTGTTTTGGATTCATTGACCAATTGGATCCACGTGTCTGTCGGGACTCTCAGCAGAGAGTCATGGGTTTTCTAGTTAGTCAGTGATAGTTTTTGTTAGTGTAATATAGTATAATATAGTCATAGTATAATATAGTATAATAAAGTAATTAATTAGCCTTCTGAAATAATTGGAGTCCTGCACATCATTCTTCCCACCAGTTGGACACCACATTTTGCTATATGTGGGGGTGGCTGGAATGATGGAAAAAGGACAATTGGCAACACAAGGGAAACCCATCAGGGCTGCTGGACTGGTGCAAGCCCCCAACTCACTGAGGATGGGAAAAGTTGTTTCTAAGACTCCAATTAACAACATTAGCCTGTGGAGCCATAGTAATTATCAGTCTCTTAGGAGTTCCAATTCCCACATCAACATCTTTATCCTGCTTGTGGCAAGGGAGTGCAACTTTCCTTTTCCCCAGGCACTCCATTCCAGGCACTACATTCTCCAGAATAGCAGTGGATAATTTATCACGTCCTGAGAAATTCCTTTCTGCAAGCCTTTCGCTCACACTGCATTCCATCATGCACTGGGACCCTGCTGCTCCCTTTTGGGCAGTCCACTTCCTTGCTGCGATTCCATTCTACTGACTGTTGTTCTGTTTACTAATTGTTAAGTGAAACCCATCCTTCTACCATAGCTAATTAGCCCTGAAGATCTCTCTCTCCCCATGTTAAGGGTCTTTTCCCTTGTCTTCCTCTCTGTGGGGTTAACACTTGCATCAAGTGATCCTGAAATTCTGCTGCAGTGTTTTGTCCAGCAAAACTCTAACCATGGGAGCCACATACTTGGATAACCAGTGCGGTAGGTGAGGGCTGTCCTGGAACATCTGTCATTCATCAGTTGCAAAAACGCTGCCTTTGGTACACTCTCCCATGATCTGTGGTTGAGGTCTTGATCCTAAGCAAATCACTCCTCTCTAATGGAACCAACCTCCTGCTCAACAGGCAGCACTCTGAGTTAAAGACCACGATTTCTCTGGTCATCCACCATTAAAAATACTTCTGGCCTCCAGAAGCCCTGGACCTCTGCCTCAGACAAATGATTCAATCACCCCCTGCAAGAGGCACTCTCCAAACCTATCCAGTTTCCGATTACCATGTAAGTCTGCTATACTTTTCCTGGAACTTTGCTATCTTGGCTGCTGTGTACCACACTGTTTTAGTAACAGTGTGCAGACCCTGACTATCATAGAAGGTTTCATCTTTAATTTGGGGTTGTAATGTGATTTCCTCATCATCAGAGGTACTGCTGCTTATAGGGTCGTTAGAGAGTGGGCTTTAGTCAAAGCAATTTTCTGTCCTGTCCACAATTTGAGTTGTTAACTTTCCTTGAAAGTTCAGTAAGAAAAATATTCCCCACCAAGCTCAGCACTAGCCTGTCTGGGGAAAAAAGAGGTTTGAGGGGACCTCAAAACTGGAGGTATTCCAAATCGGGTGGGTGGGGGCTGGGCTGGGATTTTAGGGGGGGATATTTGGGGTCCCTGAGGATTGGGGGGCTCAGAGAGTACCCCAAGGATGGCAGGGCTGGGCAGGTTTGGGGGGATTTGAGGTCCCAGGGTAGATTTTGGGTTCTGAGGTTCAGGAGGGGTCTCCAAGGCATGAAGAAGGGAGGGGTTGGGGTCCCAGGGCAGGGTTGGGGTTGGGCGGGTCCATTCTGGGGTCTCTCTTGGGCCTCAGGTGCAGAGGCCTCAGGTAGCCGCTATCGCTGCAGTGCCCCCTGCCCTGCAGCAGCCCCGCCCCTCCCTGCTCTGCAGCGCCCCAAGCGGCAGCAGAGGGAACAGCAGCCCCGCCCCCCCAAGTGTGGCCCCCAAGCCCTGCCCCATAGAGGGGATCCCGTTGAAGCCTCACCCCCAGAGCTCCACCCTTGGATGGGGACCTCCAGACCCCCACCCTCAAGGAGGTACTAAGCCCTGCCTCCCACAGGCAGCCCTACCCACTTTCAAACCACCTCTAAGCACTGCCCCTAAAGCCTAGACCCTTGCTCAAAAAGCGAATTCCCTAAGCGCTGCCCCCTAGGTGACCACCACCACTATATATGGAACCCCTTAGGCCCCAAGACCTTCCTGGCCCCCTTCCCAGGTGTCCATACACAAAATATTCTCAGAACTCTCCTCCCTGTGGGTTCTCCTCCCCTCCAGAGTTCCCCCCTGGGGTGCCTCACCTTCAAATCCCCTCCATCCTCCCCAGCAACAGCACCTAGGGGTCACAAACATTTATTAATTTATTGTAGTGCAGCAGAACTGGGACGGTCTCCAGTAAGGTGGTCCTGGGTAGGTTTCCTTGGGACTGGCATTCTGGTGAGGGGGATTCCAGGGGGATCATGGGTAGGGCTCCTCAGTATTCTGATGGGTGCTGAACTAAGGAAGGGGACCTCCACCCTGAGATGGGTCCCTGAAGGGGTTGCTGGGGATCCTGAGGTGGGAGTCCAATAGGGGGAAGTCATTGGGTGGGTCCATGTGGGGGGTCTTGGGGAAGTGGATCCTAAACCAGATTGGGCATGTCAGGATAGGGCCCCAGCTTGGGGACCCCATGAGGGGGTGTCTCAGCATGATGGTACCATAGGAGGTCCCAGTAAAATTAGGGGTGTGAGACTGTCAGGAGAGAGCCCCAGGGTGGGGTCCTGGTACAGGGGTCTGGGGGGGTTGAGTCTGTGCAGGGTGTCAGGGGGGTCGCCATTCAGATGCCCCCCCTCAGCTCCTCGCAGGCATCGGACAGCTGCAGATCCTTGGGGAACTGGGTGACTCAACGGGCGTGCAGTGAGCACAGGTACACGTCTTCCAGCATCCGCACTATGAAGGCCTCCTCTGCCTGTGTCCTAAAACCTGAGGGGGGGGTCCCCAAAGCCCCCCAGCATGCCTCAACCTTCACAGCTCCCCCCCCCGGGCAGAGACCCCCCCAAAACACACACCCGGGGGCAGGGTTCCTCCAAACCCACCCACGGGCGACTGGGGGGACTGAAACACCCCATGCCTGTAAATGTGTGAAGGGAGACCAACACGCAGTGACCCATCCCCAGTCCCCGACAGACCCTGGGACCACCCCCACCACCCAGAGGTCTCCCAGAGGCCCTCTCAACATCCATGGAACCGTGTCCAAGAACCCATAAACTGCCCCCCCCAGCCAGTGGAGACCCTCCTAGACTCCACCTCAGCTCCCATCACACACACCCAACAACCCTCTCAGCCTCATCCATGCACCCAAAGAGACTTTCCTGGGCCTCCCCAGCCCCCTAGTGACACCCCCGGCACCCACAGACCCCCCTGCAGCATCCACAGAACCCCCAACCCCCATGTCCCTTCTCAGCACGCATGAGATCCCCCTCAGCCCCCTCCCCAACCCCCTAGTCCCCTGGATACCCCTAGAGTACCCATAGGACTCCTCCAGCCCCTCTGTGAACCCCCTCCACCACGCCTGGGCCCTCTGACCCCTCCCTCCTGCAGCGCCAGCAGGGCCATGCACTGCCAGCTGTAATCCACCCCGCGGGTGAAGAGCAGGCAGAGCTCCCGCACCTGCAGCAGGGAGGGTGCAGGGAGGGGGGCACATGGGGGCATTAGGGTTACAGGGAGTGAGGGGACATTAGGACAACATGGAGGGGATATGGGGGCATTGAGGACATCCTGGGCTGGGGCCACCACCATGGTGACACCCTGGAGACATGGAGACACTGCCCTGGGGACATCCCAGGGACCTGGGGACACCCTTGTTGTCAACCTGGAGACACTTTGGGGACACCCCAGGGACAGGAACACAGGGTACAGGAACAACTGAGGATACACTGGGGAGGGTGGATGTGGGAACACCATGATGGGGACACCCTGTGGAGACCCCAGGTGGGAGGCAGGGGGGAAGCACCACTCTAGGAATATCTTGGGAACATCCTCAGCCATGGGAACATGGGGACATTCCCCTGGGGACACCCCGATTTGACAGGAGGGACAGTGCCAGCACGGTGGGAGGGGCACAGGGAACAACCAATCCATGCAGCCTCTGAAGGTGGCAGGACACAAGGATGTCTGGAACCAGAGAAGGACATCAAGAAGTTGAGAAAGCTGGGACCAAGGGTTGCTATGGTAACAAAATACAAAGTAACCAAACTGAGACTTCTTTGGGCAGAAAGCCCAGAACTGTGGTTGGAAACCAAGAAGGCTTTCTCTCTGAGCAGGGTTGCTATGACAATAATCTGGCTAGCTCAGAACAAGATGTTGCAACAACTGACTGGAAAAAAATAAGGCAGAATCTTTTGAAAGAAAGTGATTTTAAGTTTTTAAATGAACAAATTTTAGCAATGCCAGTTTCTTATGGGAGGGATGATAGAAGGCCTAAGTATGAATCCCTATCGCATTATGAGATCAAAGAGTTAAGGCTGGCCTTGAGAGAAAGTGGAATTTACTCTCCTTATTTTAATAATGTGTTAAAAAGTATTTTTAACTCTTATGAACTCACGCCAACTGATTGTCGCAATGTGGCGAGTCTGATTGTAACTAATTCACGATTTATGTTATGGGAACTCCAGTGGAAGAAATCTATTAAGGTTTTAAGGGAAGGATATGTGGGTGGTGCTTATGAAAGATTTACAGAAGCTGAGTTGTCTAGCGAGCTGCCATATGATAAACCAGAAACACAGGCTGTCTCTTTGCCTAGATCAGTGTTGAGAGATATTAAACAGGCTGCAAGAAAGGCTTTGGTTTCTGTTGAATCAATAGGTACTCCTCTTAAAGCATATTCAACCATAACACAAAGCAGATGAATCATATGGTGCATATTTAGATAGGTTAACACAGGCTATTGAAAGACAATGCCCTGATGATGCAGCTCATTCTTGTATTCTTCAAAACCTAGCATTTGTAAATGTGAATGATGATTGTAAAAGAATTACTTCTGCATTACCCGAGCAGCCTCCAACTGTTCCTCAGATGCTTTCAGTTTGCAGTAGAATTGTCATGCCACAGTATCTTGCTACAGTACAGGCTAATGTCCTTGGAGAGGAAATTGCTAAATCTCATGATTCACTGAGAGACAAATTGGGTGATAAATTGGGAAAAGCAATTGAGGAACAAACAAAACTTTTTGCAAAAAACTCTTGCTGCTGTTCAGTTGGACTCTGCTAAAGGGTCGTGCTTCAATTGCTAAAGGGTCATGCTTCAATCCAAAAGGCTGGACTGGAAATTTCTACATCAAAGATACAAGAAATCCCACCCTGGAAATATCTGGGATAGAATATGACAGAACAGACAATTTCACCATAGAAGATACAACTTTGAGTCAACATCAACACTTTGCAAGATTTGCAGCAACTTTTAGGGGAAATTAACTGGATTAGACCTATTTTGGAAATTACCAATGATCAACTTGCTCCACTTTTTGATCTACTGAGGGGAGACTGTGACATTAAATCTCCCAGGACCTTAACACCTGAAGCTCAACTCACCATAAAAAAGGTCACTGAAACTTTCTAAAGAAGACAAGCCCATCGTGCTCCAGAGAAATCTTTCTTTCTCACAGTTTTGGGACAGAAGCTGCAACTTTATGGCCTCATTTTTCAATGACATCCATCTGAGATAGATCCTTTGTTAATAATGGAATGGGTTTTTCTTCCCTACAAGTCTCCAAAGACGATTTCTACAACCCTGGAGATGACAGCACAAATTGTAATTAAGGCCAGGACAAGAATATTAGTCTTGGCAGGCAATGATTTTGCAGTTATATATTTACCTTTGAAAAAAGATTATTTAGATTGGGCATTGCAAAATTCAGATGATTTGCAAAATGCAGTGTTAAATTTTTCAGGTGTTTGTTCTATTCATTATCCAGGTCACAAATTATTACAAGCAAAATTGAGTTTCAGAGAAAAGCCTTTGCTAAGTGAAGAGCCTTTGAGTGCTATAACGCTCTTCACTGATGGGTCAGGAAAAACACATAAATCTGTGATTGTATGGTTAAATCAAACAACAAAAAAAAAATCAGATATTCAAATGGGAATCAGATATTCAAATGGCAGAAGGTTCTCCTCAGATAGTTGAACTGGCTGCTGTTAGAGCTTTTCAGTTATTTTCAGAGCCTTTCAACTTAATTACAGATTCTGCCTATGTTGCTAATGTAATTAAAAGAATAAAGGGATCAGTTTTAAAAGATGTTAGTAATGATGATTTATATCACTGGTTTTCATGTCTTCATAAAATTTTGCAACACAGAACTAACCTATATTTTGTTTCTCATATTAGGGCTCATTTGTCTCTACCAAGATTTTTGGCAGAAGGAAATGCAAGAGCAGATAAAAGGACCATGGTTGTCTCAAACACATTGCCAAACATTTTTAAGCAAGCAAAATTGAGTCATGCCTTTTTTCATCAAAATGCACAAGCACTTGTGTGGACGTTTCGTATCTCTAAATCCCAAGCTAAAGCTATCATTAGCAGTTGCCCTGATTGTCAGCTTGTGCAACCCCCTGTTTCTACAGGAGCTGTTAATCCACGGGGTTTGCAAAGTCTGCAATTATGGCAAATAGACATCACTAAATACCCTTCTTTGGGAAATTTAAAAATATTCATGTTTTGGTAGATTCGTGTTCAGGTGCAGTTTTTGCCTCTGTCCACACAGGAGGAACAGGTAATCATGCCTGTCAACATTTTTTTGCAAGCATTTGCTTCATTGGGTGTACCCCAGGAAGTGAAAACAGACAATGGCCCCGCATATATATCTCAAAAGGTGGCAACATTCCTAATGGATTGGAGTGTTCATCACACCTTTTGTATTCCTCACTCCCCCACAGGTCAAGCAATTGTTGAAAGGACACATCACACATTAAAAGGACACATCACACATTTAGATCAACCGAAGGGATGAGTAGAGGTGATACCACAGATGAGATTAAGTAAAGCTTTATATGTTTATAATTTTTTTAACAGTTCTTTTGCAGAACTTGATCCACCAATTTTTAGGCATTTTGCAAATAACACACAGGCAAAACTGAAAGAAAATCCTCTTGTTTTAATTAGAAGCTCTGAGACAGGACAATTTGAAGGTCCTTTCCGACTAATAACTTGGGGCAAAGGGTATACTTGTATTTCTACAGGTGCTGGAGGACCAAAGTGGGGTCCAGCAAAGAATGTCAAACCATATTGCACACCAGAACACGCTAACAAGCCCAAAAGTGAAGAAGCGAGCACGCAGATGTGAGCTGAACAGAGAGACTATGGGTCATGCCTGGTGTTCCTGTGTCACCTGTGGAATCGGTGAACTTCAATTTAATGTTAATGATAAATGTGTGAAGGGTTTATTTCGTAGAGCTCTTTTGGCAAAAACGTGAAAAAGAAGGATTTATTATTGTCACTGTATTCTAAAAAATTGACATTCTAAATTCTCAAAAAAATACAGTTTGAAAGTTGAGATATATGGAAAATTATTTTGCCAAAGTGTAGCTCAACGAAAAAGATATGGAGGAAAATCAGTTCACTTTGTGTTTTCTAGCTTAGCTTGCTTTTTGTAATGCAGATTTTCCTGTGCAACAACCAAAAACAAATGTCTGGGTCACATTAGCCAAGGCTGCAGGATCAGATACCATATGTATGTCTCACTCAAATCCAGAAAAAGCCTTCTTCTACTTGTCTAGTTGGTGTGCCACTGAAAAATTGGCTGATACCTCTATACTATGATCCTTTGACGAAAAAGCTACTTAATAGCAAGCCAGGTGAGATTGCTAATGGAAGCAATCCCACAAGGAATTGGAGTCTCGGGACCAGACAACTCCTCAAAGCAAATTCAGAACCCCAAGAATTGGAGATCCTTGGTTCCTTGACAATGGATTTCTGTGTCACATTTTCAGGAACCAATTGGCGAAAAAATAATTCTCCAAAGTACAATGTTACTCCCTCATACCATGAATATAGAAATTCAAGTTTTTGGTGTAATTACTCATACAATGTGGATGGAAAATTTGGGGTTGACCAGTATCCATGGAAATTACCAAAAGGTTATTGTTTCATTTGTGGAGATAGAGCATGGCAAGGCATTCCATCATACCTTGAAGGCGGGCCATGTAGCATTGGCACGCTCACTGTGATAGCACCTAGTGCTAAAGCAGTTTCAGAAAGGACAAGAAGGGACAAAAGATCTATTCATATATACCCAGAAAATTGCAATAGTGATTTCAGTCCATGGAAAAAGGCACAAAGGATTTCAGCAAGCTTCTTTTTACCTGGAATTACTTCAGATGCAGCATTGAGACAGATAGGATTGGATGTTGGCTGAGGAAGCAAACTAATGCCACATCCAGTGCGCTCAGTGACATGCTGACTGGCATCAGCAGTGTCCAACAGGCCACACTCCAAAATTGGGCAGCAATTGATTTTCTTTTATTGGCACATGGACATGGTTGTGAGAAATTCAAGGGAATGTGTTGCATGAATTTGTCTGATCATTCTGAATCCATTCACAAAAGTATACAAAAGCTTAAAGACTTGACATCTGAGGTTAAAAACAAGGAAACATGGTTAGACAATTTGTTCAATGGGTGAGGCTTGTCTCCTTGGTTGAGGCAACTTTGCAAGTTAGGTGGAATTTTGTTGATAGTTGTGATATTGATACTGATGATAATACCTTGTGTACTTCATTGTTGACGACAAATTACGGACAGACTCATCAAAGAAGTTTTTGTTGTCCAAGAGAAAAATGCAGAAAGGGGAATTGTAGAAAGTTCACAAAATCCCAAAGAAGCAATTGAATTAGAGTCACTCACAAATTTAGCCTTTGAATTAAGACCTTGGAAAGGTTGAGATTTATCAAAACCTGTTGCAGATACTAAACCTTATTTTACACAGCATTGATAATGCTTTAACTTAAAGTGATAGAGCTTAAAGTAAAAAAAAAAAAAAAAGTGCCTTCTTATAGAAAGTTTATAACATTTTTTCCTAGGGTAAGAAATATATACAGTAGTGAAGCTATGTAATGCAAGGTAGTAAATAAGTGACAAGTCAAAGATGGTTTATTTTGGGTTGAAAAAGAGAGAGGGAATTGTAGGAATATAAAAAAGGTAAAAGACTTTAGAAAGTGCAAAAAGGCCCCAGAAAGTAGACATAAAGCTGAGAAAGGCTGGGAAATTTCAAAATTTTCTCATGGGAAGCTAGGAAGCTAAGAACCAAGTGAATAGATTTATATTTATCATAAGGAACAAGAAAGAACAAGAACTTATTGATAGTTCAAGATGTGAAAAGTCCTAGATAGATGCTTTGCAAAGATAGAAAAATTTTGATCTTAAATAATGAATTATTGTGTATTGTTTGAGGTTCATAGAAGTCCTTTTGTTAATATTAAACCCACATGGGTCCTTTTCTTATTGGTTAGAGTATAATGACTTCACACCTTTTCTTTTATGCTATTGGTTCAAAGAATATGTAGAAAAAGGCATTGTATAAGCTGCCATCTTGCCTCTGATCTGGATTTGCGTGGATGTTGTTATTTCTCTGTGTCTCTTGCTTTTTGCTTGTATGATACGGACAGATAATAAATCCTAAGTCTGCAACCAGTCAGGGTCCTATCCCATTTGTGAGACATGGACTGATCCAGCAGGGGATATGCAAGGATGTTGGGAGAGGACAGGCCCACTATGTCATGAGGAAAGGGAGAACAAGGACATGGGGAGCGCTGGAACAGGGTTGAGTGGGGGCCCTGAGGGAAGAGGGTGGTCCTGAGGAGTCCCAGGAGGTGATTTGGGGTTGTGGGGAGTAACTTGGTGGGTCTGTAGGGGGTTGGAGGGTCCCAACGGGTTTTTGAGAGGGGGCCCAAGGGGAGGTTGGAGGGTTCCAGGTTGGATTTCAGGGGGCCTAGGGTGGATTTGGGGTTGGATTTTAAGGCGTCCTGTGGATTGTTTGAAGGGTCTCAGTGGGTATTTGGGAGAGTCCTGTGGGGAGCTGAAGGGTCCCAGAGTGGATTTGAAGGGTCTGGAGGAGGCTGCAGGGTCCAAAAGGGTTGATCTGTGATGGGGTTTGCTTTGCTTGGAATGACCCCGAAATCATAAAAGTCCTTGTTCCCTAACCCGTGCAGCTGAAGAAGTCTGGAATGCGTGAGGTCGAGTTTTCAAGGTTGTTTATTTTTCCTTATCTATAACATT
Source organism: Vidua chalybeata (assembly GCF_026979565.1). NCBI lineage: Eukaryota > Metazoa > Chordata > Aves > Passeriformes > Viduidae > Vidua > Vidua chalybeata. The sequence goes on along the minus strand of NC_071553.1, from coordinate 254,311 downwards.
CTTTCTCTGACCTGCCGAGGTCTGTCTAGTAAAGAAGCCATAGCAGCTTGCCTTGAGCCTCGGGCAGCTCCCACATTATATACTCAAAACTACGTGTAGTATGTTTACAATTTTGTGCCAACACCCGTCACCTATGTCAGACAGTGTTTCTCTACCTTAAACCAATAGAAAAGTGTCACCATCACACCAAGACACGAAGGACAAGACGGCTAGGACATGCCCAGATTCCTCCATCTTGTACTCCTGAATCACATTCTAAAAACCCCAAAATTCTACTTTTCCACCCTGTATCAATTCACCTATTACACTACTCAAATCCTTTTGGCTTGTAATTCCTCATATAGAGTTGGCAGCCTCTCTTACGGGCTAAAATCAAAGCCACAAGTGTTTTTGACTTCTTGCCAAGGTCTCCCAGCCCCCTGCCAGGGTCTCAAGACAGCCAGGGCAGCCAGAGGGATGTCCTGGACTCCGACAGATCTGGAGTGTTCTGGGATGGATTTGGGGATCCCAGGAGAGGGGATCCAGAGTGGTTTGGAAGATACCAGACCATGTTGGAGGTTCTGGGGTGAAACTGGGGGGGAGGTCCTGGAGGGGTTTGGGGTCCCAAAGTAGATTTTATGGGTATCTGAGATGATCTGTGTGGTCCCAGGGGAGTTTGGGAGTCCATGGGGGGTGCTGGGGAGGTTCCATGGAGGAAATCGGAGTGTCTGGGGATTTTAGGGCCTGGGAATGTTCATTTTGGGATGTGGGGGGTTCTCACCAGGCGGGCGAAGGGGCTGGGGTGCAGCAGCAGGTGGGTGCTGCTCTGGCACCTGTGGATCTCCTGCAATGCCCGCTGACCTGGGCGGTGCCCTGCAGGGGCATTGGATGGGGGTCTGTGGGGGCTTTAGGGGTTCTGTTTGGCCTGGGGGGCACAGCTGGGGGCTCTGAAGGAGCATGGTGGGTGTAGGAGATCTATTGGGCCTGGTGGAACACAGGGAGCTCTATGGGGGGCTATAGGGGCCCAGGGGACAGGGGGAAGCTGTGGGGGTTATAAGGGATCTGTAAGGTCTGGGGGGACATTGCAGGTATGAGGGATCTATAAGGAGCTACAGTGATGGCCAATATAGGGAAGTTATAGGGGACAGGGAGTATGGGGGGTTATGAGGAACAGGATGTAGGGGGCTGTAGCAATGTATCTGAACAACTTAGGCCTCAGTGTGCACGAGCCATGCCGCTTGTAACTGTTCTTATCAGAATTTTCTCAGGGCACTGTGGAATTCATCAAGGTTACTAAGACATAAACTGTGCTAAAATAAGAATGAAGAAGGTGAGAAACTGCATACCAGGATGACAAGCACTAGATAACAGAGTGTTGTAGATGCTGGCAAACCCAATGGGAAGAATGATGATGTCTAACTCCAGTTCAGAAGGTTGAATGATTTCTTTATTATAATTATGCTATAATACATTAATATACTATATAAAAGAGGATACTAGAAACTACATGCTACCTTCTCTACCATATCTAACTAACTCCCAACTCGTGACCCTGTTCTCCAGAGTCCAGACACAGGTGGATCTGATTGGCCATCATGCCCAAACAATCCACCATGATCCAACCAAGTGTTCACTCTAGTAAACAATTCTCCAAACACATTCCACAAGAGAAAAACAAGGAGCAGAAACAGAAATTGTTTTCTCTTTCATTTCTCTCTGTGCACCTCAATGAAAAATCCTGAGAGAGAGAGAAATGTGCTTGCCACAACAGAGAACTATAGAACACCTGCACGGTAACAAATCATGGACGCTGAGAAATGGAGGCAGAGAACAAGGGAACAAGACAAAGGCACCAATCAAGAAGTGTGATCTTAGTCGTTTGTAGAATCTATAAAAGTGTGTGTAATGTAAAGAATAAACGGCTTCTGCTTGATCATACAGGTCAGTTGTTCAGGAGTCCTGGTTTACCCGCAATAGGGAGCTATAGGGGACAGGGAGTGTGGAGTAACTATAGGTGATGGAAGCATATAGGGGTATCTAGGGCACAGGCTGGGGGCGGAGGACAACAGTGGGGGAGTCCATAGGAGTGCTCTGGAGGGGGGCCTAAAAGGGGCTCGATGTGGGAGGTCCATAGAGGGTGTCAATAAAGAGAGTCCCCTACCCCTCACTCACTGCATGCCTGCAGCCGGGGCAATGGGGGGGCTGGGGGACCATTGCACAGTCGGGGGGTGGGTTTGGGGCGGGGCATGGTGTGGCTGAGTCTACCGCAGGGTCAGGGCGAGTCCAGGTGTCCAGCAGGGCTGGAGGAGATCTGATGGCCGGGGAAGGGGGAGTCAGGGCGGACTTAGGTGTCCGGGCCCCCCTATGTCACTCCCAGGTCCCTCCAAGCCTCCCCTCCCTCTCCTCACCAGTGACGTCATGCCCGGGATCCGCCGCGGGAACCTCCTGTGGCAGCCGCATTGTTCTAACCTCCTGCAGTGGCTGCGCTGTTCAAGCTTCCCATTGCCGCTGCACTGTTCTAACCTCCTGCTGCCACCACACTGTTCAAAATTCCCGCCACAGCTGCGCTGTTCAAACCTCCCGCTGCTGCCACGTTATTCAAACCTCCTGTAGCGGTCACGCTGTTCAAGCCTCCTGCGGCAGCCATGTTGTTCAAATCTCCCGCCACCGCGGTGCTGCTCGTGACGTCAATTCCCTCCGTGTGCCAATCGTGGTGCACGACTGCTCTGCGCTGCAAGACTCCGTGACTCATTGGTGCCGTAGTGGCCGAGGGCTCATTAGCATAAATCTGCATGACCCCACCCTGGGCACCCTGCACCTTGGTGCTCCCAGGGTAATCTCTGTTATCGTCCCAGTCTGATCCCAGCCACTCCTAGTGTGGTTCCTGTTGTTTTCGGTCATCTGCATGGTTCCAGTTACTCCCAGAATGATCCCAATATGATTCCAGTCCCCTGCAATATGATTCTAGTGCTTTCCAGTCACTCCCAGAGTGAGTCCAGTATGATCACAACGACTCCCAGTATGATCCCTGTCACATCCCCAATGGTCCCAGTCAATTCCTGTCCCTACTAGAATGTTCCCACTATGATTCCAGTTACTCCCAGTATGATACCAGTTGTCCCCAGTGTGGTTCCAGACACTCCCAGTATGAACCCAGCATGATTCCAAGTGGTTCCCTCCTGTATGATCCTAGTTGCCCCAGTTCTGGTCCCAGTACCCTCAACATGGTTCCAGCATCTTCCATTTGCTCCCAGTGTCTTTTCAGTTGGCTCCCAACATGGTCCCAGTAGCTCCCTGTGCCTCCCAGTACACAGTGGGGGTCAGCCAAGGATTACAACTGTCCATGAAACCCACTGGGAGAAGCAGATTGGGGCATTAGTGAACCCATGGTGGCCCAGGTGGGCTTTGGGGTCTCTTGAGGGCATTGCAAGACCTCCCAGTTTACCCCCAGTTTTCCCAGTGGGCCACCACACTCCTCATTTGACCCCATCAAGCCTTCCAGTTGCTCCCAGTGGTCCACCCAGGCCAGATGTTGAACAGGACCGGCCCCAACACTGAGCCCTGGGGAACCCCAGCAGTGCCCAGCCCCAGCTGGCTGTGGCCCCATTCCCACCCCTCCTTGGCCACCAGCCAGCTGTTCCCAGCGAGAGGCACCTGTCCCAGCTGTGAGCTGCAGGTGCTCTAAGAGAGGCAGGGAGATGGAGACAGTGCCAAAGACTTTGCTGAGCTTCAGGCAGACACGCCCACACATGTCCAACACCCACCAGGGCCACCTGGGCACAGCAGCAGATCACATAAGTTAGGCAATACCTGCCTTTCCCAAGCCCTGGTTGTTCCCAGTGCCTGTTTCCTGTCTGTGCCATTGGTTCCCCCCAGGGAATCTCTTCCAGGGATGTCCCAGCAACAAGGCCTGGAGTTTGCTGGATCCTTCTGACCCTGGTCTCAGTGCTTCCCAGTCACCTCCAGTATGATACCAGTCATACCCTGTATGATCCTAGTTATTCCCACTATGATAACAACATGATCCCAGTGTGGTCCCAGTTGCTCCTATTTACTCCCAGTATGAATCCCCTTTCTCCCTGTTACTCTCCAGCATTTGTTCCCTGTATGATCCTAGTTACCTGCTGTGTCTCGTTCCAAATTGGCAAGAGCAGATCTCTTGCTAGCCCCGGCTAGCTGTTTTCGGGGCGATAAGGCAGCGAGAGGCACTCCCTGCTGAACCCAGCTGGGCTTTAGAGAGTGCCTTCGTGGGTCCGAGGACACTGCTGATCCCACCGGCAAGGAAGGAGGCAACACCCTTCTGGAGGTAGGGCCAAGATTTATTGTGACTCCGAGAAGAGCCCCAGAGCCCAACAGCACTCAAAGAGGTCCCAGAAGAGAGTGAACTCTGGGCCTCGAGCAGGCCCTGATATAGGGTGGGCGGGAAAACCCGATCAGCCAATGGGAGAAGATATGGGCGTGGCCCTCTGAGGGAAGGACAGCCGAGGTATCCACTGAGCAGGGAGGAGGGGAGGAACCCCAGGCCATTGTCCAGTCACCCAGCGACCCCGGCAGAAGCTTCCAGACAGAGGGGAAGGATGGACAAGTCACCTGGGCGGGGTCAGGGGCCTGAGTCAGGGTTTTTGGGATTGATGGAGACACAGGTGCTGATGGGAAAACCTGGGATGAACCAAAAATGCACAAGGGGGGTACAGAGGGATAAACCATTTTGAACATACATACAGTGGAACCTAAAAGCACAACTCCACAACTAGTTACCCTAGTTGTGATCCCAGTTGCTCCCAGCATGGCCCCAGTAGCTCCTAGTGCCTCCCTATGGCCAGTGGGGGTCAGCTGAGGGTTGCAGCTGTCCATAAAATCCATCTGGGGGAAAAGGACACTCAGGTGATGTGGGGGGATATGGAGGGACATGGAGGCACTGTCCTGCTGTCACCAAAACTGCAGGAAAAACAAAAACTGTCCAACATTTCTAGTTTAAGAGAATTAAGGCATTTCTTCATTCTGGCCAGGATGTTGTTCTGGCCAGAATGTGCAACAGAGATAATTTCATCCACACATTGCCTGTGTTGTGCAGGGAAAACCATTCCATCACACAGGGTTCTTTACTAGATTTTTCACATACTTACACAGTCAAAACCCAGAAAAATTCATTGGTTCAACCTTCATTGGCCACAAGTTACACAGCTTGTTGTATCTGGTTTCCAATTGGTTATTGATCCCTTTGCCTTCAATGCTCTTTAGGTCCTCATTCTTCATTCTCTTATTGATCTTTTCTCAGACCAAATGTCTCTGACACACCAGGAAGAATGTTTGGGTGTGGGTGGTCACTTCTCTCTTGAGCATCCTCTGGCACCTCCCAGTCCATTGAGATGTCAAGCTTGTCATGCCTTGCCCGGGGAACAGAGTCTCTTGAAAAGAAACTTCCATTGCCTTCCCCCTGGGCAAAGACCCCTGACTAAAGTTAGTTAAAAATTTTAGGAGTTGCATAATTTCTAACACTGCCCTTCCCGATGGACACAGTACCCTCATTGCCATGCTGTGTCCCCATGTCCCCCCCTCATGTACCCACATGACCCCAGGGTCCCTCATGTGTCCCTCCTGTCCCACCTGTCCCTCCACGTATCCCACAATTTCCTCATGTCTCCTGTGTGTCCCCAGTGTTCCCCATGTGTCCCCCATGTTCCCACCCTATCCCCCATACCCCAGTGTTCATGCCCTGTGGCAGGAGGTGCCTGGACTCTTCCTGGCCAGGTGGAACATCATTCTAGTGGCACCGTGTTCCTCTGGGAGACAAAAAATAGAGAGGGGGAAGACCCTGAATACAGGAGGGCACCCCAACAGTGTGGCAAACAGGACGGGGCAAGAGCATCCTTCCTCCATTTAATTTTTGGGACCCTTCCAATGGGATAGAGGACATTATACCCCTTCATGGAATGAGTCCCTACCCAGGGATCTGGGCCCCTCTGTATGGGATTGAGATTTCCCCCCCCCCCCCCCCCCGCCCCGTTAATGGCCTTGAGACTCTCACATGTAACTGATTTACCTTCCTGGAACTGAGACCTTCCCAATGGGATTGGATTACACAACCCCTCCTCCCATGAGATTGGGCACCCATCATTGGACTGGACAACCCCCTCCCCATAAGACTTGAGACCCCCCCCGTAAGTGAGACATCCTCCCCATGTGACTGGGCACAGAGCTCCATCATCAGCCCCTGCTCCCCCCTCACCAGGGACCCAGAGGGCCCCTCTGGAGCTCATGGTGGCACTAAGCAAGGTGGTCACCAAACCCACCTGTGTGGGCAGGGGGCCACAGGGAGGCCAAGGCACTATTTGGGGCAGCTTCAGGACTGAGGGCCCAAAGAGAGACCTCAGCTCTGGGAATCTGCTGACAGAGGAATGGAGAAGAATGCATTGGTAATGTCTATGATGGCACCACTTTGCTGCCTTGGACTCCAGCTCATACTGAAGTTCCAACACGTCCAGCATGGCAGCACTCAGTGATGGTGTGACTTCATTCAGGCCATGGCAGTCCACTGTCAGTGTCCACTCTCCACGGGACTAAGGCAAGGGCCATACGGGGCTATTGAAGGGTGAGCGAGTATTGCTGAGCACGCCCAGCTCTCCAGTGCATGGATCAGCTCATGGACAGCGTCCTGAAGTCTCAGTTGGTGCCATGTTGCCAATGGGACACTGTTGTGCTGGCCATCAGTACCTGCTGTTCTTCAATCCTCAGCAGTCCCACAGCAGAAGGGTCCTCTGAAAGACCAAGCAAGGGATTCAGCTGTCTTAATTTCTTCTTTCTCCACAGCAGCTCTCCCAAACCCCAGTGGTGTCCTTTTGGGTCCTTGAAATACCTCTCCTGAGGTGATCTATGCCAAGGATACATGGAGCCTCTAGGCCAGCGATAATGTGTTTTTCTGCCACTCATGCCCAGTCTGAACGAGCACTTCAGCTTCTGGTATAGTCCCTGTTGGGATCCCTCTGTCATCCCAGAAACAGAGATGGATTCTGCCCCTGCATGATGGCATCAGGGTACATTGTCCACCCATGTCAACTAAGGCCTTGTGCTCCTGTGGCTCTGCTGTGCCAGGCCATGGATCCACATGTAGCATCCCATGAACTCTCCCACCTCAGTCAATTCCCAAGTCCTTGGCCCTGGCAACAGCAGTAACTACTCACCATAGAGTTCGTCCTCCCAGGGAGAAAAACAGTGTCCCATTTGGGCTTCTGTACCGCAACTTCCCCTGTGTAACTTCCCCCGGTTTCTCCTTTCCCTGTCCTCTCACTGGATTGGTATCCCTGGTGGCCACCCTCCTTTCTCTGGAGACCAAACCCCTCTGCCCAGCCCTTAGCTCTGCCCCCTTCCCCTTCTTAAGCTGTCTCCTCCACGTGGTCAGCCTCTTTTTTTTACTTTGCTGGGTTCCCTTCAGCCACATGTGATATCCTCCACTGGAATAAAACCCTGCAAAAAGAGCCTTTCTTGCCTCTATCGCTGAGCCAGCTGTGGTGAGTGTTGAGTGAGGGTCTGACTATTGTCTAAAAGTTATCTCAACCTGCTTTTCCACAGGAGAGGCTTGTGGGGGACAGACAGCAGGCAGCAGCAACCACTACTCCAACACCTGCATTTTTAATTGGTGCACAACTGGGCCCTGACCTTGAGGCTTTAATACCAAAACCCACAAGCAGAAGCCTGAAATTTATCCAAAGCTGTTTTAGAGGTCATTAAAAATGCTGCTTGGAATGCTTTATTTCAAACAGCTGATGGTACTACCTGTCATGGTCTGCTCATGTGGGGTGTTGTGATGGTTCATTAACCGATCCCAAAAGTGCAAAAAGGCAAACAGCAGGGGACCATCAGTTTAATCACAACAAATGCACCTTTTTTTAGGTACCAACAGCAAATGCGATACAGGGGACAGAAAAAGGAACTAAAGAATAGTGAGAAAAGAGGGGAAAGGGAATATAGCTACCACCGTCGAGATGAGATCCTCAGTGGTGCAGCCATATGGATTCACCATCATCCTTGGGGGTGCACCAAAGTCTTCCCAAAAAGTTAGTTTATATAGTCTTTAGCCAAAGCGAGTGGCATCTGGCCAGAAGGTGGGCAAGACTGATGGGCCATTGTGAAGAGCCTGCTGGTCTGTGAAGCAGGTGCAGGCATGCAGGGACAAGCCACTGTTTGTCACAACCTGTTCGAATGCAGTGTTCTGTACAAGCACCAGATGCTGAAGCAGGTCTTCCGGAAGCAGCAGGGAGATGTGTGAGTGCTGTCACCGCACGAGAGGCTTTGTAAAGCATTGTTTACCATCAGTTTTCTGAACTGTTCCTTTGACAGGCCTGAACTGCCAGCCCTGAGACATTTCAAGCAACATCAGGAGCTCCAGCCAGAGGAGCAGCCTCCTGTGTTAGTGAGGGATCCGGACTCTAAAGAAATCCAGGATCCACTTCCACTTTTGACTTGGGGACGGGGATATGCCTGCATATTGATGCCCTCAGGAGTCAAGTGGATTCCCAGGAGGCATGTTAAACCTTATACTCCAGGGCAGTTAGTGAGTCGAGACGATACGGTGCCTGTGGATGCAACCAATGATCCCACCAATCAAGGGGTTGCATCCAATTGCAATGAGGGAAGGCACTCTACATCTCCCTAAATAACATCTTCTTTACAGCTACCTCAGTCCAGTCATGCCCCCAGTCCATGTACCTGTAATAAAGTTATTTTCCCTGTTCCCCTGTCCCCAAACACCCCAAGAAAAAACAGCTCCAACATCATCTCCAGGCCCTCTCCATCTGCAAGGCAGTCACCGCAGTCGCAGAGGCAGAAGAAGTTGGGAGAAGAGACTACCGCACGAGAGACAAAGTCAAAGCAACTGTCTTTTTTATATTTTTTAAAGCAGGGAGATGTTGCATCCCGGGTTTGGGTTCAGATTAGGGGTTCTGATCTGTGTTAATTAGCTGGTTCTGTGTACCCCTGTGCACCCCCCACACTTCCCCCCCACGGTGGTCCACTCCAGGTCTCTTACCATTGGAGCCCGCCCTGCCAGTCCTGTAACCACTCCCTTCTCCACTCTGGAGACTTCTGTGCCTATCACCCCGTTCCCGCAACCCCATTCGCTCCGGAGCCCCGTGTCCGCCCCTGCCACGTTCCCGTTGGTCGCCGTGGTCCACGTCACCACCACAGCGCCTGTCCCCATTGGGCGGGAGGGCTTCTGCCCTCCTTGTCCTGCCCCTATAACATCTCGCGCCTCCCCGGTCCCATCGTCATTTTCGTCCACGCAGAGGTGGGGGCAGTTCGCAGCTTCTCCACCACAGCTCCCGCGGCCATTAAAGCTTTCCAGCTGTCCACACAGACTAATTGGACAATTCCTTCGCTTCTTTATTTCCTCCCTCGCGCTGACAGCAAAACACGGCCAGCCCGCCCCAGTGCGCGGCAGCAGAAGTGCCCAGGAATCGCGACAAGCACCGGTCCCGCTGAGAAGCAGAGGCTCCTGAGCCGGGCACTCCGGAGCTCTCCCGGGGCCAGGAAAAATAGCGCATTTTTGCAAGCAACGTGTATCACGACGAAGAATAGAGGGGCCCTGCCTCTAGCCAGGTAGAGGACAGGGACAATCAGATCTATTTGACTGTGTGGATTTGATGGCCTGGCACATCTGACCCACAAAAATATACGGCTTTGGTTGACACCAGTGCCCAATGTACCCTGATGCCATCAAGGTATGTAGAAGCAGAATCCATTTCTGTTTCTGGGGTAACAGGAGGATCCCAGCAGCTGACTGTATTGGAGGCTGAAATGAGTTTAACTGGGAATGGGTGGCAGAAACACCCCATTGTGACTGGCCCAGAGGCCCCATGCATTCTTGGCATAGACTATCTCAGAAATGGCTATTTCAAAGACCCAAAAGGACAATTGTCGGGCTTTCGGGATAGCTCTGTAGAGAGAGAAGACATCAGAAAACTGAATACCTTACCTGGTCTCTCAGACGACCCTTCTGCTGTGGGACTGCTGAGAGTTGAAGAACAAGAGGTACCAATTGCCACAGCAACAGTACATTGTCAGCAGTATTGTACCAGCAGAGACTCTGTGATTCCCATCCATGAGATGATTTGTAAACTGGAGAGTCAAGGGGTGGTCAGCAAGGCTTGTTCACCTTTCAACAGCCCTATATGGCCAGTGCGTAAGTCCAGTGGAGAATGGAGACTGATGGTGGATTACCGTGGCCTGAATGAGGTCACACCACCACTGAGTGCTGCCGTGTCAGACATGTTGGACCTTCAGTACGGGCTGGAGTCCAAGGCAGCAAAGTGGTATGCAAGCATTGATATTGCCAACGCCTTCTTCTCCATTCCTTTGGCAGCAGAATGCAGGTCTCAGTTTGGCTTCACCTGGAGGGGAGTGCAGTAAACCTGGAACCGACTGCCCCAGGGGTGGAAGCACAGTCCTGCCATCTGCCATGGACTGAACCAAATCACACTGGAAATGAGCGAGGCTCCTGAACATCTACAGCATATGGATAACATCATTGTATAGGGGAGTACAGCAGGGGAAGTCTTTGAAAAAGGAGAAAAGATTATCCATATTCTGCTGAAAGCTGGTTTTGCCATTAAGCGAAGCAAGGTTAAGGGACCAGCTCAAGAAATTCAGTTTCTAGGAGTCAAGTGGCAACATGGATATCATCAGACCCCGACAGAAGTAATCAACAAGATCACCGCTATGTCTCCACCTACCAACAAGAAGGAGACACAAGCTTTCCTAGGTGCCATAGGCTTTTGGAGAATACACATTCCTGAGTACAGCCAGATTGTGAGCCCTCTCTACCTGGTTACCCGCAAGAAGAAGAATTTCCACTGGGGCCCTGAACAGCAACAAGCCTTCACCCAGATCAAGCAGGAAATCGCTCATGCAGTAGCCTTTGGCCCAGTCAGGACAGGACCAGAGGTGAAGAATGTGCTCTACTCTGCAGCCAGGAACCATGATCTGTCCTGGAGCCTTTGGCAGAAGGTGCCTGGGGAGACTCGGGGTCAACCACTGGGATTCTGGACCCGGAGCTACAAAGGCTTGAAAGCCAACTACACTCCCACAGAGAAGGAAATATTGGCTGCCTATGAAGGAGTTCAAGCTGCCTCAGAAGTAATTGACACCGAAACGCAGCTGCTTCTGGCACCCCGGCTACCAGTGCTGGGGTGGATGTTTAAAGGAAAGGTTCCTTCCACACATCATGCCACTGGCATCACATGGAGTAAATGGATTGCCCTCATCACCCAGCGCGCCTGTATTGGAAATCCAGATTGCCCTGGGATTCTGGAAATCATAACAAACTGGCCTGAAGGGGAGACTTTTGGATTATCTTCTGAAGAAGAGGAGCAAGGAAGCCCCACCATATAATGAGCTACCGGAGACTGAAAGACAATATGCCCTTTTCACTGATGGTTCCTGCTGAATTGTAGGCACTAACCGGAAATGGAAAGCTGCAGTATGGAACACCACATGATGAGCTGCACAAGCTACCGAGGGACAAGGTGGATTGAGTCAGGCTGCAGAGCTTAAAGCCGTCCAGCTGGCTTTGGATATTGCTGAACAAGAGAAGTGGCCGAGGCTCTATCTCTACACTGACTTATGGATGGTAGCTAATGCTCTGTAGGGATGGCTGGGTGGCTGGAAAAAGGCCAACTGGCAGAGCAGAGGGAAACCCATCTGGGCCGCCAAGATTTGGCAGGACATTGCCACCCTAGTAGAGACGCTGACCGTGAAGATTCGACACATGGATGTGCACATACCCAAGAGTCGGACTAATGAAGAGCATCACAACAACAACAGGTGGACTGAACTGCCAAGGTGAAAGTATCACAGGTGGATCTAGACTGGCAACATAAGAGAGAACTACTCCTAGCTCATTGGGCCCATGATGCCTCTGGTCATCAGTGGAGAGACTCAACATACCGATGGGCCTGTGACTGAGGGGTGGACCTTACTATGGATAACATCTCACAGGTCATCCACTACTGCGAGACCTGCACTGCAATCAAACAGGCCAAGCGGGTGAAGCCTCTGTGATACAGTGGGCGATGGTTGCAGTACAGGTATGGGGAAGCCTGGCAAATTGACTACATCACGCTTCTCCAAAACTGCCAAGGCAAGCGCTACGTACTGACCATGGTGGAAGCGGCCACAGGATGGCTGGAAACCTACCCTGTGCCTCACGCTACTGCCTGGAACACCATCTTGGGCCTAGAAAAGCAAGCGCTGTGGACACATGGCACCCATGAGAGAATTGAGTTGGACAACAGAACCCATTTCAAGAACGGCCTTATCAGCACCTGGGCCGGAGAACATGGCATTGAGTGGATATATCATATCCCCTATCATGCACCAGCTGCTGGGAAAGTTGAATGATGCAATGGACTACTTAAAACTACCCTGATGGCACTTGGTGGGGGAACCTTCAGGAACTGGGAATTGAACTTAGCAAAAGCCACCTGGATGACCTGAGGGTCCATCAATCAAACTGGTCCTGCCCAGTCTGAAACCTTGCACACAGTGGATGGAGATAAAGTCCCTGTGGTACACATGAAAGGTATTTTAGGAAAGCCTGTTTGGATTAATCCCACCTCAGGCAAAGACAAACCCATCCTTGGGATTGTTTTTTTTCAAGGACCTGGTTACACTTGATGTGTAATGCAGAAAAATGGGGAAGCCCGTTGTGTACCACAGGGAAACCTAGACTTAAGTGAGAACTATGTGCAAGGTTTCATTGTGATACAGATGGAAATGGAATAAGGGGTGGATAATGTCCCAGATTGCAAGACAAAATGTATTCCATTTGCCATCTGTGTAGCAGTTGTCTTCTGTTAAGTGGGCAGTTTTCCTTATCTCTTTCACAACCAATTCTTCCTCTGGAGAGACATCTGCTGATAATGGGCTATTGAATGTCACTGCATGAGTGATAAAAACTAGAACATCACATTGTGAGAGCCAAGCATTCCTAACTGGATGTAATCTGGGTTTTTGGGACACCAGACTCAGACTTTTCCACTGGATTTCCAGGAGGACTGCAGCCATTCCAAACTGGACAGCTACCAACACCCTGACCAAAAAGGGCATCAGGTTGTATTCTGACTCTATCAGTGGTTTTTCTTTTGTATTATTGTATGTATTTTGTTTTCTTTTTCACCTTTCCTAATAAATTGTATTTCTGACTTGGAGTCTCTCACTGGCTTTGTTTTCAAACCAGAACAGGTGCTTTTGTGGCCTCGGGGACAACTACAATGGCCAATGCAATGATGATTTCCAGCTTTCCAGTGGCCAACTAGCTCCTGGATCCAGCCTTTGAATATGCATGGAAAACAACACCTTGTGATGACACCTGTCCCAAGGATGAGTGTCCCACCTGCACAGAAGAGAAAGTGGCAGTCTTCCAAAAACCTATTGTGGCCTCCTCATGGCCCCCAAAGGTCCCTTTGGCTCCTGCCATCACATCATTGACCCCATCCCATATTCCCAATCCTGCATCTATGACCTGTGTATGACAGGAGGGGACACACATGTCCTGTGCCAGAGTATCCAGAGCTATGTCAATGCATGCCAAGGTGCCGGAGTCACCATAGGGGCTTGGAGGACACCATCCTTCTGCTGGGAGTTTGGGAGGGCACAGGGGCAAATGTCCCCTGTTTGGGGTTGGGAAGATCTCCAGGTGATACTGGAGTTTGGGGGGGCCCAGGTGGGGAATGTTCCCTGTTTGGGTCTGGCTGACAGTAGTGACACGCAGGACATGGGATGATGGTGATGGGATGAGCTTTAAGGTCCTTTCCAACCCAACTCAATACATGATTCCATGGAAATTCCAGCCCTCACCTGCCCAGCCAACAGCATCTACACCCTTTGCCCCAACACCTGTGCCAATATCTGCCCCAGAAATACCACCACCTGTTCCCAAACCTACACTGAGGTCTGCCAATGCCGTTAGGGCCACGCCTTTGGAAGACAGGGATACATTCCAAGGAGAAGTGCAGGTGCTTCAGGGATGGAGAATAATATAAAGCAGTTTTTCTGGCTTTCTTTCCTTTCCCATATTTTTAGGCATTTATGTCTTTTCTCCTTGCATTGTTTTCCTTCTTTTCCCTCTTTTATGTCCTTACCTATATTTTTCCTGTAATTTTTTCCTTTCTCTCATATTGCTCTGCATTTTTCTCTGTTTTCATGGCATTTGCTTTTTTTTCCTAGTTTAATGGATTTACTATTTTAAATTAATTTTCCCCCTTTGTCCCCTATTTTTATATTTACATCCTTTTCCCTTGTATTTCATTCATTATTTTCCTTATTTTTCTGCACTTATGTCCTTTTTTTCCTGAATATTTCTTTTTATCTCCTATTTTGATGGATTTTCCTTTCTCGCTTCTCCCTCCCTGCAGCCCTATGAGATGCTTTTCTGGCATCACTGCCAGTACCATTGCACCTGTGTCCTTGGCCAGGGCCTTACCTGCCATGATCATTCTTGCAATGAGGATAAATCCTGTGAAATCTGGGAAGGGGTCTTCGGATACATCAATAAAAGTGAAGAAAAATGGAGGAAAAGGGGGTTATAGAGGGAGCTCGGATCCAGGGATGACTGGGGGGTTGATTTAGTGGGGAAAAGGGAAGGGGAGATGGAGGGAACAGAATCCTATCTGGCACTAATGGTCAGGGATAGGGTGATTCTTCCCATGGTTTCTCCCATCTGGTGTCTTCTCCCATGGTTTCTTGAATGTTTTTTTCCCTGTCCTGTGATTTTTCCCATGGTTCTATGGTTCTTCCCATTCCATGACTTCTTCCATCTCAAGATTTTTCCAATCTCATGATTCTTGCCATGATTTCTTCCATTCCATGGCTTCTTCTATGGCCTTTTCTATGTTCTTTTCCCATCCCATGGTTTTTCTCATTGTTCTTCCTATGTTCTTTTCCCATTCCATGGTTTTTCTCGTTGTTCTTCCCATGTTTTTTTCCCATCCCATGGTTCATTCTATGGTTGCTCCCATAGTTTCTTTCATCCTGTGATTTTTCCTATTCCATGGTCTTTCCCATCTCGTAGTTTTCTCTATCCCATGATTTCCCCCACTTTTTTCCCATCCTTTTGCCCAACCCATGGCTTCCCCCAATGCTTATCTCCTATTTCACCCAGCCCATGGCTCATCCTGCTCTCCCTCCCCTCCCAGACCCCTGCAAGTCCCTGCACTGCAGCCCCAAGGAGCGCTGCTGGCCCCACGGTGCCCAATCCCGCTTTGTCCCTGACCTGGTCGCAACATGCTGGGCATGGGGTGACCCACACTTCTGCATATTCTACAGCCTTGACTTTGACTTCCAAGGAACCTGCACCTACATCATGGCCGAATCCCATGGGAATGACCGTGAGCTAGTGCCCTTCAGTGTCGAGGCCAAGAACGACATCCATGGTGGGATCCAATCTGTATCCTATATTGTGGACATTCTCAGAGAGAAACAGATAGTTTCCGAGGCATCATCATGGGGAAATTGTGAGAAGCTCAAAGAATTAAAACAATTCTTATTTTGGTCTCTGCAGCTGGTGTTTGTGAACACTGTTATAAGTGGAACGTGTTATATGTGATGTTATGGAAAGATGGTGTTGTTCCTAATTAACTAATGGTGTGGCAGGTGCTATTAAGGACCAATGAGGTTCTGGGTGAACGATGTTGCTTATAAAACCGTGAAGTTTTGAAATAAAGTGAGCTTTTATGCCTTCTGAAAATGCATGGATTTGTGTTGCCTTCACTCCCATTCCTGACTCAACGGTGACATCTGGTGACCCCTCATGGAATTGCAGGACAGATGGGACACTTCGGACCTCCCTCACCGGGACACACCGCGGCAGCCCACCAGTCCCCTCACGACTGGAGACCCTCTGTCCTCCTAGAGAGGTAACAGTGACTTTTCTCCGCGTCTTTCTGGAGAAGATCTGGTCCTCTGTGACCACAGGTAGTGGCCCGAATAGTCTAAGAGCCAGGGTGAGAAACGGCTTTTCCCAGGATAGCAAACTGTCTACATCCCAGGGTAGGTTTGTGGGCTCTTGGGAAGGGTTTCCTTCATCATGGGCAATCAGCTTTCTACAGAAGAAAATGTAATTCTTTGTGTGTAGAAATATGATACCTCATATGGGAATTTCTGTGTCGGATGACTCCATCCGTGCCTTACTAGTCTGGGCTAGTACATGTGAAACCCGCATTTAATCCAGAGATTTGGGACGCACTAGGCGATGATCTGTGGGATGACGTCATCAGGGCAGATATGACCACACCCCGTAGTAGCTACCCAGATTAGTAGCTACTCCGATTAGTAGCTACCCAGACCCTAAAGCTCTGGGTCCGGCCTCCAGAGCTTTACGAGGCTGGACCCCAAGGGAAAATGGGGACCTCAGAAAGCGAAGACACTGTCTCTGAGGGCACCGACATCCCAGGGGCCGAAGAGTTGGGTTGGGCAGCTGCTGGCTCTTCCCCGACTCCGTGCGGACCTGCAGGGGACATGGGGATCCCCCGCGGAATCTATGTCTCCCCTAGAGATTATGTTCTGCCGAAATACACTCATGATTATATAAAGCCAAGATATCCTTCGCCGGCGACACCACCACCGACAACTCCGGGAGCTGTGTCGCAATCGGACCTGACGGTCCAATTCGCTCCGGCTCCAGCTCCCCCCGCGCTGCAGGAGGCGGCAGGAATGTCCCTGTCACAATTAGGTGTTCAGGCTTTCCCTGCTCTGCAAGCAGCAGCTGTTGAGTCTCTGCCACAGATGGCCCTGCTCCAGCCACCAGCAATACCCATCTCGGCTCTGCAAGTAGCAGTGGGCATGTCTTTGTCTCGGCCAGCCTTGCCCCGACCACCGATGCAGCCTCTCCCTGCTCCACAATGGCTTGGCCCCGCCTGCCGACCCCGCTCTCCTCTCCACTGCAGCGAGCCAGGGAACGACCCTTTTACGGCCCGCCGGCTCCATTACCCCCGCCGCAGGTTCCCCCTCCCCCTGCACCACAGGCGGGAGCGGAAGTGCCTCCGCTGGCAGTGAGTGACGCAGCTCGACCGACTGCCCCTTCAGCTCCTTCACTGCCAGCTATGGAGCCTGCGCAAATGTACCGGCCACACCCCCTGCATCGCCAGCACCCGCTGGTGCGCCTTTGTTCCAGCTAACGTCGTGTCCCCTGCCAGTTGTCCCTCCCTCTTCTGTGGCGCAGGTGCAAATGACAGCGGCACTGGCAGCTGCACCGGCAGCACCTTTTCTATCAGCAAATGATGCAACCGGAGCCGTGATCTTTTTCGCCCCCCCCGCCTTCATCTGTGGAACTGGTGCAACTGCGTCCCCCCTCCCCGTGTGTCGTGTGGATCGGCTGACTTGATGTCTTTTGCAGTTCTACCACCACAGCCCGCACTGCACGCCATGGGCAGGGCCACACCACTCCTGTGCCGCCAGCAGCGTCTGGCTTTTCCGCACCACAGCTCGCGGCTGCACCCTCCACTGCGCCGCCGCCAGCGGCTGGCTTCTCCATCCCGGGGCTTGCAACCAGTTCCTCCGGCCAACCTGCCATCCTCTGCTGTCCGCAGGCTGTCCCGCCCACCCCAGTCCCAGGACGCGGACAGTGACAGGGACAAACACCAACAGCCTGCCCCACAATGGGGGTGTGCCCTGGCAGCAGAACGCCAGCACTGACAAGCAGAGACACTATCCCAGAGCCATCTCTGGACGTTGCCCCCTGGTCGGATGACTGTGCGACCGATGAACCCTCGCCCTTTTTGGGATTTAGTTAAGTTGCAGGATTTAGAGAATGGAGATTGGGACCTGATAGAGAAGGTGGAGATGCCCAGGGGTGGACTTACCAGCACGGCAAATCCGGGGGAAGGAGCCACAGTGACAGTCAAGTAGTTAATCCGGCATCTCAATGGGGGCACAGGTGGATCAGGGATGCAATGTTCCGCCACAAGGGGGAGTCCAAGCCTTTCCTGTGAATAAAGTTGTCCCAAATACCGGACAAGTTGACGGGCATGATGTCATTGGCTGGCGGGTCGTCCAAGATTTGCAAGATAAGGTAGCGAAATATGACCTTGGTTCTACACAAATTATGCAAATTATCAGAGTGCTAAACACCGACCTGCTTGCTCCATTTGATATTAGACATATAGCTCAAATATTGTTCCAACCTGTGCAATTTAAAGTTTTTCAGGACAATTGGAAGCAGATCACACAAAGGGTTCCAGCAGAGAACATGCAATTGCCTCAGACTGATCCTAGATACTGTGGGGGGGTGGATGCTCTTATGGGGGAAAATGCCTTTTCTAATCTTGATCTTCAGGCTACCTGGGACCCTGCCATTCTTGAATAGACTCAAAACGTAGGCTTTGTAGCATTGTTAAAAACTATAGATATGGCCGCTCCCTAGCCACAATATATGAAAATAACTCGAGGAACAAAAGAACCATTTCCACCATTTGTTGAGAAAATTGCAGTAGCCTTGGAGAAGCAGGTTGAGGATGATAATTTGAGGCAGATTTTATGCAAACAGTTAGCGAGGGACAACACAAATGATAACCACAGGAAGATCATAGATGCTTTTCCAGGTGATCCAACACTAACAGACATGGTCCAAGCACGTTCTAAAGTAGGTTCTGTAGATTTAAAAAATGTCTGTTCTGGCATCTGCCTTAGAGCTAGGCCAGATATCCTCAGGGGATGGACAATAGAAACAGGAGAAAAATAAGGGCAAGCAGAAACAGGGAACACAGAAGCAGAAAGGAACAAATACTAATTTCTTGTGCTCTAAGTGTGCAAAGGCAGGTCATTTTGCAAACCAATGTAAGTCTAAATACCATGCCAATTGTCAGTTTTTGGTACGTCCGGGAAACAGGAAGATCAGTGCACAGGGGAACTGCGCTCTGACACAAGTGATTCCTCAGGGCATGGTACCAGCACAGGCTTATTCAGCCGGCTTAGGGGCAGCACCCACAGTTCAGCCGGGGTGGATGTACACACTGCAGCAACAGTCATCTTAGAATCTTGTTGTGTACATAAAGTTCGTCTGGATGCATTTGGACCTTTGGGTCAAGGACTGAGTGCACTGCTTCTGGGAAGATCTAGTGCCACCCTCCAAGGAATCTTTGTGCACCCAGGTGTCATTGAGTCTGACTTTACAGGTCAAATTTGTGCCATGGTTTCCATAGCCACCCCCTGTCACTATTCTGGCAGGGACTTGTATCGTTCAACTTGTGGCTTTTCAGTCATGTGTCCGACGGCTGACCAGCAGACTCATGGAAATGGCAGCTTCGGATCCACAGGACTGCCACAATTCTTTTGCACTGCAGATGTTTCTGCTCAGTGACCGCAGATGACATGTAATATGACTGTGATTCTACTGGGTGCCAACCTGCCTCAGATCCAGCTTTGAGGTTTGATTGACACAAGGGCTGATGTGACAGTCATCTCCTTCTCTGTGTGGCCTCCTACGTTGCCTTTGGATTCTATGTGTCTGGCCATGGAAGGGCTGGGGGGTGCAGTGCAGACCTTTATAAGTCAACGGTCTGTGTTGATCAAAAACATAGATGGGCAGACTGCTACAATTTGGCCCTATGTCACTACAGCTCAAATCAATCTCTGAGGGTGGGATGTATTGGCAGCCTGGGGGGTATGAACTGTGATGCATTTTTGATTGAGGTCACTGTGCTGAAGGGCAAAAAATATTCTATGTTGCCTGTACGGCGGCTAGTGAGCAGACCCATCTGGGAGAACCAGTGGCCCCTGACAAAGGAAAAATTGGTTGCCCTTCGTGAATTGGTTCAGGAACAACTTCAACAGGGACACATTGAGCCTTCTACTAATCCCTGGAATACTCCTGTCTTTGTGATAAAGAAAAGATCTGGGAAATGGAGGCTGTTACAAGCCCTCCGGAAAATTAATGTAGTGATGGAAAGTATGGGGGTGCTGCAGCCTTGTATGCCCTCACCCACCATGCTCCCCACAGGATGGGAAATTTTGATAATGATTTAAAGGATTGTTTTTTCACAATTCCTTTGCATCCTGATGACAAATCAAAGTTTGCCTTTACTCTGCCTGCAATTAACAATGCTGAACCTGTGCAGAGATATCAATGGAAAGTTTTGCCACAAGGCTGTAGAAACAGCCTGACTATTTGTCAGTGGTATGTGGCTCAGGCCTTGTCTGGAGTCTGTGAGCAGTTTCCTGACGCATATTGCTATAGCTACATGGACGACATCCTGGTGGCAGCATCCACCCAGGATGAGTTACTGAGGATATGGCCTCAGCTGTTCACTGCTCTGCATTCTTATGGGCTGCAAGTGGCTCTGGAAGAGGTTCAACAGCATCCTCCTTGGAAATATATGGGAGTCAAAATTCTGGATCAAAGCATTCAGCATCAAGAGATGCAAATCACGGACTCTGAATGATGCCCAGAAATTGCTGGGTGGCATCAGTTGGTTGTGTCCTTATTTGGGACTAACCACGTAACAATTGTCCCCCCTGTATAATATTCTAATGAGGGACCCTGACCTGAGATTGCCTCGAAAATTTACTCCTGAGGCGCAATGAGTGCTGGAGGAAGTAAAACAAGCTGTTTCTGCTCATCAGGTTTATTGAGTAGATCCTTCCATTTATATCACTGTTTTCATTACCAATCCATATTTTCACCCTACAGGTATCATTGGCCAATGGAGTGACAAATGGTCTCATCCCTTGCACATTTTGGGATGGGTCTTCTTGCCCCATCAACCAAAAAAGACAGCACCCACATTGTTTGAATTAATTGCTCATTTGATAATCAAATGCTGTCAACAGTGTTTGCAATTAATGACAGCTGATCCTGCAAAAAATATTCTCCCGGTAGAGCAGGAAACCTTTGAATGGGGCTTCATTAACAGCGGTTCTTTGCGAAGTACACTGCAAAACTTTTCAGGGCAGATTGCCTATCATCTGCCTAGTCATAAGCTATTGCAGTTGGCAAAATCAACCAGTATGTCTTTGCAACCAAAAAATAGTCTGGTGCTGGTCAACGACCCACTGTCTTCACCATCAGTGAAGACAAACAGGGAAAGCCATTATTACTTGGAAGGATGAATCTGGGTGGCAAGTGCTGGAAGGCCACAAGGGAGACTTGGCCCAATTGGTTGAGTTAAAGGCTGTTGCCCTGGCATTCCAGAGGTTTTCTCAGGTACCTCAGAACTTGGTCACTGATTCTGCCTGTGTCACAGACATAACCAAACATTTGGATTGTTCACTTCTGAAAGGGGTCAATAATGCACTTTTGTTTCACTTCTTGAAAGTTTTGTGGTGTGTGATTCAGACCTGAGTTAATTGGTATTACATCTTGCACATTCAGAGTCACACCAATTTACCAGGATTCATAACAGAAAGTAATGCCAGGGCTGACAGGCTAGCTAACCCTGCATGGGTAGCGCCTCAGCCTGACAAAATTGCACAAGCTAAAGTGTCACATGATTTTTTCCAGTGAAGTGCACATACTCTGCAGAAACAATTTCAGTTAACGCCAACCGAGGCTCAAGACATTGTTAGTTCTTGTGCTGACTGTCATGGCCTTGCTGTACCTTTACCAGCGGGGGTGAACTCCAGAGGCCTAAAGGCCTTGCAGCTTTGGCAAACAGATGTCACTCATATTGCCAAGTTTGGCCAGCTTAAGTATTTGCATGTGTCTACTGATACCTTTTTCTCTGCTATGTGGGCATCTGCTCATACTGGAGAAAAGGGTCACGACGTGATTGCCCAGTGGAGGATGGCTTTTGCGATTTTGGGTATACCTTCTTTTGTGAAAACTGATAATGGCCCTGCCTACGTCTCACAGAAGATGCGGCAGTTTTTGTGCTTATGGTGAGTCTCACACAAACTTGGTGTTCTGCATTCTCCAACGAGTTAAGCCATTGTTGAACGTGCTCATGGCACTCTAAAGTATGTTCTGGAAAAACAGAAAAGTGGAATGCCTGAAAAATACTGCACAGTCAATTGGAAAAAGCTCTATATACAATCAATCATCTTATAGTGCCACAAAATTCAAACAATCCTGTCATTTTAAATAATTTTCTCTCACTGCAATCTTCAGGTGAGATGCACCTGCCTCAAGCAAAGTTTGGCTATGGGACCTCACCACTAATAAGTGGGAGGGCCTGTGTGACCTTATCATTTGGGGTTGCATGCATTTGGGATATGCATGCATTTCCACAGATACTGAGGTACGGTGGATACCTGCAAGGTGTGTTTGCCCTGATTTGCGACACCAAAAAACAGAATGCGGCCAACAGGCAACCTTCTAACGATGATCAAGATGCCAATCATCAATCAGACGGCTCCTCTACGAGTGGGGAATGAACATTCTGTCTTTTCTTTGTTTCTGGAAAAGGGTTGTTGATAAGTTAGACTGCCAGTTCTTTGAGCAGGCTTAACAATGCTTTGTTACTGTATTAGAATTAGTAAATTATTTTTTTAAATTAATAGTTGATTTCCTGTAAGAAGGAACAACAAGACTTGTTGTTCGTAAAAGGATGGGATTGCAGAGAATTCAATGGTATATGCTGGAAATCTCTCTGACCATTCTAAGTCAGTGTCTGATTGAGGTTTTGATTGACAACTGATAAACCTCTTGAGTGTGTTTGTTCTCCTTTCTGCAAGGGGCCCTGCAGAGGATTACAAAATCCACCTTCTCCTTTAAACAAAAAGGGGGAATTGTGGACATTCTCAGAGAGAAACAGTTTCCCAGGCATCGTCCTGGGGAAAGTGTGAGAAGCTCAGAGAAAAGAATTAAAACAATTCTTATCTTGGTTTCTGCAGCTGGTGTTTGTGAACATTGTAATACGTAGAACGCGTTATATGTGATGTTATGGAAAGATGGTGTTGTTCCTAATTAACCGATGGGGTGACAGGTGTTATTAAGAACGAATCAGGTTCTGGGTGAACGATGTTGCTTATAAAACCGTGAAGTTTTGAAATAAAGTGAGCTTTTATGCCTTCTGAAAATGCATGGATTTGTGTCACCTTGATTCCTGTTCCGACTCAACGGTGACACTATGTCTTTTTGGCTGATGTTGACATCTATGGACAACGCATCTCCTTCCACCAGAATGAAGATGGCAGAGTCTGGGTGAGTTGGGTGGAAATGTGAGAATTTGGGCTTTTTCCCAACTTTTTGCTTCATCCAGCTCTTCCCTACCTCCTTCTTCATCCAGCAGTGCCAATGTTGTTTTGGAATAAATCAGTCAAACTGGATGGCTGATTGTTGAAATGTTGGGATATTTTGGGAATAAAATGTTGGAATATGTCAGGAATAAAAAGTTGAGAAATAGTAGGAACAAAATATGGGGAATAGAATATTTGCACATGTCACGAACAGAAAGTTGTGATAAGATTGGAATAAGATTTTGGGATTTGTTGTGAGTAAAATGTTGGGATATGTCAGCAAAAAACCAGGATATGCCAGGAATAAGATGCTGGCATAAACTGGCATAAAATGTTGGTGTGTCTAGGGAATAAAATATTAGGATATTTCAGGAATAAAATGTTGGGAGGCAGTAGGAATAAAATACTGTGGAGTGTTTGGATATTTTGGGAATAAAATATTTGGTCATAATGGGAATAGAATGCTGGGGCATGTCAGTAATAAAATATGTCAGGAATAAACTGTTGGGATATGTAAGATGTAAAATGTTGGGATATGATGGGATTTAGTGTTGGAATATGCTGGGAATAAAGAATTAGGATATGTGAGGAATAGAATATTAGGATACATTTGGAATAAAATATTGGTGTATGTTGAGAATAAAACATTGAGATAACTGGAAATGTTGTGCCATTGGTAGGGTGAACAGGGAGGTGACGCTGCTCCTGGTGCTCCTGGCAGATGGGAAACTGTGTCCCAGTGTGCTTGGTGTTGCTCTGGAGACATATTTTGGTCTCCGGGTCTCCTATGACTGGAACTGGCACCTTCTGATTAACCTCCCCAGCCGCTACTTCTGCCAAGTCCATGGCCTCTGCGGGAATTTCAACCTCAAGCCCCCTGACAATGTCCCCAGGGCTGGTGACAACATCACTGCAATTGTCACATGGGTCAAAAGCTGGAAAAGTGCTGACTCCGAGGCCAACAACCTGATTTGTTGGAACTATTGTGATGGACTATGCCCAGTGTGTGATTAGAAGGAGTTTTATGGTGAGAACCACTATTGTGGGATCATAAAAAAATCCTTCCAGGGCCCCTTCAGAGCATGTCACGACATAGTGAAGCCTCATGTCTTCTATTGCAACTGCTTGTCCAACCAGTGTCTGAACGATGGGGGAAGGTCGATCTTCTGACAGGTGCTGGAGACTTACGTAGCAATGTATCAGAAGCATGGGGCCATGGTCCATGACTGGATGATGCCATCAGGATGCCATAAGGGCTGGGGTTTTCTTTGAGAAGGGAAGGAGCTAGAGTGGGGGAGGAGGGGAATGGAGTGGGATCCATCCTGGGTTGAAGCCCTCAAATCCCACAGGTGATCCTTGGAAGTTCTCCAGAACTTTCTCCTGATGCTCCAGCTGCTTCTTGTGTCCCAGAACCCACCCCATCTTTCCAAGAATCCATCCTACATTTTCCAGATCTTTCCCACATGTTCCAGGCCTCGAGAAAATGAGATTCAGAGATGACCTTACCACTCTCTACAACTTCCTGAAAGGTGGTTGTAGTGAGGTGGGGGTTGGTCTCTTTCACCAGGCAGCAACTGACAGAACCAGAGAACACAGTCTCAAGCTGCATCAAGGGAAATTTAGGTTGGATATTAGGAAAAAGTTTTTTACAGAAAGGGTGATAAAATTCTGGAATGGCCTACCCGAGGAGGTGGTGGAGTTAGGGCATGGGTTGGACTCGATGATCTTTAAGGTCTCTTCCAACCTAGTCATTCTGTGAAATTCTGTGAAATTTATCATTGTGTCCCAGACCTCACCTTTAGCATTCCAGACCCCATCCTGCATGGCCCAGACCCTTGCCACATGGCTCAGACCTTATCCCACTTGTCCCAGTCTCTTCCCACATTTCCCAGACCTTCCTCCTTGCAATCCAGACCCTTCCTGTTTTCCAGACCCTTGTTCACCATGTTCAAGACCCTTTCCCAATCCCCACCTACTCTGTTGAATGCTGTCCACTCCCCTAATCCCTCCCTCATCCCAGTTTCCTCCCCCTGCAGCCTTACCTTGCCCTGAAAACATCTGCTATGAGCCCTGTGGCAACGCCTGTCCAGCCACCTGCTCCGACTGGGACAGTCCAGCCACCTGTGACCAGCCCTGTGTGGAGACCTGTGCCTGTAACACCGGCCACGTGCTCAGGGGCGGACAGTGCGTGCCAGTGTCCTGCTGTGGCTGCACCCGTGATGGCTGCTACTGCCGAGCCGTGGGGGCTTTTAGCCACTCGGCACAAAGCTCGGATAGCTGGTACATCTGAGGGTCCACCAGAAGAACGGGAGGGACACTCGGGCTGCTGAAATCCTGCTCGTTTATTGAAGGGTCGCAGAAGGGGCAAACAGGGAGACAACGAAGCAGAAGGGAGGCAGATTCCGAGAGCCCCGAAGGGCGGGGTGAGGATTCTTTTACTGCGTAGGGGTAGGAGGGTTTAGCATTTGAGGGTACAATCGGGAGAAGGCTAAAGGGAGGGGAAATATAACATTAACCAGTGGGGAAAAGGGAAAGGAGTGTTCTTGGTGGAAGAACCAAAGGGAAAACGTGGAACAGAGAAGATTCTAGGCTAAGGGGCAGACTTGAACAATAACTGACAGGACAGGGGGAGGGTACAATTCTCTTACAAAAAGGGGTGGAGAACTCATACAACTGCTGTTTCCCATGGCAACCCTAGACTGCCTTCCCCAACCCCTCCTCCTACATCTCCCCCGTTTTTATTTATTAAATAAGCACTTCCCAACGTTTTAAGCAACATACGTCTAAACAAAAATAAAGCAACCGAGATAATGAACATTATCAGAAAGATCAAAAAGAGTCCCTTGAGGATGATAGCAACCCACCCTGGGACACCCCATTGAGATAGCAGTTTATTCATAGGATCTACAATCGAGGTCTCAGTCTTGAGGTCGTCAACTTGCTCTCGGATCCGCTGGATATTAGCTTGGATGGATGTGCTCTTTGATGCCAGATTGAAGCAGCACATTCCTTCCAAGTCCTCACAGCCGTGGCCATGGGCGAGCAGTAAGAAGTCAATAGCAGCCCTATTTTGCAGTGTGGCGTGCCGGGTGACTTCTTCGTCCGCGAGCAAGTCGGAAAGGGCAGCGGACGTGGCGTTGGCCTGCTTACTGAGCCAACACTCGATGTGAGAAAGCTCACCGAGGGCCTTTGCTGCGGCATACCACGGTAAAAATATGGATACCGTGACTCTCTTCGTCTTTCCCCAATTGTAAATTTTTGAATCACAATTTTCGTCGAATTGGTTATAGGATCTCTTTTTGCGAGCCAATTTATTTTCATTTTTCCAATTAAAAATTTGGGTTTTGTTCGGTGTCAGTGTGGTAAACTGCCCAAGGCTGCAGGGGCCTCCCTGGATTTGGGAGGGAATCCCTGCCCACACCCTGTCGCTGCAGATGAGAAAACCCCCCCTGGGGAGCACCCTGGGAACTGAGGAGGACCTAGATACCATGGTCGAGGTGTAATTACACCAATCTGCTGCATGGTATCTCCGATCATGGGGAGATACATCGTGTCTTTTTACTTCTTGGGTACCAGCGGGGTGGAGTTTAGCCATTTGATCCCAGTCTTTCTGGGAGGGCTGGTACCTAAACCTGACACAATATGTTGCCTGAGAGGAGCCCAATAGGTCCAATTCTTGGGGCTCCTGTGGTGCATGTGGCAGAATCCTCGTCCACTCATCCCAGGTGTCCACAGGATTAGGTTTTTTCCCTGCATATGGATAGTCGTTTGGCGACAGGGGGACTCCTACCAGGCACGTGGATAACGGATTGTCCACACTTCCCATGGCCATGCAGAAGTTGTCCTGCTTCAAGGACTTTGCCAGTGTGACCCATATGTTTTCTCTCAGCTGTGGGACTATCCAGCTCCTGACTGGTGACAGCCAGATGATGGCGATCAGGAGCATCAGATGTTTCAGAGGTGTCCTCAAGGCGGCAGTCATCCTCAGCGTCTTGTGATAAAAGAAAGCATAACTTGAATGATAAATTTTCCTCAGTGGTCCCTCCCCAACCTCCCCCGTTTTTATTTACTAAATAAGCACTAAATAAAATTAGAGAAAAGGGATAAGGATTGAGGGAAAGGGGAGGTTAGGGGAAAGGAAAGGGCACAGGGGGCGATGGGGTAATTGGGTACGTAGAGTTCAGCGGGGGAAAATATCTTCGGGTAATCATGACACGTGTGACAATATTGGGAGGAACGGTCTTTCTTCTCCTCCTCTTCCAGGCAGTGGAAACTCCATCCAGCGATGAGGTGTTCTCGGTGGTTTGCACTAAGGACACGTTGTCTTGCTGAGCTGGCACCTCTACGAAGGGCTTGACATATTTCCCCGGAATCCATCTTGTTCCTTTATCTGTAGAAACACAGGCATACCCTCTCCCCCAGGTTATTAGAGGGAAAGGGCCCTGGATAGCTTTGGATTCTGGGTCCTTTATCAAGACTGGCGGCCTCTTGGCGAGTTGCGCTCTGGTGTTATTGTGAAAATGGCGGATAATAGGAGGGTCAGGCTTTCCTTTCCCTTTCAGGGTCAGGCGCCCTGTTCGGGCGCCAGTTGCCGAGCCGTGGGGGTTTTTAGCCACTCGGCACAAAGCTCGGATAGCTGGTACATCTGAGGGTCCACCAGAAGAACGGGAGGGACACTCGGGCTGCTGAAATCCTGCTCGTTTATTGAAGGGTCGCAGAAGGGGCAAACAGGGAGACAACGAAGCAGAAGGGAGGCAGATTCCGAGAGCCCCGAAGGGTGGGGTGAGGATTCTTTTACTGCGTAGGGGTAGGAGGGTTTAGCATTTGAGGGTACAATCGGGAGAAGGCTAAAGGGAGGGGAAATATAACATTAACCAGTGGGGAAAAGGGAAAGGAGTGTTCTTGGTGGAAGAACCAAAGGGAAAACGTGGAACAGAGAAGATTCTAGGCTAAGGGGCAGACTTGAACAATAACTGACAGGACAGGGGGAGGGTACAATTCTCTTACAAAAGGGGGTGGAGAACTCATACAACTGCTGTTTCCCATGGCAACCCTAGACTGACTTCCCCAACCCCTCCTCCTACATGCTACTACTGCACTGGTGAGGAGTTTTGGAGCAATGACACCTGTCACTCCAGGTGCAGATGTGACATGGAGCTGGTAATGTTGGTGTGCAAGGACTCCGGGTGTAAGCCAGGTGAGGTGTGCATGGTGGGGAAGGGTGTGTAGTGGTGTGTGGCCAACAGATGCTCCATCTGCATGGCCACTGGTGACCTCCAGTATACCACCTTCAATGGGTGCCACTACAACTTCATGGGTACCTGTGTCTACCTGTGTCTACCTGCTACACTGACCCCACCCTCATCCCCTTTGCTGTCACTGTGGAGAACAATCACTGTGGCAGCCGCCTGGTCTCCTTCACCAAGGTGATCATCATGGAGGTGTACAACATGACCCTCAGCCTCAGCCAGGAACTTCCCCAAAGAGTCAAGGCAGAGATGAAGGAGTTGATGGGGGTAGTTCAGAGTCATTGTATGGCATCTGGGGAAGGCTCAAGGTCATGGTATGGTCTTCAGGAGCACTTAATTGTCATCACATGACACCTGGGTGGAGTTTCAAGGTCCTTGTAAGGTGTTTAGGTGGTTTTCAAAGTAATTTCAAGGCATCTGGTTGGGTTTCAAGATTCTTGTATGGTGTTTAGATGGGTATCAAAGTCATTGGGGTGGCATCTGGGTAGGCTACAAAATCACCTTGGTGGGCTTCAAAGTTATTGCATGGTGTTTTGGTGGGCTACAAAGCCATTGTGTGACATCTGGGTGGGTTTCAGGGTCATTCCATGGCATAGGTCTCAAGGTCATTGTATCGTCTTCAGGAAGGTTTCAAAGTCATCGTGTGGCATCTAGATGGGCTTCAAGGTCATTCTATGACACCTGGGTGGGTTTCAACTTCACTAGGGACCTTATGCCACCTGTGACTCTCTTTCCAGCTTAATGGTGTCCTGTTTGACCTTCCCTTCACCCACAACCACCAGCTCCAGGTGTCCCTCCGTGGCATCCACGGCTTCATCACCACTGACACACGTGTCACTGTCACGTTTGACTGGTACAGCTACGCCCATGTTGTCATCCCCAACACCTACACCGGTGCCATCTGCAACCTCTGCGGCAATGCCAATGGTGACCCCCATGACGACTTTGTCACCTCCAATGGCCACCATGCTGACGAGACCCACATGGGGGACAGCTGGAAGGTCGGTGATGTCCCTGGATGCTTTTCTGGGTGCAGTGACAGCTACCAGGTGTGCAGCGATGCCCAGAAACATGCCTACTGTGGGGACAAGCACTGGAGGCTGCTGGGGAAGAAACAGCAGTTTGCCACCTGCCACGACATCATCAACCCCGCCCCTTACCTGGATGACTGTCTCTTTGACGCCTGCCTGTATGGGGCACACCAGGACACCGTGTGCCAGGCCATTGCTGCCTATGTTGCTGCATGTCAGAGCCAGGGCGCTGCCAGGCAGCTGTGGAAAATGGCTACCTTCTGCAGTATGGGGGGACTTGGGGAGCTTGGGAGAGTTCAGGGGGGGTTTTGGAGGGCAGAGAGGGACACAGGGGTTAGGCAAGGAGTTTTGGGCTGTCCGTGGAGGTATTTGGGGTGTCTGGCAGAGGGAAGGGAGGTGGGGCTGTCTGTGGGGGCTTTGGGGTTTCCATGGCAGGTTTGAGGTGTTCCCAGGGGTTTTTGGGTCTCCATGTGGAGCTTTAGGGTGTCGATGCGGGTTTTGGAGTCTACACAGGGAGTTTTGGGGTGTCCATGGGGGATTTGAGGTCTGCACAAGGGGAAGCCTGGATGAGGAATTCTAAGGTTCAGACAAGGGAGTTTTGAGATATCCATGGGAATTTGGGGTGCTCATTAGGGTTTTGAGGCTTTGCAGGGAGTTTTTGTGCAGGTTTTGGTGTTCCCAACCCTTCTCCCTTCCTGACAGGCCCTGTGTGACCCCCAAACCAGCACTATGAACTCTGCGGCCCCCCCTGCCAAGGCCGCAAGGCAAAGCTGGACCTCAGGACTGCTCCAATGCCTCCACATGCTTTAAAGGTTGTTTCTGTGATCCCAGATTTTTCCAGAGCAGGGATCACTGTGTGCTCCTCCCGCAGTGTGGCTGTGTTTTGGAGGGCCGCTACTACCCCTGAGGAGTGCAGTTTTACTCTGAGTTCCCCTGCACTGAGCACTGCATCTGCTCTGAAGATGGGGGGCTGGAGTGTCACCGCACTCCAGGCTGCTCCAGTGACAAGGAATGCACAGTGCAGGATGGGGTACTGGGGTGCCACCTCTGCACCTGCAGACAGTGCCAGGTTTTAGGGGCAGGGGCTTACAGCACCTTTGATGGGCACCTGGGGAATCTGGGAGGTCCTGCACCCGCCTGCTGCAGGAGTTGGAAAGCGGTGAGCCTGAAGAAGAGCTGCAGCCTATCACGGTGGCCTTGGAGCAGGAGGACATGGAGGTGCAGTGGGTGATGGTGACAGCGAGGTTGCAAGGGGTTACCGTGGTGGTGGATAGGGAGGTGACAGTGAGTGGAGGCCCTGGGGACTTGGGGGTGCAACCCTTAGTTTTTGGGGCAGAAAGATACTTGGGCCCCCCCCCACCTGCCGCCCCTGGGGCCTCTGCGGCAACTTCAACAGGGACCCCCAGTGATGACGGCCCCGATGGGGAGGCTCTGGGCAGCTCCCCCACAAACCGCACCTGCCTGACACCCACCCCCAGCTGCTCCCCGGCCCAGGCGAGGCGCTGCGCGGTGCTTGTGGACCCCGAGGGACCCTTTGCGGGGTGTCACAGGGCAGTGCCGCCCCACATGTCCTGGTGACCTGTGAGTGCCAGGTGTGTGGGGGAGTGGAGACCCCTGTCCGGGCTTTCAGGGCTACGCAGCCATGTACCAGGCAGCTGGAGGCGTGCTCCAGGGATGTCAGGAGGCCATGGGTTGCCGTGAGTACATGCAGGAGTTGGGAATTTTGGGGGGATTCGGGTATTTGAGGTGACAGGAAGTTTGGAGTTGGGAATTTGGGGTGGTGAAGTTTTGGGAGGATGGGAATTCACGGGTCAGGATTTTTGTGGGGACAAGAATTCTGTAGGGAGTGGAAATTTTGGTGGGGGTGGGAATTTGGAGGTCTGGGGGAGTGGAATGGAGCAGGCTCTCATTCCTGTATGTCTGCATTGCTAAGCCCCCATCTGGGAAATGCCCAAATCACACCCCCAAAGGGGACCCCCCCAAAACGGGAAGCCTGTGTTCCCTGGTGGAACCCTGTGCAACAGGAGCCACCCCTGTCCCAAAATGGGAGCCCCATGGGACCACCCACCCCAAAGATGGGATGGCATTGATCCCAAGAGACACCTATTGACACCTGATGACCCCCCAGTAGCCCCACTGCCCCCCATTGACCCCCACTGTTTCTTCCCTCCCTTTCCCAGCTCTCACCTGCGCCCCCCCGACAAGAGCCACTACCAGCTGTGTGCCCGAACCTGTGAGCACACCTGCACACGTGTGTCGCCCCCCTCCCACCCTGCAGCGAGTGGTGGTTTGAGGGGTGTCAGTGCACCGAGGGGCTGCTGTTCGATGGGGCCTGCTCTGTCCCACCGGGGACCTGTGGCTGCCTCCACCAGGGACGCTACTTCCAGGTGGGTATGGCCCCAGTGCCGCCCAGTTCCAGCCCTAGCTCCTTCCAAGCTCCCCATGGTGATCCCGGATCCCTTCAGTGTGCCTCCCACTGTACACCCCAGCATCCTCCATGTCACCATTTCTCCCCGTGTGTCCCACTTCCCCCAAACACATCCCCCAGTGGATCCCCCTCTACCCCAGGGTCTCTCCTCATGGTGAGAAGGCTCAGGGTCCCTCCTCCCCTCCAGTCTCCCCTGGTATTCCCTGTATTGTCCAGTCCCCTCCCAGGGTACTCAAGTCCTCCCCCAATTTCCCCCCCACAGTGTTCCCATTCGCCCCCAGTTTGTTTCTGTTCCCCCCACAGTGCCTCCCAATGCATCCCAGTTTCTTAGTGGGGTAACTTAGTGTCCTTCCCAGTGTCCCCCAGCAGGTCCCCGTCGCCCCAGGGTGCCCCCCATGGGGGACATGGGGATGTGTGGGGACAAAGCCACATGCTGGGGACATGCTGGAGTAACCCATGGGCACCCATTTGGGATATGGAGACACGTAGGGGATAGGGGAACCATGGGCCCCTTCCTCCCTCCCAAAAGACCTCACAGCATCATCATCTCCATTTTTGGGCCATTTTAGGCCACTTTTACACACTTTCCACATTTTTTCCATGGAAAACAGATCACTGAGACCATCCTGACCTCTGACTGCTCCCAATCCTGCACCTGCTGGGGGCCCAGGGGCCTCCAGTGCCGCCCCTTCACTTGTCCCTTAGGCCACACCTGCGGCCTCCATGATGGCACTCACACCTGCATCGCACGCCTGGGGTGTTACGCCCTGTCCCCTGCCACCCACTTCGTCACCCTTGATGGCATCACTGGGTCCACTCTGGCCACCGGCATCTATGTGGTGGCCAGCATATGTGACCCCTGGGACTCTGTGTGGTTCCAGCTGCTGGGGGATGTCAGGGACATTGGGGACCAGCCAGCAGTGGTGGCACTTCACCTCTTCACCCCCTCACGGCCTCATCACTGTGTGGAGAAACAGGAAGGTCTGGGTAAGTTGTCATCACCCTGATGGTACCCAAAAATTTTGTCACCACTGCATGTTGTCACCCTAAACGTCCTTCTGACCTTCATTTTAATTAAAAAAAAAAAAAAATCGAATTTTTTTTCCTAATTTCAGACCTGGTAAGAGTCCACATGGGTTGTCCCATCCCCCCCTGCACCACACGATGATCTTACCTTAATTTTGCCCCAAATTGCTCTATTCTGCTCACAGTTTCCTGACAGTGAAACACCTGTGTGAGAGGCTAAGAAACATCCATAAATTGACGCACCCCATAATTTTGACCAAAATTGCTCTTTCTTCTCCCAGGTTGTCCTGGTTTTGGACAAATTAGGGGAAAACACCTCCAAAGGAGCCCCCTATAGGAAACCAAACCCTCCGCAACCTCCCCCCACCACCGGGTTCGGGAGGAATTCCTTCAGAGGGGAAAGTGGAAAAAACTTGTTTATTAAGGCACAACAAAAAACACTCCCCAGCACAAGAGAAATAGCCCAAGATGACCACAGATGTTTTCACCAGTCCAAGAGGGTTGAGCTGTATCTCTCTTCGCCGCAGAGGGTACGCAGCTTCTTTCGCAGACCCCGGGGGAGCTCCTGCCCGGAGTAGGTCCGATGTCTTCAGGGCGGGGAGGGGGGGGGGGGGGGGAACAACGGAAACCGGGAAAAAGGGGAAAAAAAAAAAATGGCAAAAAAGCAAGCCAGCGAAAAGCAGAGAAAAAAGAGAGGAAAGCAGAGCCAGCAAAGCATGCAGCCAGCAGCAAGCAAAAGCAGCAAGCAAGCTAAGTGGCAAGCCAGCAGTCAGCCAGCCCGGGGTGGGGGAAGGAAGACAAAACAAACTGAGGACAGGGAACAAAAACCACGATTGGGATAATGAGCATGAAAATGTCCTGTCCCCACGACACAGGTTCATGTCAGAGAAGCACCTACATGGGTTGTCCTTTATCCTACCCCCACCATGCCTTGATTCATCCCATCACTTTTCTACAAACTCCCTCTTTTCCACCCAGATTCCTCCAACTACCCCTCACCTCTGTATCACCCCAAATCCCCTTTTTTCCCTTAATTCAGTGTTCTCCAGCTCAACAGCCCACCCCCTTGCCCGTGGAGTTCCTGGGACCGTTGACCATCACGGAGACACACATGACCCTCCGGATCAGCCGAATATGCTGCTGGAACTGTGTGCCGTGGGGCTCACAGTGGAGGTGCCCAGGGAAGTGCGGGCAATGCTCTATGGCCTCTGCGGTGACTACACAACTATGATGGTGCCACTGGCAATGCCCTGCAAGGGCCCGATGGGATGGTGATGAGCGATGTGTGGGCAGTGGCCGAGGCCTGGCAGGCACTTGACATCACCCAGGTGGGTGACACCACGGGGACACTGGGGGAGGGGGGACTGGGGGGATTTGGGTGTCTTGAGGGTGGCACTAGGGGGAAGAGTGCCAAAAAAGGGGAGAAAAATAGCCTAAAAAAGAGGGAAAGAATCCCCCCCAAAAGGGGAAAGAAGGCCAAAAGATGGAAAAGACACCAAAAACTGGAAAAGGAGTACCCCAAAAGGGAGAAAAGAGCCCTGTAAAGATGGGAAAAGAGACCAAAATGAGGGGGAAGAGCCAAAACTGGGGAAAGGACCCCAAAATTCAGGAAAAGAGACCAAAAAAAAGGAACAAGAGCGCAGGGTTGGGGGGGGGGAATTACCCCAAAAGATGGGAAAAAAAGACCTGTAAATGAGGAAAGGAGCCAGCAGAGGAAAAGAACTGAGACAAGTGGAAAGAGATCAGAAAAGGAGAAAAGAGGGGGGAAAAAAAAGTCAAAAGAATCCCCCAAATGAGAATAAAAACTCAAAGATGGGAAAAGACACCAAAAATGGGTGAAGGACCCAAAATAGGGAAAAGGAATCTTAAAAAGTGAGGAAGAGCACAAAAACTAGGGGGAAAGAGATACACCAGAAACGGGGGAAAGAATGCCCCACAAAGGGGGGAAGAGGAGTGGGAGAGAAGCACAAGAAAAGGGGGAAAAAAGAGTCCAAAACAAGGGAAAAGTGAATAAAAACGGGGGAAAGAGCCCCTCAAACTGGGGAAAGAGAACAACAACATAGGGGAAAGAGTTCAAAAATGGGCATAACAAGTCCAGAAAAAGGGGGAAAAACCCTAAACTGGGGGAAACTGCCACAAAGTCCCCCTTGATTTTGCCTTTCTTCCCACCCAGTGATGTGGAAAATTGACATTTCACCTGGGTGGCGGCGCCCTATCACTGACGTCATCTTCAAACAGCCTCAGATCCGGAAAACCCGGATTTTTATAAGTACCAAAACTGTGCTTTCGTCCCCAAAATAAAACCTGAGACAAAACGCCGTTTGCTGGTGATCTGGGATAAAATCCTGGGAATTCTGGGAAAACAGGAGTGTGGGAATATGCTGGGGGGCAGTGGGGGGTGGGGAGGGCTGTTCCCACCCTGTCCTGCCGCGGGCAGTTCCGTGTCCCCCCTTCCCCCCCCCCCCCCCCCCCCCCCGTCGGTCAATATTTCCCAACGCCTGAGTCCCACGGGGCGGGGGCAGGGCGGGGGGGGGGACCCGGATGTTTGGTGCCGGGGGAGTGGGAGGGGGATCCGGACATCTGAGTCTACCTGGGAAAGTGTATGCTACGGCACACCTGGAGGGGACCCCTCACGTGTATCCCAGTTCCTCCCAGTACATGCCAGTACCCACACCCCAGACCCCCGCAGTGTGCCTCCTGGTATCCCCAATCTCTCCCACTACAACACCCCCCCAACCCCCCCCAGTCTCTTCCAGCCTCCCTCAGCTGGCCCCAGTATACCCCCATTGTCCCTAGTCCTTCCCAGTGCATTCCAGTCTTCCCCCACTATTCCCCATGGTGCTCCCAAACCCCTCCCAGTTTGTCCCAGTCTCCCGCAGTCCCTCCTCCTGCATCCCAGTGTCACTCAGTGCCCCCCCCAGTGCCCATTTAAGTCTTGCAGTGTCCCCCAGTACATCCCCTAATTCCTCCCAATGCATCTCAGTAACTCCCAGTTTCCCTCCCCAGTGCCCCTCCAACATTCTCAGTGTCTTCTAGTATGTTCCAGTAACCCCCAGTGCCTCCCAATGCATCCTAGTCACGCTCAGTGCTCCCCTTCCAGTGTCCCCTCTAGCCTTCTCAGTGTCCCCCAGCACATCCCAGCCCCCACCCCAGTGTACCCCCCAGTCCATTCCAGTCCCCCCCATTTGCAGTCTGGGCAGAGACGGAACTGCCTGGGGCCCTGGGAGGTGCCACCTGGGGGTGTCCCATGTCATCCCCCACCCCCTAACCTGTCCCCTCCCTGGGCATAAAGTGGCTTCAGTCACAGCACTGGGACAGACTGGGACCATGGGAGTGCAGTGAGTGGGGACACTGGTGGGCATGGGGGACTTGGGGACATATGGGACATGGGGGCACATGTGGGACATACTGGACACAGGGGAATATGGGAGACCAGTGAGGACATGTGAGACATGGGGCACATGGGGGACATGGGGATATGGTGGGGGGACATGAGGGACATAGGAAGGACAAGGGGACATGGGGGGGGGTCATTGGGGACACTGAGGACATTGGGGGAGATATGGAGGGGCATGGGGGGATAGGGGGGCACTGGGGACATGGGGAAGATGGAGAGGTCACAGGGGACACGGGGACATGGTTGATAGGGGATCCCCTCACACTCCCCCAGGCCTGGACACATGAAGGTCTCCCCCATCATTGTCCTTCTCCTCCTCAGCCACGCAGAGGAGTGGGGACCCCTGAGAACACTGGGGACCCCTGTGGGACCCCTGGGTGAGTTTGGGTCCCAGGCTTATACTGGGGAGGTGCCAGTCCCATACTGGGAGGTTCTGGAGTGATACCAGGGATTCTAGGCCCATACTGGGAGGTCCCAGTCCCACACCAGGAAGTCTCAGGCCCATACCGGAAGGTCCCAGCTTCATACTGGGACATCCCAGTCCCCTACCAGCAGGCCCTTTGCCCACTGGAGGTTCTGGGGTGACACTGGGGGTCTCTGACCCATATGGGGAGTCCCAGGCCCATAATGGAAGGTCCCAACTCCACACTGGGAGGTCCCAGGTACCACTGGGTGTATTCACCAGGTGACGTCCTGTGTGCCACTTGTATCCCAGGTGTGTGACAGATGTGTGTCCCCAGGTAGGATCCTGTATCCCTTCGGACCAGGCGTGGGGGATGAGGCCACCCACCATGAGGACGATGGGACAAGTCCTGAGATCTTCCTGCAGGAAAACTTCTCCTTCTTTGGGCATGCCTACCGCTCACTCTATGTGGGTCATGTGACTGGGGGGACATGGGGGAGGTGGCATTTGGTGGGTAACACAGGTGGAAGGTGACACCAAGGGGAGGGTGACAAGTTGGATGCAGCCACCAGAGTTGATATCACCTCTTCCTCCTCCTCCTTGACTGCATTGGTGAGTGGGTACCCCTGGGGACATCAGGGATACCTGTGGAAGTCCCTGAAGACACTGGGGACACCTGTGGGACCCTCAGGTGGTTTTGGGGTTCTAGGCCCATACTGGTGGATTCTGGGGTGACACTGAGGCTCCCAGACCCATACTGGGAGGTTCTGCGGTGACTGACTAGAGGTTGGGGGTCATCACAGTTGAGGCCACCATGACAGGGATCACCATAGTTGAGATCCCCATGACTGGAGACACTGTACCTGGGACCACTGTAGAGGGGTCACTGTGGTTGGTGCCACCCAGGTGTGTCCCATGAGTGACCTTTGCCTGCAGGTGAACAACAATGGTGTGGTGTCCTTTGGGACAATGGTCCCGGAGTTCACCCCCCAGCCCTTCCCGCTGCCAGGCCACTGCCCATTTGTGGCGCCATACTGGGCTGATGTGGACACCCGTCTGGGAGGGGATGTCTTCTACCGGCAGAGCCAGGACCCCCAGCTGCTGGCACGCCTGGCCCAGGACCTGGCACCTGCTGTGCCACCTGGGGACCCGCCTCCACAGCCTACCTGGGCATTTGTGGCCACCTGGGACCGTGTGGCCTATTTTGGGGCTGCCTCGGACAAGGTGGGATATGGGACAAGGTGGGGGGGGCTCAAATATCTTGACCTTCAACCATAATGTCCCTAACCATGGTGGCACCAATGGTTTGGGGACACAGGAATGGAGACATAGCTGGGGGTCACAGTGACATGGTGACAATGTCTCCCTGCAGGTGAACACCTTCCAGGCTGTGCTGGCTTCAAATGGTGTCACCTGCTTTGTCCTGCTCAACTACGGAGACTTGCAGTGGACAACTGGCATTGCTAACCAGGGGGATCCCCACACTGGCCTAGGGGGCATCCCTGCACAGGTGGAGATACCGAGAGGGACAGGAGACACTGGGCATGGGGACATCCCTGTGCAGATGAGGACAGTCCAAGGGATGGGGGACACTCAGCTAGGAGGGATTATGGGCTTGATGGGGGGAAAGCATTTTAGAGTGGAATTAAGGGGGTTTGGGTGTAATTAAAGGGATTTGGGGTGAAATTAGGGGGATTTTAAGTAGGATTTAAGGGAATTTGGGGTAGAATTAAGGGAATTTGTAGTGAAAACAGGGAGATTTGGTCTGAAACCAGAGGTATTTTAGGTGGAATTAAGTGGATTTGGGGTGAAATGAAGCTCATTTTCAGTAAAATTCAATGGGAATTTGGGCAAAATTTACCCCCTACCTTCCCCCATCCCCCTGTCCCCCCCCCCTTCATGTCCCCCCCTGTTCCCCCATCTTCTCTCCTGCAGGCTGGGTTCAACAGTGGAGACGATGTCCACTACTACAATGTGCCAGGGTCACGCACACCCGCAGTGCAGAGCCTCAGCCACCGCAGCAACCTGGGGGTCCCGGGGCGCTGGGCCTTCCATGTTGACCATTTTGAGACCACTGAGGGACACCCTGAGACTCCTGGCACCCTGTCAAAGACACCTGAGGCCCCCTGGAGTCTGTTGCCACCCCACAAGACCCTCTCAGTATCCCCCAAGCCCCCAAGGATCACAGAGGAGCAGGTGTATATCTGCGGGTCGTGAGCAGGTGACACCTGGGACACTTGGGGTAGGGGGTTAGCCTAACAGCCCTCACCCCACCCCCAGAGAAGGATGTTCCCCCATGAAGGTTGCATTATGATGGAAACAGCAATAAACACCCACTGAGCAACACCTGTGTCAGGTATGTGTACACAGATGCATGTGGGCAGCAACACAGATGTCATGTGTGAAATGCGTATGCATCCCCACCTGTTCCCATGAAGGTGACGGAATCAGCTGAGGAGGGAAATTGTCAGTGAGAGGTGACAACATCTGGATTGTACATGGGTGTGACAGATGCACACCTGAGTCACAAAGAGGTGTGGGATAGATACATCTGGATAACATCTGATGCAAAATGCACTACACTTGGACAGCACTCAGCTCACACACTCCTACATGGTGTTACACCTGGACAACAACCTGAGTTCCACCTGGATAACACCTGCTGCAATACAGCACTCCACCTGGACAACACTTGGGTTGCACGGAGGTGTAGCATGACCAGGACACCACCAGCCCAGCCAAGGGCCCCAACACTGAAACCAAGGACAGAATAAAGGAAAGGGTTTGTGTTACAGTTAGGGGTTAGTGGTTAGGGTTAGGGCTGTGGTTTGGTTACGAGTAGGGCTAGGACTTACAGTATGGGTAGGTTAGACTTAGATTAGGGGTTACTGTTAAGAGTCAGAGGTTTGGGATGTTTTTATTAAATAGCTGTAAGGTTTAATTCAATATTGGAGTGGCCTAATTTTTCATTATTAATATCTGTAGTTATCCTTTTGGGGGAAGGATGTCATAGATACTAATGCAGTGCTAGAATTTAGTGAGAAATATTTTTCAGTCCAGGGTGCAGGGATGGTGCAGAGGAACTTCTAAAGTGATTGTTCTGGTTTGAAAGCAAAACCAATGAGAGACTCCAAGTCAGAAATACAATTTATTAGGAAAGGTAAAAAAGAAAACAAAATCTGTACAAAAGAAAAACCACTGACAGAGTCAGAATACAACCTGACACCCCTTTGGTCAGCGTGTTGGTAGCAGTCTAAATTGGAGTGGCTGCAGTCTTCCTGGAGTGGCAGATGTGGTTCTGTTGGAGCAGTGGTCCTGTAGAAGGGTGTAGTCTTCCTCTGAAGGTCTAGTGAAAAACCCCAAGCTGTTCCTCTTAGAAACCTGTGGGAAGGCTGACTGCTTTGTCCCAAAACCCAGAATATATCTAGGTGGGGATGCTTAGCTCCTCCTCCCCTGGGTGGAGCATTTCACAATGGGCTGATGTCATTCTGAGTCATGTGGTGGGTCCTTGATTACCCATTAAACAGAAATGGCTCCTGAAGGGAGTTATCTCTGAGTCATGTGGCAAGACATTGATGGGCCCATTAACAGGAGATAAGGAAAACTGCCCAGAAGACAACTGCTACACAGATGGCAACAGAAAACATCTTCCTTCTCAATCTGGGACAGTGATCCAATATTAAGCCCTATTTTGCTTTACACCAACCCAGTCCTTTCTTACAGATCTTTGGTGAAGACAAAGGGGTCAGGGTTAACTTTCTAAATTAGTTACACTTTCATAGATCTGTTTATCAATTGTCACCAAGATCACTTAGGAGCAGCTTATCATTGGTGTGAGGAGGAGCCCAGAAGAGAAGGGGCTGATGAAGATGTCTCAAACACCGAGAGCCATCCAAGGACTGTTGATGAAGAAGCAAGAACATGATGTGACTGTGGAAGGGGCCATGCGGGGCTAGGGCACAACTTTTCTCGCACTAACATCCTTTTTCTAGTCCCTGAAGACACAACAAACTAAAGACGGTGTCAGCACAGGAAAAGGCAGGATCTGTCAACTGAAGACTGACCTAGCAGGGAGGGAGAAGTGACCACACAAGACCCCCAAAGCCTCCAACCCACTTCAAGAAAGATCTGAAAGAATAGACTGAGCATGAGAATTAGCATGAGTCACAGCTATCTGTCTGTAAAATGCTATCAACACCAAGCCCAGGCACTGCCTCCAGGACTGTGATTATCCCATCACTTCCCTCCCTCCCTCCCTCCCTCCCTCCCTCCCTTCCCTGGCAGCTCTGGACAGAGTTCTGTATGTGAAACTCATCTGCGGCCTTATGGCTCAGGAGGTGGCCAGGGTGACCTTCACTGAGATGTCCGCAGAGGAATCTACATGGATCGGTCTCTTTTCCCTCCCTGTAGGAGGCACACCCGGTCCTTATGGCGGAGACCCTGGTGCCTGCCTCAGAGGAGCTGCGGTGGGAGCTGCAGGTTGTGCAAGGGTGGGGAATGGCCGGAGCCCCCAGCAAGTAGCCAGGAATGGACACCGATCCTTTGCTGACATGGGCTTGGGCAGGGGGAGCCCGGTTGTCCTGGGACTCTGAGGGAGCCAGGAACAGCGAGAGACCCCGGGCTAAAAATTAGCACTGGGGCCTGAGGGAGCCTCCCTGTCCCAAACCCCCATCTGCGGCACTGGGGCAGCTTCTGGGATCTTTAGGGCAGGGAGAAGCCGGAGGTGGGTGTTTGAGGTCCCTCTCTTGGGGCAGCATTTTATCCCGAGCCGGGGGATTTCCGCAGGGTTGGAGACCCTCGGGGGCACAGTAAGGAGGGCCAGAAGGGGCTCTTGCAGTTTTTCAACCTGAGAAAGGTGGTTTCAAGCCCCTCTCTGCTTGGAGTGCTGGTACAGCTTCAGCATGGGCGGCCCTAGGCGAGCTGTGGGAGCCGGGAGTGCCTGCCCGAGGCTGCAGAGGTGCCACAGAAGCTGCAGGGCCACTGTGCAGGAGGAGCGGCTGCGCTGCCCTGGAGCGGAGCTGGGCACAGCAGTGGCTTTGTGGTGCTGCCGAGAGAGCGCAGTGATTCCTGGGGCTGCGGCAGCGCCTGACGGGCGCCTTCCCGGAATCTTCCTGGGGAATGCCAGGCTGTGTGAAGAGTGCAGATGCCTTGGGGGCTGGGAGCGGCTGTGAGGGCTGTGTTGGGTGGCCCCGGGTGTGCTTGGTGGCCCATGTGCCCCTGGTGCAGGTGGGTCTGTGTGGCCGGGCTGGCATTGTCTCCGCAGCGGGTTCTGAGAGGAGCGGCCTGGCCCGGTCGTGGCCATGAGGAACCTGGTGGGGCTTGGGGGCTGGGCTGAACTGGGATCAGAGGAAAAAGGCTGATGGAGAGTAGTTGAAGAATTTTCAAACACCCAGTGGGAAATTATTTTAAAACCATGTGCTGTATGGTGTGTTACAGACGGTGTTTCCTTCAAGATACTTTAATTAAGAGTTGATTTAATTTTTTTTGTCGGTTTATAAAAAGCTTCTGTTGCTGTGCAGGTTCCAGGCAGCCTCTGGTGCCCGGCTGGGCAGTGTCTCTTGGGCACACACCTGTGGAGGGAGTTGGGTCCTCAGGACTGCTGGTGCTGCTCACGGAGCCTCCTTGCAAAGGGGATCTAGGGAGATCCACAGTCAGAGGCATCTCAGCTTCACACCTTTATGTGCACTTTGCAGCTTTTTGTTCTGGAAAAAAATTACCTTTCTGGAACTCAGATTTCACTGTAACTGTTGGAAGGGATTAACTATTGCAGCATTCTAAAGCAGTGTGTTTAAGATGAAGAATATTTGTTTAAGGGCCTCCTGGTTCTCCAGCCTTTGTGAAAGGTTGTGACTTTGTGAAAAACATATTCACTCTCCTGTGAAAATTTAAAAAGTTTAATAAAGGACAATAGGAGACAAGGACCATAGTGCAAAGGTTATTACAGCCGGGTGCATTCTTGTCACTCAGCCAAGACCACACTGTGAGAAACTCTGAGAAATTTAAGGGGTTTATTAAACCTTAACAAAAATACAACAAGAGGACTAAATAAGGAAAAGCAGGCCTGTTAGGAATGTGACCCTTGACTCAGCCAATATATCAAGCAGCAATTCAATTTATTAATTAATATGGTAACGTATGAGCAAAGACAGCGCTGGGTACAGTGGTGGGGGTTTTCCCCTCTGACTGCACACCGGTTGTTGGGCTTGCTGGTATTTATCAATCATATTCATGCATATTCATAATCTTTTCCCAGTTTCTAAGTGAGCTTTTGACAGTTTCCATTTCTACCTTTAACATCACAATTCTATACTTCAAGATCATAAATCTATGATGGTGTTATAGGTAAAAATTGACCTAGCCAAATTAAAAAAGAAAAGAACAATTTTTATTATAGCGATCAAATTCTATCTGAGCCAGCCACAAAGAAAAGGACAGTGCCAAGCCCGGGATCAGATCTGGGTGAGACATAGATCCGACCGCTCTAGCAGAGGGTCTCCTATGCTTCACACCATCCGTCCTGCGCGAGCAGTTTTTATACAGTTTATTTTGCTGGAGGCCGGGATTTCGGCGATCAGCCTTTTCTTTCCATTCAAAGTCCCACATATCCATAAAGTCTCTTTTCTCTGCACCGGGTTGAACAATTCACGGTCCGGGAAGCGATGTACATCGGTGATTGAGTTATAGGAACCCGGCATTGAGATGCATCTTCTGGAGGTTCCAGTGAGCCCAATCTTGGGTAGTTGTCTGGATGATCATCGCTTGGGAGTTCCTAGATTATCTCAAGAAAGGGCCCATCTCTGAGCGAGCCACATGTATTAACTTGCAAATGAAGCCTTATCGGCAATGGTTTCAACATATGTGAAGCAACCCCCTTGCCCTGGCTCACCTGCTTTATGTCTATTTTTTTAATCATAGAAAATTTCTATCCATATATCACTTTATAGGCGCAAATTATACATACTACACATAACAATGGCGATGTTTGGTTCCTTTCCAATTTCTATATCCTATTGTGTACATCCCAGGATGTGTGTCCAGATGGTGGCGTCCAACTTCTATTTTCTGGGATCATTAATCTATGATAGTGATGTCCAGCTTCCCCTTTCAAAGCCACTAATCAGCAGTCTTGATGTCCATCTTCCTTCTCCAGGAGCTTGAGATAGGGTTACTTCCCTCTCTGTTTAAATCCTTTGTACATTCTAAAGCTACAGTTTAAAATCCTTAGTACTAAGCAACATTCTAAGATTATAATTCAAAAGTCCTTATTACAAAACAGCTTAATACTTATACATTCTAAAACTACAGTTTAATATCCTTAATACTAAGCAACATTCTAAAGTTATAATTCAAAAGTTCTTATTACAAAACAGCTTAAGACTTATAATTGTTATTTGCAAACAAAAGATTGGTTCAAAAGCCTTCTTCCCTGCTTTCCTCGGTTGTTTATTAGAACTCATCCTTATAGCTGTCCCATGACCGTGTTTCACACATTTCATAACCACAACTACACATGCTGCCTTTATTTACCTGACACGAAACACAACTTTGTATTTCACAGGCCTGGGAACTGCCCTCACGGCTGCTCACCACGTGGCTGCCTCCTTTTCAAGATGGATGCTTTGCCTTTTATATCTCTAGCGCCCCCTAGAGCCTCATCAGTCAACTCCTTCCTTGCTGTCCAGTGGTAGAAGTCACTTTCTTACATTCTGATTGGAGGTCAGGTGCTGCCATAGCAACAAGCCAACCTTCCCAAATGCCCGGATTACCAAGACCATCCCATGATAACACATACTGGGGAGAGCACATTGTAGTAACATAACTATACATTTTAAAAACTTCTTTTACCATACAGGTAATGTTTACCCTTTAATTACGAGAACCAACCATTTACTCATCTGTAACAACACTGTCACCTTCGGGGGTACCCCTTAAATACCTTTTCCATTACATCACTGCTTTACATATTCATAGTCCCTTATGCACATCCATAAACTAGTTTACATATTCCAGAAACTATTTTACATGGCTCCTCCTTGGGTCCCCCTTTTTAGGGCATGCATGTCTCTTGGCTGTGGTTTTGGCTCCTTCTCTTTATCACTTCCAGTTTGGGCCT
Organism: Vidua chalybeata; assembly: GCF_026979565.1. Lineage (NCBI taxonomy): Eukaryota > Metazoa > Chordata > Aves > Passeriformes > Viduidae > Vidua > Vidua chalybeata. The sequence goes on along the minus strand of NC_071553.1, from coordinate 209,522 downwards.
TGGACCATATTTTCTTCAGATGGTGAGAGCTGATAATGGGCATATCTGTAGCAGATGTCCTCATCATATGTTTATTGGATGTTATCCCATCCAAGCAGGCATTTTAACACAAGCATAGCTATGTCCCTACTATGTCTAAGCTTCATTAACAACAGAAATAAAAGCTATATCTTTATAACAAAGTTACTTTAACATACACATATAAAATCCATTTTAATATTTGTGAAAAGCCAATATTATAATACGCATCTATAACAACTTGATGGTCCATGGAGAGCATCTTTGTGTGTTAGTGCGAGTCTGCCTATCAGAGATGGATCATTGCCATCTTCAAAGAGCAATAATTCTTCCTTTTTCTGCCCTACATGTTTAAGGAGCTCAGGTTTTTGCAAAAGGACTTACTTACTCTGTGAACAAAAAAAACAAAGGACCATCCAGCTTCTGCCAGTTTTTTCTTAGTTTTCCGAACTTTTTTCTGACAGCCAGGGAAAATGGTCTCTGGCAGGTGAAAATCCATGGGATTGAGACTCTAGCCTGTGATAAAAGATTATGGGAATTAAGTGGCTCAATACCTTTGAGGCCTTGGATTTTTCATTCAGTCTTTGACCTTGGGCTGGATTTTTCCTCTCTTCCTCTCTTTTTGTTTTAAAATTGCCCTTGAATCAGAAAATGCCATGATCCAAATGCAGTTTCTGTAAGGGTGAGTGCAGTTCTGAGACATGGGATTAGGAATTAGAGGGGTATTGATTAGAAATAGATATTTAGATGAAATATTGTTTAATATTTGTTGCATTTTACTGTGCTAACTACCTGTAAAAGGAAAACAGAGTATATGTGGGGGACAGGGTTACATGCGAATATAACATGAAAGAATACAAGGATGTGTGATAAGGAAAGGATGATGTTCATCAAAACAGGACAAAGTTACAAGACTACCAAGATAACAAGGCTCCTCTGGACCCCCAACCCAGATCAAACCAATCTCATGGTTTGGACTGTGACCAAAGGATCAGTAAGCACATGCAAGAAGACAGGGTGAGGAGGTCAGCTCTGATGAAGACTACTTTCTTCATCCCCCTGCAACCCCCAAGGACCCCAAGATGACCACCAGAGACAAGTATGCAGGTGTAAGGGACTGATAAGATAATTAACATATAAAGCGGACAAGGTGGAGCCAGGAAATTAATATGCACAAATGTATTGCAAGACCTAATGTATATGCAACATTTTAGATGATAAAAAATAATGCTGAGAGTGAGTAGATGCCCATGCCTTTGCGGAAGTATCCCACGTGTGTCTGGCCAAAAATACATATCTACTTTATAACTCACTTTGTCTTTGAGTTTTAGAGTCTTTCTGCATATTATTTTGGTGACTCTGGTTCTCTGCCAGCCATAGGACAGACTGAGCAGTGGAATTCCTAAGGTGCACCCCCGGGATTTTCCCTGGAAGGGATTCCACTTCTCGGATCGCTCACTGCAAAGACAGACGACCTCCTGAGCAGTGGAGAAACAGTATGCATTTCTTTTAAAAAGCGGGGCCCCGGTAGGGACCACTGATAAGCTGCTCAGAGACGTCTCAGAACACAGAAAGGGTCCTGGTGGTTTGGGCTTGCAAGCAACCATTGGTTGGACATGTGGCCAGTGGGGGAAGGGATTCGCTGACCGGTGGAGTGGCTGCTAGCAGTTCTAGGGGTGGACTGAGTGAATTCCTGTTTGATTGCTGCTATTTTGGTTGGTGTGCGAGTTTTAAAAAGTTTGGATGTGTATTGTGTTTGGCTGTGTGCGTGCTTGAGACACACCGCGGTGCAAAGTGAAGCGGTGGTGTGTTTTTGAGGTAATACTGCCATCTTGTGTCAAAAGTTATAATTGCAGCAAACTGCTGTGTACGCCGGCAAAGGGGGTGTGGTTTACCTTGCATATTCTCTTTTACTGTGTACTGTCTTTAGGGCTTGTTTGGTGTTGTTTGCCGGGAGTATTGTTTCTTTAAGGGTTTTGTGTTTTACTTTGGTGAAGTGCTGTCTATAAGGTTTGTTTACTTGCTTGTTTGCTTTGTTTGTTTGTTTGCTTGCTTGCTGTGAGTATTGTTTTTAGGGTTTGCTGTGAGGTGTGTTTTAAGGAGAGAGTGAAGGCCTACGAGAGCGTTGTGGAATCACGGTTGTCCCAACCATGGCAAGATGGGTGGAAGGAGTCCCTCTCTTCCAGTAACTTGGACTTGATTCCTGGCAATTTGTAACCCCAAAGAGTAATTGGGTAATAAGGGAAAACAGCAGGTTTATTTAGAAGAACTATATAGGACCTCTGCAGAGAAATTAGTTGCACTAGATTGAAGACAGCCAGCATCAAAGGATTTGAATATCCAGATGAACAGGAGAGGTGTAATCATCTGTTTCTGCAGGCAAGGGCAATATCTTGTGTGGGTGTTGGTTAAGTGCTGGTCCTGCAGCAACCGTTGGTACTGTTCCTCTGGTAGAAGACACATTGCATGTCCCTAGCATTGGCTGCAGGGTCAGGGAGACCCTGAACCAGAAATTTTAGAGTATTTATGTGGAAAATCACATTTAGTCCTGGGGATTTGGAGTGTAGGAGAAGAAGGTTGGGAAAAAAATTGTGCAAGAGTGCGAGAAGAGATTTGGGTGGAAGTAAAACAGAACAAGGAGGAAAAAATAATGGGATCAGGAGAGAGCAAAGAAATCCCTAGGGCAAGTCCTCTGGGCTGTATTTTAGCCTACTGGAAGGAAATTACAGGCCTGGGAAGCATAGAATCCAAATGCATGCTAGTGAAGTACTGCACACAATAGTGGTCTTTTTACACAGACAGGAAAATGGAGCAAAATGGCCACACACTGGGACCTTAGAATATAACACCTTGCTGCAGTTTATGCTTTTCCTCAGGCATGAAGGGAAATGGAGTGAGATTTCATATGCACACATGTTCTTTTCCCTCTGAAATCATCCTGAATGGTAGAGGGATTATGGAATTAGAGCCCCCTCTGCTCCCCTGGTATTAGCCCTTGAAAAAGAAAACACAGCTAGTAGAGGGAAACCTAAGCGATGTTGCAGTACGTGCTCAATCAACCAGCGCTGCATGCATCATGACAAGATTTATCAAGCAGAGACACAAAAGAAAGAGTCACTGGACTTATTTGAGCCATCCCCTGAGGAGCAAGGAGGACTAAGGAGAGGAGCAGATACAGCTCCCTTGGAAGGGAGACAAGCTGGGCCGTCTACTCCTCCACTTACTTCCGAATTATAAAAATTGTCACATCTCCTATTGACTGATAGTGATAGTGACAATGAAGAACCTTTTGTGAGCAGTCCCATAGCATCCCAGACTAGAAAACAAGCAAGGGAAATAATACAAGCCCCTTTATGAGAGCCAGTAGGATCTGGGAACCAAAGGATATTAGTTAAAATTTCTTTTTCTATGATTGACTTAGAGGGCTGGGAAAGAATTGCCAAGAACTATTAGAAGTGATCCGATAAAAACAGCCAAAAGGTTAAGATATATGATTAAGCAACATAAACCAGACTGGTCCGATATACAGTTATTGTTGTAGGTATTAATGGAGACAGAAAAACAGTTAGTTCTGAAAACAGCAGGGGACTTAGCAGAGAACTCTTGTAGAACAACACAACAGGATGTTAAGGATGTTTTCCCTCTCCAGGATCCAAATTGGAATCCAAATTACTCAGGGCAATTAGTAAAAATGCTGCTCAGAATGCTTTATTCCACACTTGATGGCACCACCCCACAACAAAGTTTCACTGACATTCGTCAGAGTATTGATGACACATTTATTAAATTCATAGACAAACTAAAAGACACTATTGATAAGCAGGTTGATTGCTCAAGGGCTAGAGAAGAGCTGCTCAGTAAACTAGCAGTGTCCAACACAAATGAGGAATGCAAGAAAATTATGAGACCACTCCCTCCAGACCCTGAACCCACCATTCAGCAAATGGTGGAAGCCTGTACCTGTCTCACAACTACAGAACATATAGTTGCCCTGGCAGTCAGCAAAGGAGTAGCTGAAGCCTTTGTGGCACAAAATAAACAAAATGTCAGATGCTATAAGGCCATGAACTAGGCCATCTCAAGGTGGCATGTGATAAAGACTTTTTACAGAAACACCCCTCCACTAGTTGTCCCTCCACTGCATGCCTAGACTGTAAAGAACATTTTAAACACTGTCCTCAGTTTCAATACCACCAACAGGTTCAGTATCGTCTGTCCTACCAGAAACACCAGGGAAACTTCCAGCAGAGCACAGGGTGGCCCTGAGTGACAACACCAAATGCCAAACCCTCTTTCCCCACCAAGAGTATGTCTGTGACAATGAGAAAGAGTTCTGACTCTCCGAGATCTACCAAGATGTTCAGGCAGGGACATGACGCACACTGGTAATCCAATTTGATGGTGAGGAGATCTACCAAATTCCATCCAGTTTGATGATGAGGCGATCTACCAAATTCCAACTGCTAAATTTGGACCTTCTGACAGAACAAGGGACATCTAAATCATAGGGGACTCTATTAATGGACCGGGCAATTTGCAAGTACTTCTGGAACTCCAAACTGTGGGATCAAGGGATGAAATTACTATGACGGTCTCATGTGTAGACCCACCTAGTTTTTTTTCCTAAGGGCACACTCATTGCACAAGCTTTCCTCATTCCCACCTGGACTGACATTTTGCCAGAAAACCCTATGGTTTTTTGGGCAGAGATTGTGGGCCAAGTGAAACGTGGATGAAAAATTAAAACCTTACAATTCTTATAAAGATTTGTAGGGACGGTATGTTTATTACAGTACTGGACACATCTGGGGAATTATTCCTCTTTAAAGGACATGCATGCCCCTGAGAACTCTTGATTCTTTTTTATTACTCTTATTAATTTATATATTTATAGAATTTTACAATAGGTTCATGAATATTTATTTGATTGATTTTGCTTTATACTTATAGTTAGTTATACATGTACTCAGTTTTTGTTAGAAAGTATAGAAAGAACTCTTGGGTTACTTTGTGCTGTCTGTATGTATATCAAAGGGCCCTGGGGGGAGAGAGAGAGACAGGACTGCTGATAAATCACTCAAGACACGTCTGAGTGCGCAACGTCGTTCCTGTGCCTGCAGGCAGCCCAGCCGATAGGGCAGCTGCACTGGAGAGGGGTTCACTGTTCTGATAGAGCGGCAGCTAGCGACTCTAAAGGTGAGTCAAGTGAACCCAAAGTTTGTGTGCTTGTAGTGTCCGGACATTGTGTGGTTAACGTGTTTGTAATCATGTGAGTACGTGGTATACACGAGTGAAGGAATGAGTGTACCCGTGGTGTCGGGGGGAAGTTCTATTTGCATCTGAAGCGGCCAGGTGAGGCCCGAGGTGCCGGCTGAGATAAGCTGTGGGGGCAGGGAGTGCCCCGCAGAGAAGTGGAACAAGTAGGGAAACATGGGTGAGGACATTTATTTTGTTTAAAGGTGGTGATTTGTGTAGACTGTGCACATTTTAACCGTAGCTAGATGAACTAAGGGGGTTCCTCTACTCCAGTAGCTCAGACTTGATTCCTAAAATTTTACTGTGTGCTGTTATTCTAATTGTGTCCAGAGTATGTAGAGACCAGAGGAAGCTGATGTAGGTAAGTGCTGAAATGTTGTATGCTGTGCTGTGTTGAGAAGAGTGGGCACTTTAAGAGATACCACCTTTCCCAGTGAGTTTGTGTAGTTCTTCCCCCGCATTGTAGTAATTTGATTCTCAAGATTGTAGAGTTATGTTTGTAGAGATTTTAAGATTTTGTTTGCAACAAGTGTAGCATTTTCTGCAGAAAAGCAACAGTATGGTGATTTTTGTTTAACTGGGGTAAAGCAAATTAAAGGAATTGCAGGAATTCCTCTCCCACAGCAACTTAAGCACTGAGAGCATAAACTGGGTTTGTCCACTGCTAGGGATCATGACTGAGGACCCCTTTTCAACCTCCTGAGAAGCTCTGATGACCTCAACTCACCACAGATGATCGCACCAAAAGCCCAGGTAGCAATCTAAAAGGTATCAGAGGCACTGTCCACAAGACAAGCCCACCATGCTGATCCTACCCTGCCTTTCCAATTTGTCATCTTGGGTAAGTCACCCAAGTTCCATGGGCTCATTTTCCAGTTCCATGGGCTCATTTTCCAGTGGGACCCCCCTCTGAAGGATCAGCTTTTAATCATAGAGCGGGTGTTTTGATCGCACCAACCATGTAAGAATATCACTACACCCCAAGAGCTGATGGCTCAGCTCATTACAAAAGCCAGATCATGCCTCAAAACCCTAGTGGGGTGAGTTCACATGCATTTACCTTCCATTGACATCAAGTAATCTGGAATCTTTGCTCCAGACCAATGAACACCTCCAGTTCGCTCTTGACAGCTACCCAGGTCAAATGTCTATCCATTTGCAGAAACACAAACTATCTAATGAGTGTTTTAATTTGGTCCCAAAACCATTAGAGTCAAACTCCTTTAAAGGCACTGACTGTTTTTACTGATAGCTCTGGAAAATTCCACAAGTCAGTTATGACATGGAAAAACCCTGACACTCAGCAATGGGAGTCTGATGTTCAGATTGTTCAGGGATCCCCACAAATTGCAGCCATTCTCAGAGCCTTTGAGAAGTTCAAACAACCCTTGAGTCTGGTTACTGATTCAGCCTATGTTGCTGGGATAGCTGAAAGAGCAGAACATTCTTTGTTAAAGGAAGTGCCAAATCCAGATTTGTACAGCTTGCTTTTGAAGTTAACATACTTCCTCTCCCACTGAGAGCAACCATATCACATTATGCATGTGAGGTCACACACTGACCTCCCAGGACCAGTTACAGAGGCCAACCGGAAAGCAGATATTTTAGCCATGGCAGTGCAGATCACCCTACCAGACATTTTTAATCAGGCTAAATTAAGCCATCAGTTTTTTCACCACCAGCCCTATGTTTAAAATCACAAGGGAACAGGCAAGAGCAATCGTGGGCTCCTGCCTCAATTGCCAGGAGTTTGCTTTGCCCTCCATGGGGGCCAGGATTAACCACCGAGGCCTCAAAAGTTTACAACTGTGGCAAACAGATGTCACACACTACACACGGTTTGGGAGACAAAAATACATTCATGTGTCCATACATATATTCTCTAGGGCTGTATTCACATCAGCCCACTCAGAAGAAAAGGCCAAAGATGTTACCAAACATTTTCTTCTAGCATTTTCCAACCCTAGGCATCCCCCCAAGCTGTCAAAACAGATAATGGTCCTGCCTCCAAAAATTTCAAACAGCTCCTAGATCAATGGGGGGTGAAACACACCAGTGGCATACCTCACTCACCAACAGAAGAATCTGTTGTAGAAAGAACTCACCGTACACTCAAGAGAGTCTTTAGTCAGCAACATGGGGGAGTTGAAACACTTCCAAATGTCGAAAGATTATATAAGGGTCTTTATGTCATCAATTTTCTTAGTAATTAATTTATGGAGCAAACACCCCCCCCCCCCCCCCCCGCCATTGTCAGGCACTTCTCCAACACTAGCAGAGCTCAGTTCACAGAGAAATCCCCTGTGCTGATCAAAGACCCCAAATCCAAACAAATAATGGGACCATTTCCATTAGTAACTTGGGGGAGAGGCTGTGCTTGTGTGTCTGCAGAATCTGGCCCAAGGTGGATTCCTGGCAAGAATGTCAAGCCATTCATCAAGTCACCAAATGCAGCACCCAGAGATATTTCCCCAGAAGCTCAGAGACAGGAAAGAGATCAAGCTCGGGTAGTGTGTCGGAGAAGAAGAAAAAAGATTGTAAACACAGATGTTTGTCACAGAAGATGATTCTCCACTGCTCCAGAAGATCATAAGACTCTCTGTTGAATTTTATTCGCTCATTGTTTTGCAACACTGTATTCCTGGTTATAAGTTTGTAGTGGTTCAGTCTCTGTACCCCATTTGGCTTCCCTAATGGTTCAGTCCTGAGTTGTTTACCAGAGTTTTCCCTGCCAAAATCTATGTCAATCCACATGTCAATCCACCTGCATACCTCCCTTGTTCCCTTGTCTTATCCCTGTCTAAGATAGCACAATCCTTTGGTTCTGGAGTGTGTCTTTCATCCCTTCCTTGAAGCAGAATTGGATTGTAAGGTTTGCTCCCTCCCCATGTTGGCTTCTACTGGGGAGCCCTTACCCTGCACCCCTCCCCTAATGCCTTTGTATTGGTCAAAGGTTGTGTCCTCCCCGTGTTCCCTCTACCCTATAAAAGTAGTCTGTTCAGGTTCACATTTGTCACTTGCTCTGCCCCACTTCGAGATTAAATATTTGGAGACTCAGAAAAGTGTCCTTCCCGTATACCTTTGTCTCGGTTTCCTCGTGCTCTGTGCCTCTGCTGTGCTACCCATGCTGCAGCAATTACCAGCCTCGGCAGAGACTCGGGAGTGTCCACTCACGTTGATAGTAAAAGGGTTTTAAAATCATGGGGATTTCGAGAGTTAGAAGGAAAATTAAGTTTAGTAGGCCCTGGGAAAATACCCTGGGAAAGTATAAGCCTTGTACTTGCTAGAACTGCACCTGTGTAGCTAGTATATGGTAAATGGTATAGTTGTTAGATGTGATGATTGTTTAGTAATTAGATATAATTACTGTTTAATCGTAAGAATAATAATGAGAAACTGTGGTCAGGGGCTTAAGAAAGACCATAAGAAACTCATGCTTGAATATACAATAGAACAATATAAGATTAATAATTAATATGTAAGTTATATAACCATAGAATATAAAGTACATTCAGCTCGAAAGCCATGTCAGAGTCAGATTTGGGTCTGTACCCCTGATTCCTAGAGCTCTACAATAAAAGCACCTGCATATAATCATATTCTGTGATTATGTGTGTTCCTGAACGCTAACATTTTGGCGACCCAGATGGGACCCTGCGAGCGCTGCTGAGGACCCCACGACCCAATCACACTCCAGCTGGCACCAAGGGACTCTTGGGGAGCCCATCAGCGCCGTGACCCTCTGCTGCTCACAACATCCCCGGGAGAGAGGTAAGGTGCTTTTACTCTGGTCTGGTACCTGCCGATAAGACGCAGTGAAAGCTACGCTCGGTTGGGTTAAAGGAATTCCTGTGGTATTGCCTAGGCGCTGTCCGTTAGTCATCATGAAAGCATTGCGGGTTTGGCATTGTGTGGTGTCTTGTAGCTGTAATATGGAGAAGCTTAAAGGTATTTTGGGCAGTAATGCCCCCACACCATGTACTTCTCCTTTGGGGTGCTTATTAGCACATTGGAAACAGGGTCATTTTGGGCAAGACTTACGTAGGGGTAAGTTAATTGATTACTGTAATACATGGTGGCCAGAATATGTCTTGGAGAGTGGTGAAAAGTGGCCAATGAATGGGACTTTGCAACATAACACTATTTTGCAATTGATGTAGTTTTGTAAGCGTGAAGGAAAATGGGATGAGGTTCCATATATTGATTTGTTTTTCTACTTGCAAGATAAGCCAGAATGTCAGGTTGAATGTGGATTGATGGTGGTTAGAGTATCTGCAAGTGATAAGTGTGGGGTTTGTGTGAAGGAGAAATGTTGTTTAGGATGTCTTGCATTGAAAGAAAGTCTGAGTCGGAGGAATGATACAGATGTTGATTTACAGGTAGCCCCCGCAAGACCAGGAGAACCTAACCCTATCCTGCCTGCCCCTACCCCTACTTCATCACCTGCTTCACCCAATCCTATTTTGTCTAGCCCTATTTCACCCACTCAACCCTTCTCTCCCTATCCTCCTCTCCCACCATCACCTGACCCCTCTTCCCCTGGAGATGATTTAAATTTAACTGTGACACAAAGAAGGGGGGAGGATAAGTGAAGGAGATAGCGATAGTGGAGATAAAAGTAAATCTGCGACACCAGTATCTCATAGGACTGGGAGTTGGTCAAAGCCTGCCCTGGTTTTGGCCAGAAAAGATCTGGGTAGACAAAAGTGGACTGTGATTGCCCCCTTATGACAGGGAATAGGAAGGTAGGGGCTGGTGTTTGTAAAAGTACCTTTTTCGCCTGTAGATTTAGTAATTTAGAAACAATCAGCTGGAACTTGTAGGGAAAATCCTAATAAAGTGGCAAGGGTAGTAAAGATGATTATAAAAACTCAGAATCCAGATTGAGATGATATACAAGTAATATTAGATATCCTAATTTCTACAGAGAAAGAGATGGAACTTAAAGCAGCCAAGGAAAGGGCAAGGGAGGATATCAGAAATAGGCTCGTAACAGGAACTCTAGATGATAATTTTCCAACCGAGGATCCAGGGTGGGATCCTAATGCACCTGGGCATATGCAGAGGCTGAAGAAATATCAAGAGTGTGTCCAGACAGGGGTTCAGAATGTTGTGCCTAAGACTATAAATTGGTCTAAATTGTATGAGATAAGGCAGGAGAAGAAAGAAACCCCTACTGTGTTTTTGGAAAGGCTTAAGGAAGCAGCGAGAAAATACACAGATCTCCAAACAGATGCACCACAAGCAAAGATTTAGCTCGCTCTCATTTTCCTGGGGCAGTCACAGGATGATATTAGGAGGAAATTGCAAAAATTAGAAGGGGAGGAATTAAGAAATCTGGATAAATTGCTCGAAGTAGCCTGGAAGGTATACAATAACAGGGAAAAAGAGACCAGTAAAAGGCAACAGCAAAATCTCCTGGCAATGATACAAGGGAAAGGAAACCCAGGCATCAGAGGGAGTGGCAGTGGTGGCCATCGACTGGGGAGGGGAGGTGGACTTGGCAGGGAACACGGGGGAACTGTAGTGTCAAGACTGGGATTTAACCAGTGTGCTTATTGCAAACAAGAAGGTCACTGAAAGAATGAGTGCCCAAACCAGTATTACCAGGGCAACCAGCCAAGCCAGGATCAGGATATTTCAAAATTAATGGTCCTGGGGGAATACAGTAGCTGACTAGAAACAGGATATATGAAGGAACCTTTAGTGACCATACAGCTAGGTGATAGAGCAGTAAAATTCCTGGTGGATACAGGGGCCATGTATTCTGTACTAAATGATTTGCAAGGACAAATTGGGGACAAACAAACGACAACAGTTGGGGCCACAGGGAAGGAGGAGAATCGGCCATTCCTACAACCCCTAGATCTGTGTTTTGGAAATAAAGTCTTAATGCATGAATTCTTATATATGCCTGAGTGTCCAATTCCCCTTTTAGGGAAAGATTTATTGGCAAAACTTGATGCGGTAATAACCTTTGAGAATGGGGAACTTTTAATGAAAATACCTGAATCAAAGACGGGACAAATTCTAATGATTAAAGAAAAACCACTTCCTTCTATTCCTGGGGAAGTAGAATATGCAGTAATTCCTTCAGTATGGGAAACAGATATACCTGGAAAATCTAAATTAGCACAACAAATACATGTCGAATTAAAGGAAGGGGCAAAAGCAGTACAGGTCAAACAGTATCCTATAAAACCAGAAGAACATCAGGGAATAGTAAAAATTATTGATAAATTCTTGAAATACCAAATTTTAGAAGAATGTGAATCAGAATATAATACACCTATATTTCCAGTGAGGAAACCCAATGGTGAGTATAGACTAGTGCAGGATTTGAGAGCAATAAATGAAATAACTAAGGACATTTATCCAGTGGCTGCTGATCCCTACACATTGTTGACATCCCTGAGATATATAAATAGTTTATAGTAATTGATCTAAAAGATGCCTTTTTCTGCATACCCCTTGACAAAGAAAGTAGGAACCTGTTTGCCTTTGAGTGGGAAAATCCAGGGAACGGAAGAAAAACCCAGCTCACCTGGACACGACTCCCACAAGGACTCAAGAACAGTCCAACCCTATTTGGAAACCAACTGGCGAAGGAGCTGGAGATTTGGACTGCAAATGGGCAAGTACTGAAAGAACAGTATCTGCTGCTACAGTATGTTGGTGATATACTGATAGCCACAGAGGAGAAAGCAACCTGCATAAAGGTAACAATCAAGATTTTAAATTCACTGGGAATGGAAGGATATAAGGTGTCTAAAGAAAAAGCACAAATTGCCTGACAGACTGTGATTTACCTGGGATATGAAATCTCACAATGGCAATGAAAAATGGGTACTAACCATATTCAAGCTATTTGTGCCATTCCAGAGCCCCAGAATCTACATGAGCTGCGAGTCTTCCTTGGGATGACAGGGTGGTGCTGCCTGTGGATCATGGACTATGATCTAATTGCAAAACCCTACTATGAGGCCCAGAAGATGCAGCCATTTACCTGGGGCAAACCACAGAAGGAGGCCTTCCTCAAACTAAATGAGGCCTTGACAACTGCTCCTGCATTGGGGTTACCTGATTTGTCCAAAGATTTTCAGCTGTTTGCACATGAAAGGCTGTACCTAGCATTGGGAGTCCTAACCCAACGTTTGGGAAGCTGGAAAAGGCCGGTGGGCTACTTTTCCAAACAACTTAACAACATCAGTGCCGGATGGCCTTCATGTCCGCGGGCAGTCACAGCCACTGTGATGATGATACAAGAAGCCAGGAAGCTCACCATAGGAAGGCACATAGATGTCTATGTACTGCATATGGTAACTACTGTGTTGGAGCAAAAGGGGGGCCAGTGGCTATCCCCAAGCCAAATGATGAAATTCCAGGTAATCTTAACGGAGCAAGATGATGTAACATTAAAAACAACTAACCTTTTGAACCCAGCCTTGTTCCTAGGTACAATATCTGAAGAAAGCCCACTGGAACACGATTGCGTGGAAGTACTAAAACACACCTGTGCGGCTACAGCAGATCTGAAAGATGTCCCCCTAGAACAGCCAGACTGGGAGTTGTTCACAGATGGAAGCAGTTTCATGGAGAATGGAATCAGGCACGCTGGATATGTGGTAACAACAATCAGTACAGTGGTAGAGGCAAAAGAATTGCCACCAAATACATCCACCCAGAAGGCAGAACTGGTTGCTTTAACCAGAGCACTAGAATTAAGTGAAGGGAAAAAGGTGAACATATGGACTGATTCAAAATATGCATTTGGAGTGGTGCATGTGCACAGGGCTCTATGGAAAGAACAGGGCCTGCTTTCATCTCAAGGGATGCACATTAAACATCAAGATGCAGTTCTGCAGCTGATAAGAGAAGTACAAAAACCTGAACAAGTGGCAATTATGCACTGTAAAGCACATCAATCGGGAAGCTCCAAAATTTGTGAGGGAAATCAAAAGGCAGACTGGACAGCCCAACAGGCTGCTCGAAAGGTGAAAACAGCAATGGCATTGGTACCTTTAAAACTTAATGTATCTCAATTCAATTTACCTCCATAGCCAAAATATTCAGCAGAAGATGAGAAATTGGGACATTTGCTGAATGCACGGAAGAATCCAGAAGGGTGGTATGTAACTGCACACGGACAGATAGTGGTACCCCCCTTGGTAATGAGAGAGGTTCTACAAATTAAACATAACAAATGTCATTGGGGTGCAGAGGCATTGGTAAAGTTTCTAAAACGCAATTTAGTCTCAGTACGAATGTTAACAATGGCAAAATCAATAATGTCAAAATGCGAGATCTGCTTGAAAACAACCCATTGGCTAGACGACAGGCACAACTAGGAAGGGTTTCGGGTAAGGATAGAACCAGGAGATTATTGGCAGGTAGATTTTGTAGAATTACCAAGAACTCGAGGATACAAATATCTGTTAGTAGAGGTTGATACAGTTTCTGGATGGCTAGAAGCCCTTCCCAGAGGCACAAACCAAGCAAAAGAAACAGTTAAGTGGTTACTACAAGAAATCATTCCCAGATTCGGGGTACCTCTAGGGATATCATCAGATAGGGGACTCCATTTCATAGCCACGGTGGTAAAAGAAGTAAGTAGGTTGCTGGGAATAACTTGGGACCTCCACACACCATGGAGACCCCAGTCAAGTGGACAGGTGGAGAGGATGAGTCAGACACTAAAAAGGCAAATCAGTAAAATATGTCAAGAAGCCAAACTGCAGTGGCCACAGGCTTTACCAATAGCATTTCTGAGAATTCGGATAAAGCCTAGGAGTGGGATGTCAGTCAGTCCTTATGAGATATTGTACGGGAAACCATACGAATCTCCTGGACCCAATCCAAATTTACATGTCACAGGAAATCAGGAAGTATATAACTATGTTCTGTCTCTCGGGAAAACTTTAGCAGGACTTTGGAGCACCCTCGTGTGGAATAGGCCGCTGACTCTTGAGAATCCAGTTCATGACATACATCCGGGAGATGAGGTGTACATTAAGAATTGGAATGAAGAACCATTGAAAGAGAAGTGGACTGGACCCCATCAGGTACTATTGACCACCTTTATAGCAGTCAAGGTAGCTGGAGTCGACTCCTGGATACACTACACTCGAGTGAAGAAAGCCCATCCCGGACTGCAGACTGTGTAAACTGTGGGACCAACAAAGCTGCAGAATAAGGTGTGTTTAATTGTTTCAAGAATGTTACCATTAATTGTACCAATGCTCATTTCATGGTCTTTGGGATGTGGAATGCAAAAAGATCAATTAATCACTCTTCATTCTAGAATGAAGAGGGAGGTACAGGCAGAAACACAGGTGATAAAGGTTTCCAATGCAATTCGGGCTGAGAATGTAATGATTGGATTAGTTAAAGATTTTGCCAAAATGCAGAACACTAGCAAAATAACTGCCTGTCTGCCAATACCAAAGGCAGCGGGAGACTCAATAAATTGGGGAATTATAACAACGAAACTGCCTGAAATACAAAAGAACAAAACAATCACATGTAAACAGGTACCAGAATCAAGACAGGTAGTCAAGGTAACCTGGAAAGTAATAAGTCAATGGTTGCATCCTTTGAGTCAACAAGACTGTCTTCAAAATAATGGCACAATAGGGTATCCAATAGGATGGTCGGGGGGCATCCCAAATAAATGGCAATACTACTTACCACATTATAAAAAGATTACAGAAAATGTTACAGAAACCACTATGGTGTGGAAGTGCGAGGCAAAAGATCACAAAGGTCAAATAGAGCCTTGGGACAGTGCATGGTCTCTAAGTATACTTCAAAAATTCCAGTACATGGCAACCACCCCTTGGTGCATTAAATGGGAAGTTCAGAAAATGAAACAGATCCAGCAGTAACAAACACTGGCACTAGTAGTAGAATAAAGGCAGACAAAGTAAGTTGGTGGGCATGTAATAAAACTTATGATTGCACTTCTGATGATATAGAGATAAAACAAATGCCACCACTGGTAGTAGCCTTACAAATTGGCTGTGCCTGCAGAGGCATCAAACACAAACAGGGTAAAGTGAATTACAAAATACTTATAGGATGTACCAGGAGTACACTCCAAAGTCCAGGACAATTTGTACAGGCAACAAGTGATGGTACCTGGACAACCCATCTACCTGTAGATGGAAAAGTAAAAGAAATTACTTTAGGCCTCCCTACTTTATGTCCAATTTGGGAAAAGTCCCCATTTAAGGGAAAACACGAACTTCTGCAGATAAGCAAGACGAGAAGTTCCAGATAATGAAAATCAGGATGACACTTGGCAAGAACCCTCTAGTGGAGTGAAAGTTGGGTGGGCCCTAGAGTCTTTGCTTGGTCCTACAGCAAACTATCAGAATAAAGAAATGTTGTACAAACTTACAGATCAGGTAGATAGACTGGTAAGAGTCACTAGGGAAGGATTTAGAGAATTAAACGTACAATTACAAGCCACCACAAAAATGACCTTACAAAATCAATTGGCCTTAGATTTGTTACTTCTGAAAGAGCATGGAGTGTGTGGATTTTTAAAGAGACAGATTGATCATTGGTACATTCATATCCCAAATGTAACTGCAGATGTAGAATATGACATCAATCAGTTAAAACAAAAAGAACATGAAGCACAAGAAGAGCAAAAAGATTTGACTACGAGCTGGTTATATAAAGTCTTCAAAGGGTTAGGGTGGAATGTGAGTTCATGGATTAAGTCTATCATCGAGAGTGTGATAATCCAATTAATTGTGTTCTTAGTAATTTGGTTAGTCTACAGTGTCCTAAAAGGAGAAATACAGAAGAGGACATCCTGGAACCAGAAAATAATCAAGGCACTAACATGGGATCCACAACTGTCATCCTCTGATCCTCCAGTTCATGACAGCATCCATGACGACGTTTACATCAATCCTGGATTTGAAGAACATCATGTATAAACTCAGAAACTAAAAGACTGTATCAAGTGAAAGCATTTGCACTTATAGTGAAGTGAAAATCCTTTCAAAAGGTGAAAAAGATAGTAAAAGGGTTTTAAAATCATGAGGATTTGGGGAGTTAGAAGGAAAATTAAGCTTAGTAGGCCCTGGGAAAGTATAGGCCTTGTATTTGCTAGAACTGCACCTATGTAGCTAGTATATGGTAAATGGTATAGTTGTTAGATGTGATGATTGTTTAGTAATTAGATATAATTACTGTTTAATCGTAAGAATAATAATGAGAAACTGTGGTCAGGGGCTTGAGAAAGACCACGAGAAACTCATGCTTGAATAAACTCAATGTATACAATAGAACAATGTAAGATTAATAATTAATATGTAAGTGATATAACCAGAGAATATAAAGTACATTCAGCTTGCAAGCCATGTTGGAGTCAGATTTGGGTCTGTACCCTTGATTCCCAGAGTTCTACAATAAAAGCACCTGCATATAATCATATTCCGTGATTATGCGTATTCCTGAAATCTAACAACATATCTGCACATCGGCCACAACCTACAATAGCTACTCAGCGAACCTCGATCCCATGTGCACTGAGAGCCAGGCACAAATGCCACCTCTGATCTGATACCCAGAGCCTGGGGAAATGACTTCTTTTTCCCATGGAAAATGGCCCCCATTGTGGCCACTCGCAATGGTCCACACTGGCATCCTGACCTCAACATTTCCAAACTTTGTAGGATTTCTCCAAAACTACAGATGTCAGCAATGAGGAACATGTGTGACCTTAAAGCCCCAAACCCCAGCTCTAAGTAGATCCCCAGAGCCTGGGGAAATGACTTCTTTTTCCCATGGAAAATGGCTTCTCTTTGCAGCCACTCCCACTGGCCCACACTGGCATCCTGACCTCAACATTTCCAAACTTTGCAGGATTTCTGCAAAACTACAGATGTCAAGAACTAAGAACCTGTGTGACCTTAAAGCCCCAAACCGCAGCTATAAGTAGATACCCTTCTTCTTCTTCTTCTTCTCTGGAAAACACAGGACTACTCTTCTCTCTTCCTCTGTTCAAACATTTCATGGGATCACAACTATTTCAACATCTGCTTATCTTAGCATGGAGGCCTTTGCTCAATATCAATTTGAACACCTTCATCTCCCCATAGTTTCTTGTGTTATAAGGGAAAAAAAAGTGTCTTTTCTCCATAGCTTACAAGAGAATTTCAGCTCCAAAAACAACTCTCTTCACCCCTCCCATCTGGGACTTAACTTCTTCCTCACTGATCTCAATGTCTTCATGTTGTTTGTT
Source organism: Vidua chalybeata (assembly GCF_026979565.1). Classification (NCBI taxonomy): domain Eukaryota; kingdom Metazoa; phylum Chordata; class Aves; order Passeriformes; family Viduidae; genus Vidua; species Vidua chalybeata. The sequence continues at coordinate 191,989 of NC_071553.1, read as the reverse complement.
TACATGCTTGCATCTTGTTCTTTTCTCTCACTCGAGGGATGACTGAAGCACTGAAAGGCTTAACATCCTGCCTGAGGCCCACCTGACCCGCCGGTAACTTGTGGCGGTAACTGCGGCTGGGCCGTCTCAGGATCAGCCTCGTGGTTGGTCTTTGGTTTTCTGCACGGCCGCAGGGGTCTCTGGTCTCAGATGCGCTGGGGGGAGTGGGCCTGATGGCAAGATCTTCACAGCTGCAGCTGGCCCTGCAGCCTCCCTCGCCTTCCTGCCCGGCAGCTGCTGGAGCCCGACGTGGCAGGACCTAAGCCGATGGGGGGCCGGCGAGCGGCCCAGGGAGTGGGAAAGGGGCCCGGCCCGCAGCAGGACCACCCGGCCCGGCCTGGCCAAGACGGGGCCAGGACCAGGGCCCGCCACCTCCTCACTGACCAGGAGAGAAAGAGACAGTTCCCCGATTTTTTTATCTTTAACATGTGCGTTTCACAGAGGTGTGTCCATCTTCTCACATCTTCAACAGACTGTCAGTTAAACAAAAAGCGTTGCATCACTTTCCTAAATTTCCTCCCATTCCGAACCAAGACAACACTTATCTTGCAATCCAGGACGTGTCCTCACTGGCTGCCCCCATTCTCCAGAGGTCATGGTGTCCAAGAGACTGCAGCTGCCAGTGCCAGGAACAAAGGAGATGGATAAGGGTTTCAGAAAGCTCCAGAATTCATTTCTTACCCCCAAAAGACAGGGCAAAGGTAGGGCCGTGGGGTTTGTACAGGGTATCCCAGGGTTGGAGTTAGGGTTTGGGTCAAGGGAGGAGTTATTAGCAATACAAGAAGGGCGAGATCAAATTCCTGCCTCTTAGCAACAGGGGCACTCCACACAGAATGTGTCCCCAAATCCTAAATTCCCCCTCAAACACCTGTGAAATGGTGGAACTTCAGATATTTTTGATCAATTTCTTTCATTTAACCCTATTTTAGATATTTTTAAGGGATAAAGATGAATCAGAAGAAAATTAAGGCCAAACCAAAAAGAAATCCAGCCAGGTGTGTTCCCAACATGGATCACAGGGAATGTGGGTCACCAGGGCTGTGCCTAACGTGGTTTCTGTAGTGGGGGATGGAGCTGGAGCAGCGCACGAAGCTGTTCCCGCACTCGGGGCACTCATAGGGCTTCCCTTACCGGTGCCTCCATTGGTGTCTGGTCAAGTGAGAGCTCTGTGAGAAGCTCTTCCCACACTGGGGACACTCGTAGGGCCTCTCCCCAGTGTGGATGTGCCGATGGGTGACGAGGGCGCAGTTGTGCTTGAAGCCCTTCCCACAGTCGGGGCAGCGGAAGGGCTTCTCCTCTGTGTGAATCCGATAGTGCAGGAGGAGATGGGAGCTGTTCTGAAACCCCTTCTCACATTTGGAACACGCGTAGGGCCTCTCCCCAGTGTGGATCTTTTGGTGGACGATCAGGGCAGCATGCTGCCTGAAGCTTTTCTCACATTCCCCACACTCATGAGGCTGTTTCCCCAGTATGGAACATCTGGTGCCTGATCAGGTGGGAGCTCTGCCTGAAGCTCTTCCCACAATCCCCACATTCATAGGGCCTCTCCCCAGTGTGGATGCACAATATGACAATATTGGCATTCTGCCTGAAGCCCTGCGTGCAGTCGGGGCAGCGGAAGGGCCTCTCTTCTGTGTGCATGCGCTGGTGCACAAGGAGATGGGAGCTGGTCTGAAACCTCTTCCTGCATTGATCACACTCGTATAGCCTCTCCCCGGAGTGGATCACCTGGTGCTGGATCAGGTGGGAACTTGACCTGAAGCTCTTCCCACACTCCAAGCACTTGTGGGGCTTCTCCCCATCACAGAGCTGCTCATGGACCACCAACTCCAAGCTCTGGCTCGACCTCCGACCGCCTCCCCGGCCCAGGGTGGGTCTTTCCTCCTCAGATCCCTGCGATCTGTGTTTGCAGCCCCTCCTTGTGCGGGATCTCTGGGGCTTTTCCTCCCTGTTGGGTTCCTGCGCCGTGGAGCCGCTCAAAATGGCCTCTTCCAGGAGGTTCTGGCATAGGGATTTGTCCTCCCTGCTGTCCATCCTCAGCTCCTTCCCTTGGGGAGGAAGGACAAGGAGAGGATCTTCCTCTTCCTTGCAGCCTCCCCGGGGCTGCGAATGGGAAATCCTGATTTGGGGAAAACAAGGGAGGAACACATTGAGTTTGAAGGTCCCTCTGCCCAAGTCCATCTCTAGAAGTCCCCGGCCACCTGGGCTCCATAAAAACCTCTCAAACACCAAGATTCAGCCCTGAAAATGCCTCCCAGGAGCTCCCTGTCTCTGGTCCCTCCCCTTTGCTGTTCGGGGGTTCCCCCCTGTCCCAGCTACTGGGGGTCACGCTTGTATTGGGGGTCCCCCTTTCTCCTCGGTGCCCGCCCTCCCCAGGCTGCTGGGAGTGCCAGCAATCCAAAAAGTTCCTCCCTTTTCCATCTCCCCATTTAGGGATGCTGGGGGTTTTGGGGTCCCCTGTCCCTTCTCCCCCTATTCTCTGCTTTGGGGTGCAGGGGCTTCAAGGAGTCCCCCCTGCCCCTCTCCAGGCTGTTGAGGGTCCTGCCAATGGCGGTGCTCCCCCCTCTCTGGGCTCCTCACTTTGGGCTCCTGGGGGACACAGGGCTCTGCTCCTCCAGGCTGCCTCTGCCGGCAGGCGCCACCGGGACCCCCCAATGTCCCCCCCAAGGGGCCTTTTCTGCTCAGCTCTGCAGTTCTTCATTCTCCAAACATCCTCCCAAAAAAACCCAACCCAGGGAACCCCCAGGATATTTGGGCCGAGCTCCCCCTTCCTGGGCACCTGTTGGATGGCGGGTGATGATCCCAGGGGGGCTGCAAATTCAGGGAGTGCTCAACCTCATTGTTACTTCTCCTTTCCTTGATCCTCCTTTGTCCCTCCTCTTCCTCTTCCTTCCGCACCTTGTCTTCCATCCCTCATCCTCCTCCTCCCTAAGCCCACCTCCTTCTCCTACTTCCACCCCTTCTGGTTCTCCTTCTCTATCCCTCCTCTTCCCTCCCTCCTCCTCCTCCCCCCTAAGCCCACCTCTTTGCCCTACTTCCATCCCTTCTGGCTCTCCTTCTCCATCCTTCATCTTCCTTCCCTCCTCCTCCCCCAGGAGCAGCGACACCCTCGGTGCCCCATTCCTGAAGCCCTGGCAGCCCGTGGCAGGAGCGGGGATGGAGCCAGGACAGGTCAGGATGGGCAGCGTGGGGCTCTTGGCTGCTCCCACCCGCTGGGCACAGGGGGAACCCAGCCTGGGCAAAAGGAGAGGGAAACTGGGAAAACTGGGGGCTGCACATCCAAACTGGGGCTTGCTGGGGACCCTGCCTGGGGACTGCCAGCCCTTGGGGCTCCTCTCGGGAGATCCGGGAGGGGGGAACACAGAGAGGGCTGGGGGATGCCAGGAGTGGCAGCACTGGGAGGGACTGGGCTCTACTGGGATTATACTGGGAGTGACTGGGACTGTGCTGGGTTTGTCCTGACATCATACTGGGATCATACTGTCATGCCAGGGCAGACTGTGATCGCACAGTCTGGGATCATACTGGGATCAGACTGGGAGTGGCTACAATCATCCTGGGATTAGAGTGGGTGTGATTGGACCCTGACTGGGGGTTACTGGGAGCTACCAGGCCCATGCTGGGAGCCAGCTAGGGACATAATCAGAGGAACTGGGAGCAACTGGGAGAAAACTGGGGGCAAGTGAGCCACACTGAGGTAACTGTGAGTGCCTGGCAATGACTGACAGAATGTTCAGGGCAACTAGGATATACTGTCAATGTCTGAGACCACACTGGTGGTGACTTGGACCAGACTGGGAGTGACTGGGAATGTGCTGTGGAACTGGGAACACAGTGGGAGCAAGTGGGAGTGACTGGGGTCCTGCTAGAAGGGCCTGGGATCATACTGGGAGTGACCAGGACTATAGTAGTGGAAAGTGGGAGAACTGGGAACACACTGGATGAAAGTGAGAGGGACTGGGAGCAACTGGGACCGTGCTGGGAGAAAATTGCATCATCATATGGAAGGACTGGGAGGGACTGGCCTTGTCTGGGAGCGAGTGGGATCCTGAACGGAGTGAGAGGAAGTAACCAGGCTCATAGTGGGAATGACTGGGCTCAGACTGGGAGCAGCCACTGCTGGCCCCAGGACCCCCCGAAAATACTTCCCGGGGACCCCCTGATGTCCCCCCGAGGGCCAGCTGCGGCTTGGCTTTGGACCCTGCCAGCTCCAAACATCCTCCCCAAAAAACCCCAAACCCAGGCATCCCCTGGGATATTTGGGCCGAGCTCCCCCTCCCCGGGTACCTGCGGGATGGGCGGTGATGCTCCTGTGGTGCTGCGAGTTCAGGCAGCGCCGGAGCCCCGCGGTTCATCCTCCCCTCTCCTCTGGCTGCTTCCTGCACCTCTTCCTCCCTCCCTCCTCCTCCTGCCCCGCTCCCGAAGGCCAGACTGTGAGGGGAAAGGGGGCAAGGAAGGGGCGGGAACCGTGAGGGGAAGGGGCCGGGCCAAGGGGACGCATGATCTTAAAAATGCCCGGTTTGGCCTAAAATCACCCAAAAGGGCATCAAATGCAGCCAAAATCCACCAGGTTTGGCCTGAAATCAGCCAAATGGGATTAAAAGTATCTAAATAGGTCTAAAATTCAACCAAAGTAGCCTAAAACTGCCCAAAATGTTTTATAACCCACAAGAAATGGCTTAAAATCACCCTTAAATCTCTCAAATGTGCCTAAAATCCACCCTGAAAGTACCTGGTTTGGCCTAAAATCACCCAAAGGTACCTAAAATCACCCAAAAATGCCTGAAACCAACACAAGAAGACTTAAAATCACCCTAAAAAGGATTGGTTCGACCTAAAATTGCCCAAAGAAGTGAAAAACCTACTCAAGTAGGCCCCAAATTCCCAAAAAAGGGACCTAAAATCACCCACACAGGATTAAGATTCACCCATATGGGCCCAGTTTATCCTAAACTCACCCAAACAGGCCCCAACCCCACCCACATGGGCCTAAAATCATCCAAAGGGATCTGAAATCCCCCCTAAACCCCACCAGTTTTGGCCTAAAATCAGCCAAAGGGGCTGAAAATCCACCCGAAAAGGCTCAGAATCCCCACAAGGGATTTGAAACCTACCCTAAACCTGCCCAGTTCGGCCCAAAATCCCCCAGAGGGGCCGAGCCCGAGGCCGAGCCCAGGATTGGCTCTGGGGTTGCTCCGGGACCTCCGAGTTCGCTCCGGGGAGTTTTGGCCGCGGCCCTGGACGGGCCTGGACGGGACCGGGAGGGACCAGGGAGGGCTCGGGGCGTTTGAGGCTTTTTTGGGCTTTGGGGGATTGTGTTGGGAGTTTACGGGGAATTGTTGGGGGTTTTGGAGAGAATTATTGGGTTTGGGGGAGTTGGGGAATTTTGGGGGGTTTGGATTTTGGGGGTTTTATTGGTGCTTTGAGGGGGGGGATGTATTTCTTGGGGTGTTTGGGGGTTAATTGAAATTTTTTGTGTTTTCTTTTGAATTCTGGAAGGTTTTATTGGGATTTGGTGGGGATTTTGTGGGATTCTCTGTAATTTTTTGTGGGTTTTATTGGGATTTTGAAGGGTTTTATTGGAATTTTGGGGGGATTTAGTAGGGTTCTTTGAGGATTTGGGTTTTTTTTTTGACTCTTTGGGTTTTTTTGGGATTTTTGGTAGGATGTTGTGGGGTTTTTAGGGTGTTGCCAGGATTTCTTTGGGTCTTGGGGGGATTTTGTGGGATATTTTGTGGTTTTGGGAATTTTTTGGGGCGGGATTTGTGGGGTTTAATTGGGATTTTGGGCGGTTTGTTGGGATTTCAATAGATTTTGTGGGCTTTTATTGGGATTCTAGAGTGTTCTAATAGGAGCTTGTTAGGTTTAACTGGGATTTTGTGGACTTTCAGAGATTTTAAGGAAATTTTGGTGCCTCTCAGTCCTTCCCTACACCTGGGGAGAACCCCAAAGCCCCCCCAAAATTTCAGTAAAAGCCCCCCAAATGCCCCAAAAATCCCAATAAAACCCTCTAAAACCCCAAAGAATCACACAAAATCCCAGTGAAAGCCACCAAAATTAAAAAAAAAACCTCCCAAACATTTCAATAAACCCCCCCCAAAACAACCCCCCAAATCCACAAAACCCCACAAGATCCCATAACCCCCCAAAACCCAGTAATTCTCTCCAAAACCCCAATAATTCCTCCTAAACTCCCAACAAATTCCCCCAAAGCCCAAAAACGCCACCAAAATCCCCCCAGAACCCCCCAGACTCACTGGGGGTCGTCCTGGATCAGGGGGCACTGGCCGCTGGAACAGGAGCCACTTCAGGGGGCCCTCGGAGCCTTTTGAGGAGGGGGCACCATGGGAGACCCCCCCCAAAAACGGGGGGGGGTGGTGGAACCCCTGTGGTGCCCCCCCCCGAAACCCCCAGACCCCGGTTCAGGGTGGGCTTGGGACCCCCCGGGACCCCCCAAATCTCCCCCAGGACTCCCTCCAGGAACCCCAAACCCTCCAGAGCCCCCCCAGCGGTGGCCAGGACCACCCTGGAGCACCAAACCACCCCAGGACCCCCTGAGACCCCCAAAGGCCCAGCCCAGAATGTCCCCTGAGACTTCCCCCCAAGACCCCTCCCCAAAGCCCCCCCAGACCACCCCAAAACCCCTGCAGACCCCTCCAGGACCCTCCCCAAACTCCCCCCAGATCCCTCCCTAAACCCTCCCAGCACGCTCCAGACCCCCCCAGACCCTCCCAGCGCCTCCCCTGCGACCCCCTGTGCAGACCCCCGTCCCCAGCTGTCCCGGCCCCTCAGCAGCTCCCGGAGCCTCCATCTTCTCCCGCGCCTTCCCCGCTCTCTCCAGCGCCTCCCGCAGGACCCGCCCGAGCCCGGGGGGGCCGGGACCGCCGGGGGAGGGGGCGCCGCTTCCCGCTCGCCTCTGATTGGCTGGAGCGGCGCGGGGAAGGCGGGCACTGCTGAGGGGAGCCGCGCGGTGATTGGTTGGCTCAGGGAGGGGCGCGTCGCTATTGGCTGGAGGAGCCGGCACACGCGGCGGAGGCGGGAGATTGTGAAGGGAGAGCGGCTGAGGAGGGAGCTGAGGTGGGGCCGGGGGAAACTGGGGGGGGGGGGGGGGGGTCTGAGGTGCGTCTGGGGAGAAATTGGGGATTTTTGGGGGAATTGACGGGAAATAGGGCGGTCTGCGGAGGGTTTGGGGGGAATGAAGGGGTCTGAGGGGGCTTTGGTGGGTTTGAGGGGGCTTTAGGGAGCATTGGGGGGAGCTTGAGAGGGTCTGGAGCATTTTCAGTTGGGTTTAGGAAGATCTGAGGGGAATTGGGGGTTCTGAGGGGATTTTGGGGGGTTTGTGAGAGGAACTGGGGGGTTCTGAGGTGGGTCTGGGGGAAATTTGGGGGAGTCTGAGGGGATTTCAAAGGGTTTGCGGGAATTGAGCAGGATTTGGGGCAGTCTCATGGGATTTGGGGGGATCTCAGGTGGGTCTGGGGTCAATTTTGGGGGGAACTGGCGGGGGTCTGAGGGTAATTGGGCGGTTTAGGTGGGTCTGGGGTGGATTTGGGGCTCTGGGGGCACCTAAAGGGGGGGTTCCAGGGGTCGCAGGCCCCCCCAGACGCCCCTTAAAGCGCCCCTGTCCCCACAGAGGGGTCCCGGCCCTGGTGGTGCAGGACCCCTGGCCCAAGCCCAGCATCTCCATCAACAACCTGAACGAGGAGATCAAGAAGGACGGTGTGGGGGACTGGGGAGTCCTGGGGGGTCTGAGAGTGTCTGTGGGTGTCCCCAGGGGCTCAGGCTGTCCCTTTTGTGTCCCCAGAGCTGGAGCAGTGTCTGTCCCCATTGTCACCTGTCCTTGTCATTGTCCCCTGTCATGGTTTGACACTGGTGCAATGCCAGCGCCCCCATGAAAATGCACCTTCCCAATAGAAACGCTGTGAGATGTTATCAGGAACAGAGCAGAGCAAGCCCAAGCTTAGTAACAAAGGAAAAAAAACTTTATTGAAACTACTACTACTGAACGACTGAACAAGACACACACACTAAATGCAGGATGAAGACCCTCCAAAACACTCCTCCTCCCACCCAATTTCCAAAACAACCACAGTGAGACATCACCTGGGATTCCTGATCAAGTTGCCACCCTTCAGATAATAAATACTCAGTTCATCAAGGGAGAGAGGAATCTCTCTTGCACCATAGACCCCCCCAGGAAACACAATTGCCACCCTTCTGTGTTTCCATGTCACACATAGCACCGCCCGGAGAAAATCTGCCAGTGTAACACTCTCTTTTCCATGTCACAGTGCTCTCACCACCGTGCATGGACAGACTGCTCATAGGGCTCCTTTAAGGATGCTTTGCCATGGACCAAAAGAAACAACAGTTCAGCTTCTCATCTTGGGACCACAGTCCCCCCCCCCCAATTTTCTTCCACCGTTGGGACCGAGGGTCCAAGAACAGAGATCATCTTCTTCCTGAAGACAGAGGGCATCACCATTCCCTCCCCAGCTTTTCTCTGTTCTCTCCATTCCTGTGCTGGTGGTTGCTGAAGCAGGTCTCCTTGGTTCACCACTGCATCCCCCTAAAATGCAGTCTCTGTTGCAGGAGAATTTGGTTCAGTCTATGGCTAACAAGAAAAGTCCAGCCACAAGCCACTCCATCATCTCCTCCCACCTAAAAATTTCTTCTTCTAACATCTCAGGTCCCAGACTGCCTCTCTTCCACTGTAAATTGAGGAGGAGGAATATTTTACAGAGCCTTCATTTTCCAGGACAAGGTTAAAAGTTCAGACTCCCTGGACGGCTGAAATCTCTGCCCAGAACTCCAACTCCCAAGGCTGGGTACCTCCCCCCCTTCTCCTTCTCCTCTGCTGGCAAATTCCAGGTGCCGTTGGGTCTCTGTCTCTTTCCCTCTTGGTGGGGGGGGGGAACAAAAGCATCTCTGTTTCTCTCCACCCTTCCGTCCGCAGGGGGCCCGCCCGGTTCCAGTCCTTCAGCCCCTGTCCTACCTCCCTCAGGCCGCATGGCTTCCCCTCCTGCACCCAGCCTGTGGCCGGGCAGGGGAGAGTCTGCACTGCACTCTGACCAGAACCAAGGAGAGAATTCCCCTGGGAGTTCTTGCTTTTAACCCCCTGTGTGCTCAGAGGCATGTCCATGCCTTCAGTGGTCACTCCAGGTGCCAATATCCAAACCTGACCACTGATTGGTTTGACCCAACTTTCTGAAAAAATTCACTTCCATGTCAAACCACAACATCCCCAGAGCTGGAGCAGTGTCTGTCTCCATTGTCACCTGTCCTTGTCGTTGTCCCCAGAGCTGGAGCAGAGTCTGTCCCTGTTGTCACCTGTCCTTGTCCTTGTCCCCAGAGCTAGAGCAGTGTCTGTCCTGTTGTCACCTGTCCTTGTCCTTGTCCCCAGAGCCGGAGCAGTGTCTGTCCCTGTTGTCACCTGTCTTTGTCCTTGTCCCCAGAGCTGGAGCAGTGTCTGTCCCCTTGCTCTGTCCCTTGTGTGTCCCCAGAGCTGGAGCTGTCCCTATGCCCGTTGTCCCCTGTCCCCATTGTTGCCAGAGCTGAAGGAGTTCCTGTCCCTGTTATCACTGACTTTGTCCCCATTGTCGCCAGAGCTGAAGGAGTTCCTGTCCCTGTTATCACTGTCTTTGTCCCCATTGTCACTGTGTCCCCAGAGCTGGAGAAGTCCCTCTGCGCCATTTTCTCGCGCTTTGGGCAGATTTTGGACATTTTGGTGTGGCACAGTCTCCACGTGCGGGGCCAGGCCTCCGTCACCTCCAAGGAGATGAGTAGCGTCACCAACGCCCTGCGCTCCATGCAGGGCTTCCCCTTCTACGGCAAACCCGTGGTGAGACAGAGACTGGGGGGAATTCTGACATTTGGGGAAAGAACTGGAATTCTGGGGAAAAACTGCCAAACTCTAGCCTCAGATATCCCCAAAATCCAACTTGGAATCCCTCCAAATTCACCCTGAACACCCCAAAGCTTCCCCTTCTATGACAAGCCCGTGGTGAGACAGAAATACTGGGGGAAAATCCTGGAATTCTGGGAAAAAAACCAAAATCCTGAGAGAAAAACCCAAACCCAACCAGGAATGCCCCCCAAATCCTATCAGGAATCCCTGAAATCAAATTGGGAACACCCCCAAAATCCAACCAGGAACCCCCCAAAACTTCCCTTTCTATGACAAGTCTGTGGTGAGACAGAAATTCTGGGGGAAAAAACTCAAATTATGGGAAAAATCCCCAAATTTTGGGGAAAGAAACTGAATTCCTGGGAAAAAAAACCCTCAAAATCCAGCTTCAAATATCCCCAAATCCAACCAGAAACCACCTGAATTCACCCCAAATCCACCAAAGCCTCCCCTTCTACAACAAGCCTACGGTCAGAGAGAAATCCGAGCAGGAGTCCTGGAATTTTGGGAATAATCCTGAAATTCTGGGGAAAAAAAACCAAAATGCTTGGAAAAAAGGCAAATCCAGTCTCAATTATCCCTGAAACCCACTCTAGAATCCCAAAAGCTTCCCCTTCTGGGACAAACCCATGGTGAGAACAGAATCCTGGAGAAAATACCCAAATTTTGGGAAAAATCCTGAAATTCTGGGGGAAAAAAAGCCCAAAATTCAAAATCCTGTGGAAAACACCCAAATCCAGCCAGTAACCCCCCAAAATTCACCCTGAATGTCCCAAACGTTCCCCTTCTACCCCCCGGTGAGACCCAAATCCAGGGGAAAATCCAGAGATTCTTGAAAAAAACCAGGAAATTTTGGGAAAAAGCCCAAAATCCTGGGAAGAAATGTAAATCCAGCCAGTCCACCCCCAATCCCCTGGGAACGACCCCAAATCCCTGTTGGAACCTTCCAAATTCCTCTGAATTCCCCCAAAATCCCTCTGAAATTCCCAAAATTCCTTCTAGGACTTCCCAAAATCCCTTAATAACGTCCCAAATTGCTTTTGGAACTCCCCCAAATCCCCTCTGGAACCTCCCCAAATCCCTCAGAACCCCTGAAAATCCCTTGGAAAACCCCAAAATCCCTCTTGGAACTCCCCCAAATCCCTGAGAATTCCCCCCAAATCCCTCAGAAAGCCCCAGATCCTCCCCAGATCCCCTCTGAATTCCCCCAAAAGCCCTCAGAAAGCCCCAGATCCCCTCTGGAACTTCTCCTAGATCCCTCCAAAATCCTCGGGAACAGCCCCAAAACCCTCTGAACCATCCCCAAATCCCCCTGGACTGATCCCAAATCCCCTCTAGAACCTCCCCGAATCCCTTGGGAAGCCCCAAATCCCTGAGAGCCCCTGGGCAGCCCTGGGGAAAGCCACAGATCCCTGTGGGCAGTGCCCGCAGTCCCTGCTGGAGATGCCCCAGGTGCCCTGCAGTACCCAGTGCCCGATGCCGGGATGTGCCGGCCCAGCGGATCCAGCGCGCCCCGATGGGCTCGGCCATCCCAGCCAAGGGAAGGGAACATTCGTGGGGTGGGAGCGGGAGCGCCAACAGGACAAGCGCAGAGCCAAGGGGGGAGAGGCCCCGGCCCCAAACAGAGCGGGGCCGGAGCGCAGGGGCAGTGCAGGGGGCAGTGCCCGTGAGTGCCAGGAGACTGCGTGATGGGACTGGGGTCATTTGTGGGACTGGGGTAATTTGTGGGATTGGGGTCATTCATAGGATTTGGGGTAATTTATGGGATTTTGGGATCGTGACTGGGGCACAGGGGGCAGTGCCCATGAGTGCCAGGGGATTTATGGGATCATTTATGGGATTTGGGATAATTTTTGGAATTTGGGGTCATTTATGGGATTTTGGGATAGGGATTGGGGCACAGGGGGCCGTGCCCTTGAGTGCCCAAATTTGGGATCGGTTTAGGGGATTTGGGATTGGTTTATGGGATTTTGGGATCGTCCCTGGAGGATCTGGGGGGGATTCTGGGACCATTCATGGGGATTTGCTGATTCCAGGGGAGTTTGGGGAATTTGGGATCATTCCAGGGGATTTGGGATCATTCCTGGGCATTTTGGGAGAACGTGGGGGTATTTGGAGGGGATTTGGGGGGAATTTGAGTTCTTTGGGTTCCTTGTGTGCCTTTGGGGTCATCTGGGGCAATTTTGGGGTTGTTTGGGGTATTTTTGGCACTATTCAGGGTCATTTAGGGGTTATTTTGGGGTTATTCTGTTTAATTTTGGAATAATTTAGGGTAATCTTTCATGGTTTTGGGATAATTTCTGTTTTTTGGGGCCGGGTGTCTGTGGGGTAATTCTGTGTGGATTTGGGATAATTCCACACCGATCTGGGATTCTAGCTGTGCTTTTGGGATAACTCTGGGGTTCTGTCTGTGCCTTTGGGATGATTTGGGGTGTGTCGGGGTGTCTCCTCAGCCACACCTGGGGGGAACCACCCTACATCCCCCTGCCCCGGGCATGATCCCGGCCCCGGGAGTAGCCCCAAATCTGGGAATTCCCCCAGGAATGGCCCCAAATCCAGGAATTCCCCCAGGAACAGCCCCACAGCCTGGAATGGCCCTGATCCCCACCCCACAGCCCGGGAGTGACCCCAGAATCTGAGGGACTGAGGGGCCTTGTGGGATTTCAGAGAGGTTTTATGGGATTTTAGTGAGATCTCGTGGGATTTTAATGGGATCTTATAGGATTTTAATGAGATTTGATGGAATTTTAATTAAATTTTATGGGATTTTAATGGGATTGGGATTAGGTACCAATTCCCATCAGAGCCCTTGACTCTAGATATATGGTATTTTATGGGGGGAATTTTTATGGGAGAGTTTAACTGGAATTTTGGGGAGGGTTTATTGGGGATTTTCAGGAGGATTTGGGGGATTTTTGGAGGGATTTTTTTTCGAGGGATTTTGAGTGATCTTTGTGGGACTTCTGGGGTGGATTTTGTGAGATTTTGTTGGGGTTTGGTGGGATTTTGAGGGAAGTTTTTGTGGGGATTTTTTGGTTGGATTTTCTCAAACTTTGGGTGGGATTTGAAGGGACTTGGGGGCATTTTTGGGGGGGTTTGAGAGGGGTTTGGTGGGATTTTGGTGCAGATTTTTTGAGTGGATTTGAGGTGGATTTTGGGGGGGTTTTGGGGAAATTTTTGTGGGATATTTTGGGTGATTTGGAAGGCTGTTATGTGTGGATTTGGTGTGATTGGGGGATTTTTGTGCAGATTTTCCTGTGTTGCTTCTGTGGGATTTTCATGGAGATTTAGTGGGACTTTTTGAGAGATTTTTCTGTGGGATTTAGGGGGATTTTGGGCATGATTTTTGTTGGGATTTTGAAGGATTTGTGTGGGCTTTGGGGTGATTTTTGTGAGGATTTTTGGTGGGAGGATTCTACAGTGGATTTTGGGGCGATTTTTGTGGAATTTTTGTGAGGGTTTACCTGGAATTTTGGGTGGAATTTGCCGGATTTTTGAGGATTCTTTGTGGAATTTTTGCGGGGATTTGAGGGCATTTTTGTGGAATTTTGTTGTGATTTTTGGTGTGATTTTGGGGGGTTTTGGTGGGATTTTTGGTGAGGATTTTGAGGAGATGTTTATTGGATTTTGGCGGGGTTTCTGGGTTTTTTTTTATGGAGGTTTTTTTTTTTGGGGGGGGGGAGATTTTGTGGGTTTTTTTGGGGATGTTGGGGGATTTTTGTGGCTTTTCTCAGGATTTTGGTGGGATTTGGATCAGATATTTTGGTGTGCATCCAGAGTGACTTTGGGCAGATTTGGGGCCTGATTGGGGCAGATTTGGGGTTGATTTGGGGGTTTTTCTCTCATTTCCCCCAGCTGTGGGAAGCCCCAAAGCACATCCTGTTCCTGCCCGAGCTCCCTGAGCAGCCCCAGGAGCTGATGCTCTCCATGATCCTCAGCCAGTGAGATCTGGGGCAATCCCGGCATTCCGGGGATTCTGGCGAGGCTTTGGGACATTGGGTGATTTTGGGGCTTGGTGGGGGTGAGGGGGTGAGGGGGGCTTGGGCCTGGATTTTTTTGAAAATATCGGGATTTTGGAGGGGAATATCTGGGTTTTTAGGGGGGAATTTCTGAATTTTGGGGGGGAAATACCAAATTTGAGGGGGAGGAAATACTGGACTTCTTAGGGAGGAAATGTCTGGATTTTTGTTGGGAAATTTCTGGATTTTTGGGGGTGAATTTCTGGATTTTATAGGGGGGGAATTTCTGATGTTTTTGGGGGGAGTTTCTAGTTTTTTGGGGAGGGATTTCTGGATTTTTTTGAGGGGCAATTTCTGGATTTTTGGGAAAGTTTCTGTACTTTCTGGGATTGTTTCTGGATGGGGAATGGGGTTGGGTTTGGATTTTTCTGGGGGGCAATATTTCTGGATTTTCTGGAGGAAGTTCCTAAGTTTTTGGGAATGTTCCAGGATTTTTTGGAGGATCATTTCTGGATTTCTTTGGGGAAAATTTCTGAATTTCTGGGGGAATATTTTAGGATTTTTTTTTTTTTTTTTTTCTTGAGAGCATTTCTGGATTGGGGGGGAACATTCCCAGGTTTCTGGGAGAACATTCCTGGGTGTCTGGGGGAACATTCCCGGGTTTTTGGGGAACATTCCCGGGTTTTTGGGGAACATTCCCGTGTGTCTGTGGGAAGGTTCCCGGGTGTTTCGGGCTCTCCTGACCCCATTCCCATCCCAGATTCCCGGGGTGTCCGGGCGCCTTGCTGGGGTTGGACACCGAGGTGCAGGTGGGTGCTGCCCGTGAGGCCCTGCAGGGCTTCTGCATCACCCAGAGCAATGCCATGGACATCTCCTTTGCCAAAAAGTGACCCAAAACACCCCAAACCCCACCAAAATAACCCCAAACTAAAAAAAAAAAGGGCCTGTAATACCCAAAAATCCTGAAAAACCACATCAAACCCACCCCTAAATACCCAAAAACTGTCCCAAAACACCCCAAATCCCTCCAAACCACCCCAAAACCCCTCAAAACTGCCCCTGAATACCCTAAGGCTGCCCCAAAACACCTCAAATGCCTTCAAGCTGCCCCAAAATCCCATAGAAACACCCAAAAGATGTTCCAGAGCACCCCAAAATCCCATAAATACCCTGAAATCCTTCAAAACCACCCCAAAATCCTGTAGAAACACACAAAATGCCATAGAAGTGCTCCCAAATCCCATAGAAACACCTGAAAATCCCTCAAAACCACCCCAAAACACCCTAAATCCTATAAAACTGTCCTGAAATTCCATAGACCTGCCCCCAAATCCCACAGAAATACTCCAAAATACCAGAAAACTGCCCCAAAAATGGTCCTGACCCTGCCCCAAACCCCCTGCACACCCCCACTTCCCCAGGTAAGTTCATTCAGCCAAAATCCTCCTTTTTTGTACTTAATTATTTTATCCCAAATCCTCCTTTTTTAATCCCAAGTCGTCCCTTTTTTGTCCCAAATCCTCCTTTTTTCAACCTCAAAATCTCTTTTCATCCCAAAGCTCCTTTTTGACCCCAAATCCTTCTTTGTGCAACCCAAATTTCATTTTCCCACCCCAAATTTCCTTATCCCACCACAAATTCTTCTTTTTCCACCCCAGATCCTTTGTGTGTCCCCAAATCCCTTTTCCCATCCCAAAATCTCCCTTTTCCACCCCAATTCCCCACCCCAAATCCTGTTTTTCCACCCCAAATCCTTCTTAGTGCATCCCAAATTTCCTTTCCCACCCTAATTCCCCTTTCCCCACCCCAATCCCCTTTTCCCATCCCAAATCTCTTTTGCAACCCCAAATCTCCTTTTCCCACCCCAAATCCTTCCCTGTCCACCCCAAATCTCCTTTTCCCACCCAGGATCTTTCCCCATCCTGAATCCCCTAATTCCCACCCCAATCCCCCTTTTTTCCACCAGCATTGGACCCAGTGTCTCTCTGCAGACATTGCACCTGGAGCTGCCCCAGATAACCCCAAACAAACCCCAAATAACCCCAAATAAACCCCACTGTGCCCCCCAGGGCTGGAGTGGGTTTGGGGATAGACTGGGAGGGTCATGACCCCAAACTTTGGGAAATGGGGCTGTTTGATCCTAAAATTTGGGGTTTAGGGGGGTTTGACACCAGGGTTTGGGATTTGGGGGTTTGATCCCAGGATTTGAGGATCAGGGGGTTTGACCCCCAAACTTTGGGATCAGGGCGGTTGGACACCCCAGATGTTTCAAACCCCAGGATTTGGGGTCAGGGGGTTTTGACCCCAGAATTTGAGAATTGACCCCAGGATTTGGGGGGATTTAACCCCAAAGTTGGGAGGATCAGGGGGATTTGACACCCCAGCATTTGGGATCAGGGGGGCCTTGACCCCAAAGTTTGGGTATTGGAGTGTTTGACCCCAAACTTTGGGGAGGAGGAGGGTTGGACACCCCAGATATTTCAAACCCCAGGAGTTGGGAATTGGGGGTTTTAACCCCAAACTTTGGGGGTTGGGGGTGTTTGACACCTCAGGATTTGGGATTTGGGCTTGTTTGACCCCAGACTTTGGGAATTGGGGGGGGGTGTTGGAGACCCCAAATGTTTCAAACCCCAGGATTTGGGATCAGGGGGATTTAACCCCAACGTTTGGGACTTGGGGAGTGTTTGACACCCCAGGATCTGGGATTTGGGGGATTTGATCCTAAAATTTGCGGTTCGGGGCCGGGGGGGGGCAGTGTTTGACATCCCAGAGTTTGGGTTTGAGGGTGTTTGACCCCCCCCCCCCCCCCTCAGTGTTTGAACCCCCGGGATTTGGGGTCGGGAGGAGCTGACCCCAGGATTTGGGATGTTTGACCCCCCGGGTTTGGGGTCGGGGGGAGTTCGGAGCCATTTCCTGGAAACAGCGGCGGGATCGGGATTGGGAACAGGATCGGGAATGGGAACGTGATCGGGAATGGGAGTGGGATCGGGATTGGGAATGAGATCGGGATCAGGATCGGGAACAGGAACAGAAATGGTAATGGGATTGGAATCGGGAACAGGATCAGGAACGGGACTGGGATCGGGAAGGGGAGAGACCCTGACCCAATAATGGACCCCGCCCCCAGGGAGCGACCCTGCCCCAATCCTGGAATGGACCAATCCCCTCACTCCCAGACCCCTCCCCAATTCCCAGACCCTCCCACAATCCCAGCCCCTCCCACAATCCCAGCCCCTCCCCAGGCGCTGAACGGACCCTCCCTCAATTCCAGCCCGCCCCAATCCGGACCGGAGCCATCCCCGGAGTCTCCCCCATTCCCGGACCGGGCCCTTCAATCCCTTCCTGGGACGGCTCCTGCCACTTCCAGCCCATTTTTGGGGCTTCCAAACGGCTCCGGGGACCCTCCCCATTTTGGGGGTGTTGGGGTGGCACCAGGGCTGCCCCGAGGGTCGAGGGGGGATGGAAACCCCCAAACCCGAGGGGCTGCTGGAGGTCCCCAGTTCCTCCCGTCCCCTCCCCAAAACAGATCCTGGCCAATCAGAGCACGCGGCGCTAATGACAAACCAGTTGCCGAGAAAAAGCTCAGGGCACTGGCCCCGCCCGGCGATTTTCGGCCATTCAGAGCTCGGGCCGGCTCTGACTCATCAGCTGCCAGGCAGAGCCCAGCGCCTCTCACAGCGCTAGCCAATCAGAGACTGCGCGGGACCATTTCTAGCCAATCAGAGTGTTTGTCGCTGATGACTCCTCAGTTGCCAGGCGGAGCCGCAGCGCCCAGCGCTCCCCGGCAGCGGAATTTGGGGAGGGGGGAGGTGACCCTGGGGTTGGGGCGTGCGGGGGCATCTGGGGCCGCACTGGTGGCACTAGTGGTGCTGGGAGCCCCCCTGGCAGCGGGGGTCGCGGTGAGAAGGGGGGCAGGGGCCCCAAATTAAACCAAAGAGGGGTCGGGACCCCCAAACGGAGCAGGAGGGGCCTGGAACCCCCAAAACCAAACACGGGGGAGGGGAGTGGGGATTGGAGGAACGATGGGGAAGGCGGGGGAAAGAGGGGGATGGGATCCCCAAACAGGATCAAGCCAACTTGAGGTGGCCACCTTTATATCTGGATGGTAGCCAAAGGCAGCCAATGGTAGCCAATGCTTTTTCCCAGTCCATGTGATCCCAATCTGTGCAATCCCATTCCATGTGGTCCCAGCCCATATTTGTTCCCAGTCCAGCTGATCCCAGTATGGATAAGTAGGGTCCTGATCCATATGGTCCCAGTCCATAGGATCCCAGTCCATATTTGATCCCAGTCCATATTGGATCCAGGTCTGTGTGGTCCTGCACACACTCCCAGGGTCTGGAATTTCAGTTCCCAGCCAGGAAAAAATGTTCCTGCCCTTGAATGTCCTTCCTATCCTCTCAACAAATTATAATAAAATTATAAATCAATACATTTTAATTAAAATGAAATAGAATAAAAATGAAATATAATAATTTCAACTCTTACTTACAATACTCCAATAATTATTCAAACCAAAACAACAATAACTATTACTATGACATTACCAATAAATATAAATAAACAAATTATATACCAAGAAATACCTTTTGAAAATTTTAACTCAATAACTAATAGTCTTTAGATGAAAAATATCTAAAAAAGCTAACATCCAATCTAACACACCTTAGTAAAACAATTCATATTACAAATATACTAAACACAAAACCAAACACCACTATAATTTCTCATACATTTTAACCAAACAATTAACCTTTAATAAAACCCTTAAGTACTCTAAAAAAATTAAAGCGGCCTGGCAATTACTATGAGAATGTTCAGGGCAACTGGGATGTACTGGGAGTGCCTCAGAACATGCAGGAGGTGGTGACTGGGACCACACTGGGAGCCACTGGGAATGTGCTGGGGGCAACTGGGACCACGCTGGGGGCAAGTGTGAGTGGCTGGGGCCCTGCTGGGGGAGACTGGGATCATACTGGACTCATACTGGGAGTGACTGGGACTATGCTAGGGGCAACTGGGAAAACTGGGAACACACTGGAGGAAAGTGGGAACAACTGGGAACAACTGTGACTGTGCTGGGGGCAAATTGCATCATAATGGGGACTGACTGGGAGCAACTGGGCTCCTGCAGGGAGCAGCCCCTGGCAGCCCCGGGAGCCCCGAACCCCTTTCCCGGCCATGCCGCCCCTCCAGCCCCAGCACCCCCCATTGCCGGGGTGCCGGCACTGCCAGGGGTCCCCCCTCTCGGGGGGGCTTCTAGGGCTCTCCTCTCTCTGGGCTCCCGCTCAGGGAAGCCGCGGGTCTCCCGGGGCTCCCCAAAACTGCTGTCCCCCCGCCAGGGCTCTGCCGCCACCGCCGCCAACTGGGACCCCCCAAAAACACCTGGGTGACTGAGTTCTGCTGGGATCATACTGGGATCATACGGGGAGTGAGGAGGAGCAGCGCGATGGCTCCAGCGCTGGGGCTGGGGGCACTCCTGGGGCCCCGGAGGGGCGGCGAGAGGTGAGTGGGACCCCCAGCACCGGGACTCTTTGGTCGCCCATTCCGGAGCACCGAGGGGCCCCTGAACCCCCATTCCCGGGCGCCGCCATCCCCCCACGCCCCCATTCCCGGCGTGGGTTCCACCCTGCACCTCCTTATCCGGCACCAACAACCCCTGCACCCCTTTCCCGGCCATCCCGCCTCTCCCAGCCCCCAGAACCCCCTTTTCCTTCACCCAGAGATCACCTGGACCCCTATTCCTACCTTTCCCAGCACCCAGCCCCTCCTTTCCTCAACACCGAGGACAGCCGGGACCCCTATTCCCAGCCAGCCCGGGTTTTCCCACCTTTTGCTGGGAATGGGGGCACCAGGGACCCTTGGAGTCCCTTTTCCTGACAATAGTGACACAATTAAGCCCGCCCAAACTCCTCCTGGATCTCCCCTAACCCCCCAGTGGGGATTCCTGGGAGTTCCCCGGTGTTCCCCCTTTCCCAGGACGTTGGGGGTCCCCCCCGACCTGCCCGTGCACCCCCAGATTTCTTCCACAGCCCCCCTGTGATGGTGGGGGTGGGGGCCGAGTGCTGGTGCCCCCCTGCGTGCAGCAGATCCAGCGGTGAGGGGAGTTCGGGGGGTCCCTGAGCATTTGAGGTCCCCTGCGGTTTGGGGTGACCCCGGGCCCTCCAGGATCTCCCTGAACACGCTGATGCTGCCCATGCGCAGTGAGAAGGTTCATACCCGGCACAGGGTCCCAGCTCTGTCACCGGCAGGTACCCCAAAACAGCCTTGGGTTCCCCCTGGGATCGCCCAATCCCCCCCTTCGGGACCCCTGAAAACCCCCTGGGAACCCCCCAAAAATCCACCGGGACCCCAAAAATCCTGGAGATACACAAAACGCCCCCAGGAATTCATCATAAACATTTATACCCAGCACGGGGTCCCCATTGCCATCATCGGCATCACCCAGGTAGACCCAGACCCTCTCGAGACTCCCAAACCCTCCTGGGACCCCCAAACCCTCCCAGGTACCCCCAAATCCTCCCGGGACTCCCAACCCTCCTGGGCTCCGCTGCCGGAATCAGCGGGAGTGGTGTTGCCCTTTTAAGGGGAGTTAGAGTGGGACCCGACCAGAGCGGGGGCCCTTAAACCCCAAAAATCCACCCTGGGGGGGCTTGGAGTGGGGGCCCCATAAAAATGTCACTTAAAGCTGTCATGATCTCCCCTAAAAAGGGGCTTGTGGGGCTGCGGCCCCACAGACACCCTAAAATGGGGAGGAAAAAACACCCTTGGAGTGGTGGGAGCCCCCCAAAAAACCATAAAAAGAGGGAAACTCCTCTTCAGAGGGGCCTGAAGACCCTTCAAGGCCCTCGAGGAGGGACAAGATCCCCTCCTCCGCTGGGGCCTCTCCGAGCCGGGAGCTCTCCCGTTCACTGCCCTCGGGGGAGCCCCGAACGACGGGGGCTCCTGGGCTGAGCCCCCTCAGCCGGGGCTGCAGAGGGAACTGGGGGGGCTGGGACAGAGCCTGGGGGTCCTGGGGTGACCTGGAGGACCCTCAGCGGCTCCCACCTCCCCCTGTGCCCCCTCTCCCACCCCCTTCCCATTGTTCCCCCCAAACCTCCGCTCCCCGAGCTGGGTTTGGGGGTGCTGCTATCAACACCCTAACCCACAGGGTGTCAGGTCATATTCTGACTCTGTCAGTTGTTTGGGTTTTTTTGCTTGTTTGTATTATTGCAGTTATATTTTTAATTTTCCTAGTAAAGAACTGTTATTCCTATTCCCATATCTTTGCCTGAGAGCCTTTTAATTTCAAAATTATAATAATTTGGAGGGAGGAGGTTTACATTTTCCATTTCCAGGAAGGGTCCTGCCTTCCTTAGCGGACAACTGTCTTTTCAAACCAAGACAGATTTTGGTGCCCAACGTGCAGCACAAGGGCATCAAGAGAAAGAGGGAATAACAGTTCTTGAGTAACCTAATTTTTGTGTGCTGCTATAGAAACCTCGTTAAGCGACACCATGTGGTCCAGCTTACCCTGGTTTGGGTAGCACGTGGTCGTGGCTGTGCCAGCTCCCCCACCGACCTCCAAGCCTGGGAACCTGGAGCAAGCGGAAACCACAACTTTGCAAATGCTGCCTGTGCCTGAAGCAAATGGAAAGAGAACTGGGGTGTGAAAAATAAAGATTATTTTCAGAAGAACACCAATGAGAACACAGAACACATTTACATTGTAAGAATAATTAAATATTTATAAATTATATTTATAATATAAATATATTTATATATTTACATATTTATAATTAAATTTTTAAAAGTCAGCATCATTTCTCACATCTTTAAACTGAACCAGGGTGGGTTTAGATTTGTTATAAGGAGAAAATATTTTACAATGAGAACGGCAAAAACTGCAACTGTTTTTCCAGAGAAGTGAATTTCCCATCCCAGGAATGCTCCAAGAGCAGGAGCCTTGTGCAACCTGACCCAGTGAAACCCTTTCATCCCCAAGGAGAGAATTCCTCTTGTGTCAGTTCTCTGATGTGCTGGGTGCCCTCACAACACTTCTGGCTAGAATGTCTGCTGAGGGTAGCCAGGCTGCTGCAGGGCAGTCACAGCCATCACCATTCCAGTGCTGGCGCAACAGGTTCCTGGTCAGGTAATAATTGACACAAACTCCACGCATTCACAGAAAGCTGATTATTATCTTTTAGTAAGAAATCCATAGTTTTTATACCTTAATTTGCTACAAGTGGACTTAATTGGTCCTTTAATTAAAATAACATCACCATTGGCTAATTAAGAAACCACCCTTTGGTAAACAAATCTCCATAACACTTTCCACATGTTCACAATACCAGGTGCAGCAAGTTAAGATAAGAATTGCTTCTCATTCTTTTCTCTCATCCTCTCACAGCCTTTCCCAGAACGATGTCTGGGAAAGTTGTCTGTTTCTCTCTGTGGCCAGAGAGCTGCTGCCACATTCCAGCCCTATCCCTTGGGCCTGGCTCTCCCCTTTCCTCTGCCCCTGCCTTGTCTCTGCTGGCAGGAAGAGTTTTGTCATTAATATCTTGTCCCCAAGGTTCTCGGGCCAATGGCTTCCCAATCAGGCTCCTGGTGCAGAAGTGGCTTTCCAGAGCCCAGCCAGAAATGAGCCCTGAGACAGCAGCTCTGCAGTGCTGGCCACCAGGCCAGGTTGCCAAGGGAGGCTTCTGGCCATGCAAGCAGCTGCTGCTGCCAAGGTGCCTTTGGTGCCTCAGGCTCTCCCTGGCACAGCTCCCAGCACGGCACTCTGCCCTTGTGCCCGAGGCCTTCCCTGTGCTGGGGCTGGCCTGGGGCTTCTCCTGCAGTGGGACCTGCCCTGCTCATGGCACAGGAAAGGCAGTTCCTGCTGGAGCAGGAGGCTCTGCCTGCAATGGGTTCAAACAACTCCAGCAAGGCCCTGCTTACTTCAAAATTGCCTCCTAGAGCACTATATTCTAATAATTATTATATCTCCTATACTGTGGAATAAATAACTCTTTTTAATTTCTTCTGTGATGTAAGTAAACCATTTTGTCTAGTCATGATCAGAATCAATCAGATCTGTATTTATATACATTTATCTGGTATTCCATTGTTAATCCTGTGGGACAAATTGCATTAAGGTTCAATTCCACCTGTCCAATCTTTTACACCTTTGACAAAGTCTGGGGCTGGGATTGGATCCAGCCGCTGCCAATCTCCTCTCTTAGAAGGAATTTTAGAAGTCTGGGGGTCCTGCAGGGGTTTGAGGATCCATGGTGGCTGTTGAGTGTAATTTCTCCACCTCATGTCTCAGCAGAAGCTTCTCCAATAATGAAATAAAGCTTTTGCCTGAAGCTCCTACTCTGTCCATGACAGGAACCCCTGTGAGTGTCTGTCACATCCCGGCTCTTTGGCAGCCTGGGGACTCCTGGGATGTCACCATGGAGCCCCCGTGACTGCCTGTGACAGATCGGTGCTTGAGCAGCCCAAGGTGCCCTGGGATGTCACCATGGAATGGCTGTGAGTGCCTCTGACCACACGGATCTTTACCATCCCCAGAAAACCCTGGGAGGTCTCCATGGAGCCCCTTTCTCTGCCTGTGACATTCCAGCCCTTGAACAGCCTGGAGACTCCCGGAAAGTCCCCACGGAACCCCTCTGAGGGTCTGTGACAAATCTGATCCTTAGTAGACAAACATCACCACCCCCTGTTGCTATGGTCAGTTTCCATGGCAACCATCACCAGCCCCTGTTGCTCTGGTCAGTTTCCATGGCAACCATCACCAGCCCCTGTTGCTCTGGTCAGTTCCTGGGCAGCTCCATGGAGACCCCATCCAGGGGTGGTTGCCATGGACACCAGCTCAGGCCTGGAGACAGAGCCCGTTGCCATGGCAACCATTGGACGTCCCATCCCCAGGGTCATGGGATCCCAGAGCCACAGAATTGGCTGAGCTGGGAGGGACCCATCAGGATCCTTGAGTCCAACTGCTGGCCCTGCACAGGACACCCCAACAATGCCAGCCTGGGCCTGGCAGCGCTGTCCAAACACTGCTGGAGCTCAGAGAGCCCTGGAGCTGTGACCCTTCCCTGGGCAGCCTGGGCAGTGCCCCAGCAGCTTCTGGGCAAAATCCTTTTCCTGAGATCCAGCACAAGCCTGCCCCGACTCAGCTGCAGCCGCTCCCTCCACTCCTGTCCCTGGACACCAGAGTGAAGAGGTTCCCACAGCCCCAGCCACGGACCCGCTCCCAAGGCTGTTGCCATGGCCACCAGGGCTGGCACCAGCTGGGATGCTCGGCTTCCACAGGCCAGGGTTCAGGAATGAGATTCCCCAATTTCCTGCTCCCACTTAAACCACGCTGCCACTCGCTGCCCTCCTGCCTCCCATGGAAAGCACAAAAGGCAAAGATCCCAGGCTGGGATAAGAACAATTTATTTGGAACAGCAACGAGAGAAGGAACAAACAGGAACAGAAATAATATTGATAACAGAAGGGATAAGAAAAATTATTCATAGGGAAAACTACATCACCACAGTGGCTCTTCCCAGCCACTGACGCTGTTGAGCAGGACGGGAACAGAGAACTCCAGATCAGAAGGCAAAGAAAATGAGCTCTGATTTATATCAAATGCACCGCTCTATATATAGTGAACATCGAGAAGGCTAATTTCATTGGTCGTAGAGTGAAAACATATCACACCATTGGTGTGCAGTGAATGACGCACAGTAGCAGAACCTATCTATAAACAATGTGAATAACAAGATAGATTAGAGAATTATTTACATTCTTTCCCAACTGTTTCCCAGGCTCTTGCCTGGTTAGAAAAGCTTTCTCTTTCTCTCTGACTGAGCTGAGAATATCCACAAGCCACGTATTTCCTCCTGCCTGGAAAGGACACCCATCTCCTCAGGGAGAGAGAGAAAGTCCCTTTCCTGCCCCTGGTAATGACCTGAGGTGGGAGTGAATGTAATGACAGGGCCATGGCCAGACTCTCATGTTCTTCACTCCCACATCAGGTCATTGGCAGGGGCAGAAGGTACAGGTGTCTTCCCAGCATGGATCACAGGGAGCATGGATCACCAGGTCTCCTTCTCAATGTGGGTTCTTCAATGGGGGATGAAGCTGGAGCAGTGCACAAAGCTCTTCTTGCAGTTGGCGCACTCATGGGGCTTCCCTTACCGGTGCCTCCATTGGTGTTGGATCAAGTGAGAGCTCTGGGTGAAGCTCTTCCCACACTGGGGACACTCATAGGGCCTCTCCCCGGTGTGGATGCACTGGTGGGTGACGAGGTTGGAGTTTTGCTTGAAGCCCTTCCCGCAGTCAGGGCAGCGGGAGGGCCTCTCCTCTGTGTGAATCCGCTCACGCAGGAGGAGACTGGAGCTGCTCTGAAACCTCTTCCTACACGTGGGGCACTCATAGGGCCTCTCCCTGGTGTGGATGTGTTGGTGGATGACGAAGTTGGATCTGTAGCTGAAGCCCTTCCCACACTCCCCACACTCGTAAGGCCATTCCCCGGTGTGGATCATCTGGTGGCTGATCAGGTCGGAGCTCTGCCTGAAGCTCTTCCCACACTCCAAACACTTGTAGGGCTTCTCCCCATGGTGAACCTGCTCATGGACCACCAGCTCTGAGCTCTGGCTGGAGCTCTGCCCACCTTCGTGGCCCAGGGTGGGTCTTTTCTCCTTGGAGCACCCTGGGCTGGGTTTGCAGCCCCTCCTCCTGCGGGATCTCTGGGGCTTTTCCTCCCCGTTGGATTCCTGTGCCATGGAGCTGCTCAAAACGGCCTCTGCTATGAGGTTCTGCCGTGAAGATTTGTCCTCCCAGGTCTCCATCCTCAGCTCCTTGTCTGGGGGAGGAAGGACAAGGAGAGGATGGGATTTGCCTCCGTGCCAGAGGGAAGGGGAAGGAGATCCCCCCAGTGCATCCCCGGCAGGACGGTGTCAGCAGCGGGGTTCTCCTGCAGCCAGGGGCCGTGCTGGGCTGGGAGATGGAGCAGGAGAGAGGGGGAAAGGGGCACTGATTTCCTCCTCACCCCCTTGCGGGTCCTGGGGCATCTTCCTCTTCCTCGCAGCCTCCTCCTCCATCCAGCCAAGGTTTGGGAATGAGAAATCCTGATTTGGGGTAAACAATGTATGGGCACATTGGGTTAGGGGGTTCCTACTGCCCAAGTCCATCTCTAGAAGTCACCAGCCATCTGCTGCCCATAAAAACTTCAAAAAGACCAAGATTCAGTACCCCAAAATATACAAACGACCAAGATTCAGCAAAAACACCCTGAGTTTCCCCTCTATGGTCTCCCCACTTTTCACTCCTGGAGGCCCCCCCTGTCTGGGTTGCTGTGGGTCAAGTTTGCGTTGGTGCTCCCCCTCTCTCGGCTGCTGGGGCTCCTGGCAATCCCAGAGGTTCCCCTTCTCTGGGCTCACCAGTTGGGCATCATAGGCATCCCAGGGCTCAGCACTGTCTGCAGTCCCTGTTTGAGGGTCCTGGGGTATCCATGGGTCCCCCCTGTCCATGTTCCTAACATGTCCAGGCTTCTGGAGCACGTGCAGCTCTCGTATTGCCCGTTTCTGCTCCCCCCATTGCCGGTTTCCCTGCCAGCCCTGCCGGTGCCAGGCAATCCCCACGTGGCTCTGGGCGGACAGCGCAGCCCCTGGGCCGGGCAGAGGCAGCCCCAGCACGGGCAGACCCTGCATCCTCCGCTGCCTCAGCAACCGCGCCCAGCCCCGGGCACAGAGCTCCTGCAGCCCGGGCTCTCTCGCTGCTCCCGGCTCCTGCACAGTCCCCGCTCTCCAGTCCTTGGCCCCCTGGGCTCTGCTCTGGGGCTCCTGGAACGGCCAGCAATGGAAAGGAATCGCTTTTGCTGCTCCCTAGCCAGGCCACAACTGAAACTTTGTTCCTTTTGCCTCCCTGCAGAGACCCCCAGTGAAATGAACAGGGCTAATGCCTTTATTAATGTTCAGCTCTTTATTAAAAAGATCAGCTGGGCAGGGGGCTCGAAACAGAGCTTGCCCCCACGATCATAGCTTTCCCAAGCAGCCAAAAGAATGGAGGCGTGCAGAGTCTGTCACTGGAGTCCAGAGCAGCAGCTGTCCTTTCTTCTTTCTTTGTGTCACACCGGGGGCCCAAGGATGAGTAGGCGTGGTGTGCAGAATCTGTTGCTGAAGTCCAGAACAACAGCTGTCCCTGCTCCTTCCGTGGTGGCAGCACCAGGACTCTCTGTCTTTTTATTGCCCTGCTTCTCAGAACCTAATATAGTCTGTTCTTTCTTAGGTGATGGCGACGGTTAAAAGTCAATCAGGGGATGTGTTTCCCTCTTCCTCAGCTAGGGCATTTGTCTAGACTCCTCTACTGTGTTCAGTTTTTTATTTATATTCCTTTTTATCTCCTAAAAATCCTCCCATGATCCTAAGGGGTTTTTATTTGCATGTTAGTCCCAGAATGGCAGCGTGGAGGGGTGGGAGGCCAGTTATCTCCAGGTAGTTTAGAGAAAACAAACAGCAATTAGCTAATTAGCATTTCAATATTGGTACTTAGCTAGAGTTAGTAGTTTTTTTAGTGTTGCCATGGGAACTAGGAAGGCCCTGCCCCGCATCTCTGGGGAACACGTGGAAACTGTTCATTACACCCAGGGCGTTTTCTGCACCCAGTCCCAGGCCCCAGGGCTTGCTGAAGGCGCTCCCTGCAAATGTCCTGCAGCTGCCAGGGCCCTGTCCTTGCTGTCTCTTGCTGGGGCTGGCCATGAACAGAGCTCTTGGGCTTGCATTTCCAGCTGCTGTGCAGCCAAAGCTGAGGCATCTGCAGCTGCCTGAATGCAAAAGCTGGAAGATGAGCCTCTCTCCAGGGGAAATCTGCCTCTCCTGTGCCAGCCCGTGGCAATGCTGCCATTCCCTGCTGCTGCTGGGGCACTCGGGGCTCTGGCTGAGCAGCAAAGATGAGCCTGAGACAGGAGCTTTCCTGGGCTGCAGCAAAGCCTCGGCACGCAAAGCCCTTCCCGGCGCTGTGCCCTGCACCAGGATGGATTGTGCCAGCTGAGCTGACCCCAAATTTCTTCTCCCAGGCAGCTTTAGGACACGCAACATGGAGAAGCCAGAGCTTACTCTCAGCTTTGCGCAGTGCTCCAGAAGAACTCTGTGTGTGAAGCAGCCTGGGAACAGGGTTTAGTGTCAGGGCAGGGGAACTTGGAGCCCTTTTCTCCCCTGTGGGCTGAGGCTCTGCATTTCCAGTGGCCCTGCAGGTGCCAAAGGGGCCTTTTTGGCTCAGCTGAGAACAGTTCTGCTGAGAGCCTGTCCTAAACCTGCTTTTCCTGCAAATGTGCCCAATGAATCCTCATTGTTTGCAGCCCCCCCCGCAGGTGTTGTGTGAGTGCAGGTGTGAAAACTGAAGGATGGAAGAGCTCTGCTGGGAGGAGTTCTTGTTATGAACAAGTTCAGTAAAGTTAAAGTTGTTGAAATACTTACAATGGTAATAAGCTGATAAATGTTATTAGACACCCTCGTTGTACCGCCCCTTGTGTTAACACCCCACACCCACCCTGGTTGTACCCCTCATAGTTAATCTTCTTACATATATCCTTAGTTATTAGATACCCTTGTTGTATCACCCCCACCGTTAAATCCCTTTACCTGTACCCTTATTGAGTCCCTCGGGTATTGCCTCCGCTGCTCCCAAAATGGCGGCCAGAAACAGTCCCGGTAATATGCAAATTAAGCAAAGCAGAAGGAAATCCAAAAAAAGAACCTGGAAATTTGGAAAGTCAAGTGACTGGACTTGTTGGGGAAAAGTCTCCTATTCTATCAACAAAGTTTTGGAGATCACCACCACCTAAGGGTAACCGGACTGAAATGAGGACCCTAGCCGACGAACTGGAAGACGTTTTCCTAGGCACGCCCGCAAGGACGGGAGTCCCAGTTCTGCTGTGAAGTAAAACTGATCACCTGCTCTTCTGTGTCGCTGAAGGGAGCAGCGGCGGTGTGCGCGACCCCTCAGGCCCCCACC
Source organism: Vidua chalybeata (assembly GCF_026979565.1). Taxonomy (NCBI): domain Eukaryota; kingdom Metazoa; phylum Chordata; class Aves; order Passeriformes; family Viduidae; genus Vidua; species Vidua chalybeata. The sequence goes on along the minus strand of NC_071553.1, from coordinate 163,117 downwards.
CAGAGCTGATCACTTAATAAAGACCTTTAAAAAGGAGCTGGTCTCCTGGCCCATTTCTATCAGTTCTCATTTTCTTGTTTTGTTGGATTTTTTTTTTGTTTTTTTTTTTTTTTGGTTTGGCTTTTTAATTATTTATTTAGTTTTGTTTGTTTTTGTTTGGTTTGGAATTTGGGTTTTTTGTTTGTTTGTTAGGGGTGGGGGGCTTTTTTGTTTTGGTATGGGGTTTTTCATTTGTTGGTTAGTTTTTTTTAATTAACTCCCCTGGCAGCTCTGGGCAGAGCTCTGTAACTGTCTGACACTTGTCTGTGGCACTGTGCAGGTGGCCAGGGGCACCTTCCCCAAGCTGTCTGCAGAGGAATCCACATCAGCCCAGGCAGGGCTGGGCAGTGACCGGTCAGTTCCATTGCCTGGACGCGGCTCTGGACGCTTCCCTTGGAGCCTCTCCAGGGAGGGAATGCTGGGGCTGTCACCCATGGGGTGTCACAGACAGGGGAACGCTGGGGCTGTCACCGCTGGGGTGTCACAGACAGGGGAATACTGGGGCTGTCACCGCTGGGGTGTTACAGACAGGGGAACGCTGGGGCTGTCACCGCTGGGGTGTCACAGACAGGGGAACGCTGGGGCTGTCACCGCTGAAGTGTCACAGACAGAAGAACGCTGGGGCTGTCACCGCTGGGGTGTCACAGACAGGGGAACGCTGGGGCTGCCCCGCTCCTGCCCTGTCCCCAGCAGCTCTGCCAGCGCCTCGAGGAGACATAAAGGCTGAGCCAAAGGGTGAGAACTGCAGAAGGGGCTGAGCTGGGAGGGACCCATTGGGATCATCGAGTCCAGCCCCCAGCCCTGCACAGACACCCCAACAATCGCAGCCCATGCAGCCCTGGGAGCGGGGTCCAAAGGCTCCTGGAGCTCCGGCAGCCTCGGGGCTGTGCCCATTCCCTGGGGAGCCTGGGCAGTGCCTGAGCCCCCTCTGGGGGGAGAAGCTTTTGCTGATCTCCAGCCCAGCCCTGCCCTGGCCCAGCTCCAGCTGTTCCCTCAGGTCCTGTCCCTGCTCAGCTGGGCAGAGATCAGAGCTTGCCCAGAGAAGCTGTGGCTGCCCCTGGATCCCTGGCAGTGTCCAAGGCCAGGCTGGACAGGGCTTGGAGCAGCCTGGGATAGTGGAAGGTGTCCCTGCCCACGGCAGGGGGTGGAATGAGATGAACTTGAAGGTCTCTTCCAAGCCAAGCCAAGCCATTCTGTGATTGTGTGATTTTGGGGGAGATGCTGAAGCTCTGTCTCAGCTTTATCTCACCCAATGTCTGGAGCCAGCAGCAGCCATGGGTGGGATCATGTCCTCCTCCCTCTCCCTGTGGCTGGAACTCACCCAACAGCAGCAACTGAATAATGTCCCTCACAGGGCAGTGGGTGCCAGAAAGGAGCGTTGCTCCTTGGGGAAACACAATGTCCTTGGACTTCAGCAGAGCATTGAAATGGGCCCCCTCGAGCACCTCAGCACCACTGAAATCTCCTCTTACTGGACTCAGCCCAGGAGATCTCCCAGAGCAGCTGCAGAGGAGTCACTGTCAGGCGGAGGGACGTTTATCAAAGGTTGATGTAGATCAAAACAAGCTCTGGCACCATTCCATATTTTTGTTTGTCACTGGGAAATAAATACAGATGTCCCCATGCCACAATCTCAGTGCCCCCAGGGTTCCTGGGGTGTTCCCCAGGTGTTTGGTTTTATCCCCTTGTATGGAGACACGGGAGCTCCCCCAGCTGGGCAGGGTGTGCCCAGCTTCCTGAGCTTGACAGGCTTGGAGAGGCTGAACAAGGAGGTTCCTTGCTGCAGGAGACTCTGTGGGTTTTGGAATCAGGCCAGACCTGGAGAAGGCTCCTTCTACAGCCCCTCAGCACCAGGCAATCCCACGTCTTTATTTGTGTGACTGTCTTGTCAGGGCAGGGAGAGGGAGAGAGGAGCCTCCTTGGGGCAGGGAGAGGAGGCAGAGACACCAAAAGCAGGAGTCCCAAAGGGATCTGGACAGGTCTGGATCCAATGGCTACAGTGGGTGTGCCGTACCTAAATCCAGTTTGGGAGAGTCATGGCCGTGTTGCTGTGTAAGCTCTAAGGTATCTGCTGGTGGGAGATGCTCAGGTTCGTCCTGTTTGCATCCCCAGTTCCTGCAGAGCCGGTGTTAAACAGCGCCAGGGGATGCTCCTGGCACGGACCCTGGCATGGCTCAGGGTTCAGGTTTCCCCCATCAGTCCCACTTCTGAGCTTCACTCTGGTGGGAAGGTTTTAGTGGGTCAGGAGCAGCACAATCCAGAGAATTGGAGGATGGTTTTATGTTGGTAATTCTGGGAATGGGTTTCTCTGGCAGGATGCTGGGCACCAGGGATTTCTGCCCTCCTTTCTCAGAAGAGTTTGGGTTTCTCATGTGTCCTAGAAGCTTGTATCCCCAATGGTGTGTTCTGTTTATGATGGATATTACATTCTGTGCCTTCAAGAGTGGCTCTGAGAGTGAAGGCGGGATGAAGAAGAAGCACAGAGTTTGTTATCAGCCTGCACTCACTCCTCCACTCCTCCACATTCTACTCCACTGTGTTGTCTGGGCACGGACAGAGCAGAACAGAGTGCTTCTTTGATTTTTAGTTAGTTTTAGCTAGCTGAGGCAGAGAAGTTCCCTGGACTGGTTTTCCTTCCCTTTTCTGTTCAAACCTGAACTGTTCAAACCTGCTCCGGACTGGGACCCGGGAAGCACCGAGAGCTTGCACTTTGTAGCCCACTGGGGCGTTCTCTGGGCAGCAGCAGCATTTCCCAGAGCTGGAGGGACCGATAACAGAGTGACCACCCACAGGAGAGACTTTCTGAATTTGTCATCTCTTCAAACCAGCGAATGGGTTTTGTCATCTGGTATTGTTCATTTTTTTCTGCTGGGGAGTGCTTTGCCTGTTTCAATAAATTCTTCAAGGTGTTTTTTTTTCCACCTCGAAGAATTTCTGAGGAAATTCTTCCCAAACCAGTTTGGGGAGGGGCTGTGTGGTTTGCTTTCTGAAGGGGCCCCTTTTGGAAGTTTTCTCCCAAATTTGCCCTAAACCAGGACATCATGTTAGTGCTGTTCTACAACTTCTACCAGACCTACTCCTTTCATTGACACTTCCCCAGCTTCCCAGTGTTCTTTCTGAAGGAGAAGAAAGGAACATTGATGGTGCCACCACTTGGCTGCCTCAGACTCCAGCTGCTCCTGGAGTTCCAGCATGTCCAGCACAGCCGCTCTCAGTGGGGCTGGGACTTGGTTCAGGCCCCCACAGTCCCTGCCAGTGGCCACTCCCCACTGGGCTCACGCTCTGGCCATGTGGGGCTACTGAAGGGTCAGCGGGTCTGGCTGAGCACTCCCAGCTCTGCAGTTCCTGACTCACCCCAGGGATGGGGTCCCGCAGTCCCAGTCGGTGCCGTGTTGCCAACAGGGCCCTGTTTTGGGGTGGCCATCGGTGCCTGCTGTTCCTCCACCCTCAGCAGCCCCACAGCAGAAGGGTCCTCTGGGAGCCCCAACAAGGGATTGAGCTATGGAATTCCCTCTGTCTTCACAGCAGCTCTCCCAAAAGCCCTTTGGGCTCCCTGGAATACTGTCTCCTGAGGTGATCCACGCCAGGGAGTCCTGGGGCCCCAGTGGGGTGTTTTTGCCATTCCCAGTCGTGGTCACTTCAGCTTCTGATGTGCTTAGGTCTGAGTAGCAGGCTTCAGCCAGAGCTGGCTTACAGGATGAACCCTGGGCATTATGTGACTAACACCATCAGTTTTAGTTAGCTAAAAATGGATGACCCAGATGCTTATTCCAGCTGTTTAACACCAAACCGGCTGCTTTAGAAACTGTCACATACTCTTGTGCAGTTACCTGCAAGAAATGTATAATTTTAAGAAATGTTCCCAACTGACATGACTGGAGGCTTGTAGGATATTTTAGGGGAAACCCTCCAAGCCAGGGACTGGGCTCTGGCCAAGCCCTGGGCTCTCCTGGTCAGCAAAAGTGCTATAAGACCCAGGAGTTTATGTGCTAAAAATATCATCAAGTCACTTGTTTTGCTGATTTGGGCCTATAAACGCTGGACCCACTTTTGGAGCAAATTCGGAGACCTCACCCTACGTGTGGATGCAACATGTTTGATTTTCCCAGTTGTTTGGAAGGGTTCTCCAGATCCTTGCTGTGAAACGGGGCTCCCCAGCAACTGAGGGCTCTGGATGATGGTAAAGTATTTAGGCAATTGGGGATGTATCTTTCTCAATCCCTGTTCTTTCTCTCCTATAATAATGATCAGGTACATTACTTTGCTTCTTTTTGCTTGTTGCTAAAGCCAAGCACGTAGTTTTATTGAATGTATAATTTTACTTCTGTGTTGCCTTAACACTCACAGTAAAATAAGACCGTTCCTTCCGTCGGTTTCTGTGTTCTTTAAATCACCCCTGTCAGCTGGCAGAACAGGTTTTGGAATCTGATGAAAGCCAGGCTCTGCTGTGATCTAGCTGGGCCCATGGAATGCAGACGGCCATTGTCAGTCCATGGAACCCATGGAAGCAAGGCTCAGATGTGAAAAAGGCGTGCACCGTGGGACCCAAGAGACCCTCATGGAACCAGGGCTGCAGTGTGTCACAGAGGGAGGGACCTCATGGCAGCCAGGAGAGCATTGTGAAGCCATGGAACAATGTGGCACCAAGGTTCCACTGTGACTTGACAGAACCCCGTGGACGTGAATGGCCCCAAACCGGGCCAAGAGACACTTCCGAGACCAAGTCCAAGGAGCAGGGATTTGCTTTATTCAGCACGCCGGGTGCGCGGGGATATCTCCTCCTAACACACGCTCAGGCACACAGCAGATTACAATATAGGGTTATTCTTTATGCATATTCACGGTTTGCCCTAGAAAAGGTGTGGTTATGCAAAGTATTTCTCAGTACTCATTATAATCATCAGCATACGCCAGGCGCAGGCACAGTGCACGCTGGAGGTGGCACTGAGGAAGGCTCCGCGTCTTCCTCTGTGGTCCCCTGATGAAGGCTGGACGTCTTCATCACTGTGCCCTTTTCACCTTTCTCCTCTAGGCATGTGCAGTCTCTTGTTGGCAGTTTCAGCAATTTCCTCACTGGTTTTAGCAAGCTCTGCCCTTCATTTCTGCAAGTTTTGTTCCCTGTTTCTTGCCAAGTTTCATCCTGTGTCTTTAGCTTGTGGTTAATTTTTGCTAGCTTCCACATTGGGTACAATTTATCTTATTCTTGCCTAAGTATTCCTAGGCACAGTGCTTTTAACACTTTCACAGCCAATGGCTGCAGAGCCACTCCTGGACACTGGGAATTCCTGCAGGTGCAGCCAGCTTTGCAGACAATGAGGCTCCAACCTTGCTGTGAGAGGGCCCAGCTTTCACACAACAACATTGTAGTTCACTTGCACAAATGAACCTGAGCTCAAGATTTAAACCTTCCTCTGTCCCTCCATGTGGGAGCATTCCAAAACCAATTCTTCCTTCTGTTGGTGCTGTTTCCAATGTGCCATTAACAAAACTCACCCTCGTCTTCCCAAACACACAATTCTTTTCCTTCTTCCATATGCAATTTTTGGATGCATTTTAAGTCATCCAGGGGTTCAGCCTCTTTTAACCGACTGCCCCACTGCTTACACGGTGCTCCCACCTCAGCCCACTCCACAGCCAGGGAACTCCAGGGAAGGGCTTCCCATCTGGGAATTTCTGATGGGACTGATTCCTCACATTTACATTCAAAAAGTGACATTTTGTGGTGATCTGGCCAGACTGTGCCAGTTTTGTCTTACCAGTGGGCAGGGTCAGCACCAAAGACACAGACATCAACTGAAGGAATCAGTGTCATTTACTGTAGCTCAAAGCAGCAAAGAATCACAAAAGGAGCAGCTCAGCAATGCACCCAACCATCACCACCAAAGATTGCAGCAGTGATTAAGAAAGATCCAGCACCAGTTACCCTGAGGCTTTGCCATCCCCCAGATCCACACAGCAGCTGGGGAAGCTGTCACAGCCAAGGGCTGCAGAGCCACTCCTGGACACTGGGAATTCCTGCAGGTGCCTCCAGCCACAGGTGAGGCTCCAACCTCGCTGTGAGAGGGCCCAGCTCTGACAGTGCTGAACGAACAAACTGACAGCACTTCTGGAGTGGGAACATCTGGTTTCATTCTCCTCTCAGGTTCCTCCCAAAGCCTGGCCAGGGCCCAAGGAGGAACCAAGGGAGGTGACTTTGACCATTCAGCCCCAGACAAGGCCAGATGTCAGATTTCATGTCCTTGTCTGGCTTCTAAATAGGGAAAGGCCAATACATGTTTCACTAATGAGTGGATACATCTATCACAGTGCTAATGACCATGCATATTTCATTAATGAGCGGATACAAAGATAACCTTTGGTTGGAAGGTTCATCCAGAGGTCACCTTTGGCTCAGGGCCTGTTGTTCAGGCCTCACTCAGGGCTGTTGTCCAGGCCTTGGCACTTCAGGGACATGGTTTAGTGGTGGGCTCGACACTGCTGGGTGACCAGCTGGACTGGATGAGCTCAGAGGTCTTTTCCAACAGAAAGGATCCTGTGATTCCATGATTCCATCTGCTGCATTCAGCCAGGTCCATGTTAGCAGCATTCATTTGTTCAGAAAGTCTCATCTGGCCCAGCTCTTGTGGCCTGAGGCTTCAGCTCCTTCAGCTCCTGGTGCTCAGCTGCTCATGCTGAACGAGACGACTCGGAGAGAAAAACACAATCCATCCAATTTCTTCTGGGACACAGAGAGGGGAGGCTGTGGAAACAGGAGCATTGTTTGCTGTGGCCTCCTCTCTGCCCTTCACGCCTTTCAGCACTTTGAACCAGCCAAGAGCTTTCTCCAAGAGTGCAATGGAGCAGCTGTTCCTGCTCCCAGGTCTGGCTCTCTCCAGTCTCTGACTTTGCCTGCTTTTGTCCCTCTTGCTGTGCCCTCTGCTCCCCCAGGGTTTGGTGGCTGCTGCCCAGGACTGTGGGACTGGCACAGATCCCGTGGTCGAGACCCTCCTTTCTCTGCCCTTGGAACTGCCTGGGCACAGCAGCCTTTTCCATCTGGAAGCTCTCCATGGACAGGGAGTCCCCAGCTGCATTCCTTGCACAACCTCCAGGAGCCCAGGGCTGCCATCTCAAGTCCCTGCTGGCACTGGGGGCTCCCAGGTGGGCACAAGTGGGGCAGCAGAGCCAGCAGGGAGCCTGTGAGTCTCTCCCAGCCCTGTCTGCTCCGAGTTTGGGCCTTGGAGCCTCAGGTGGCCAAAGGCAGCTGCTGCTGGTCCCTCTGTGTGCCCGTGTTCAGCAGTGCTGCTCCATCAGTCTGTGCCCAGCAACGGGGAAAAGCCTCAGCCCTGCAGGGCCAGGAGCTGCCGGGCTCTGCCTGAGCAGCTCAGCCAGAGGGAAGGGAGCTGCTCCCCACGGGAACCAGGAGCAAAGGGCTGTAGCACCTCGTTCTGGGGCACAGCCCAAATTCTGGAGGGAGTAACAGAGTTATTCACGTGCACTGGTGTGTCAGCACTGCAGGTGCTGTGCCTGCAAACACATGGCTCGAGATGTGCAAAAGAATTCTGCAACTCTTGGCTGGATCAGGATGTCAGCAGTGCTGAACTCCATCTTAATCCAAAGCAAACACTTTACACCCCTGCTCATATCTGCTATATTTTTTACATCAGGGTATCCAGAGAAAAGTAAATATTTTTATTGTTTATCAGAAATGTATCTCATTTTGCTGTACATTTCTTTTTCAGGACATGTTATCTGCTTAAAAACAAAAATGAGAAAAATATGAAAGATAAAAACAAGAAACAAATGTGTAGTGAAAATCTTCTGTAACTTTGGATTAAGAGGTAATTGATCTTTTTAAAAGGAGAACTCATTTACTTTGTGCATGTTCAGATGGCCTGGATCCATCTTACGAACTGACCTCAGCGTCATTTTTTAAAGATTTTGGGTTTTGTTTCCAATATTAAGATTTTTTTTTTAATTGGAGTTGAAGCAACAGGAGGATGAGAGATGGATTGTGCATGACTGTGCCTTGAGGGCAAAAATATTGTAGTTTGAAACTGGGACCTAAAGTATTGAAAATGAAACTTACAAATCCCAGTCCATTGTGTGACAGCAGCTTTTCCTATAGGATGTGCAGAATCAGAAAGACTTCATCAGTGGGGTTGGGGGTGCTTGGAGCTTTGTCCTGTGCCACTCTGGGATGTCATGAACCAGGACTTCACCTGCCACCAGCCCAGGTCACCCTCTGCCACCGCAGCTCCTTGGACCTTGTGTCCCCAAAGCAGACACAAAGTGTTTCTGCTGCTCCCCCTTTGCACAAATCCACAGAGAGCTGGGATTTTTCCAAGTCTCATGTCTCCATTGGGCCATATTCCTAAAAAACCAGCAGCACATCCTGATGAATACGGTGAGTTACGTGGATGGTGGTCAGCTCCACTTCCTGCCTAGAAATCCTGAAACTGCTTCTAAATGCTGCTCCTTCAGCTCCTGGACACCTTCTCACACAGAGCTGGGGAAAAAATCCCCTGGCCGCCAGATTACAAGGTGAGTTATGCCAAAGTTAGAGCTCTGTGGGAAATCTCTCTCCCTCCCTGTCCTTTTAATGTATCTGTACATGGGGGTGTGCATGGATGTGTCTTGTATGCAAAGGAAGGAGCGTGCAAGCAACACGACTGACACTGTCACTGTCCATGCTATTCTATACCCATGGGTACAGAGACATTATGGAAACCCTGGCCCAGACAGGGCCTTCTGTCCATGGGTACAGAGACATCCAAGAGCCCCTGGCACACACAGAGCCTTCTGTCCATGGGTACAGAGACATCCAAGAGCCCCTGGCACACACAGGCCTGGCACACACAGGCCTGGCAGCACAGGTTGCTTTCCCTACAGGCTGCAGGAGATGAAAACACAACATTTGCCAACACTGACTGCAAGCCACAGCTCCAGGTGCTCCCCGTGAACCTCAGCTCTGGGACCACTGTCTGCCCCAAGCTTCAGGGCTGCAATGGGAGCCCGGCTGGGCTCTGCCCTGGGGCCATCCTGCAGGGACAGCTGCAAACAGGGAGCATTCCCTTGCCACAAAGAGCCAAGCCAGAGCTGCAGGGCAGCTGCTCCAGCCCGGAGTGCATTGTTGTGTGTTGTGCTCTGGGACTGGACTGGTGTGCCAGAGGAGACAAAGAAGCTTCAGCCTCAGCCTAACTGAGGTGGGTGCATGGGCTGAGAAGAGTGGGGAGGCTCAAGGGGATTCACAGAGCTGCAAAGACGAGGAAAAGGGAGTGGGAACTCACCATTGAGGAGAGCTGAGGGCTGGAGAGCAGCTCTGAATGACACTAAAAGCCTACCAGACCTCTGAGACATTGCTGCTCCTCAGCCAGTGACAGGATGAGTCCCTAAGCCAGGGGCTCGGCCTTCCTCGTGGTGAGGGGCACCAAGGAAGGCAACAGTGTGATGGAGACTACCATGGGCTGGGAACTCACTGGGGGAAAAGAGGGAGCAGATGGGAAGTAAAAGGCAGGTGGGAGAGAGAACAGTTCAGAGAAACTTGCTTGAGCAAGCTGCAAAATGTCATTTGGGGTTATCCCAGATTGATTTCATTTCAGAAGCTATTGAACAAGTTTATTTTTTGGGTGGTGTCATGTTTTCCTTGGGAGGTGTACACTCTAAAAACATTTGAGCTGTGTTGCTGAAATGCTCAAGCAAGTCTGTACTGCAGGTCAGACCATTTCTTCTTTGGCTGATTCTGGCCCGGTGCTGAGCTCCAGCAGAGCCCTGGCAGAGCCCAGAGCAGCCTCAGCACCCACAGAGCCCGGGTGCAAGGAGGGAAACCAGATAGCGCCCGTCAGCTGAAGGCTCCTGTCCCCTTGTCCCAGCCACCCGCGGTGCCCAGGCCATGCCCAGAACAGTGCCCAGAGCTGCCTTTGGCAGCAGAGCAGGAGGACAGGACATGTGCCCAGCCTGCAGCCAGCCACGGCACATCCAGCCCTCAGCAGGTGCCCGGAGCAGGATGCTCCTGTGCTCGCTGCCATCTCCCCAAAGCTCTGATCCCACCATGCCAAGAAGACGGGACCCACCTGACGCCATCCACCGCTCGAAGAAAAGCTGGTCCCAAATGATGTCCTCAGCCTTCTCCAAGGGCACGGCCCATCCATGCCGCAGCTGCTCCCAAGCACTTCCCCATCCAGACTGGACCCCACCTAGAGGACGCTTCCTCTAGAAAAACACACAACAAATTATTGAAAATATATTATAGACAAAAAGGAAAACAAGAAAAAAGGTCAGAAATCTTACCTCTGTCAGGGGCTTGAGAAAGGCCCGAGCCCTGCATGCCAGGAAAACCCACCCACAGGTGAGGGAGGCCCAGGCTTTCGCCATTCCCCCACTGCACTGCCCCCCATGGTGATCCCAAAGCAAACAAGGGCAGTGGAGCAGCCCAAGCTCTTCCTTGCCTGCAAAGCAAATCAGCCCCTGCACAGGTTCTGGAGTCCCACCTCTGCTCCCACCATGGGGGTTTGTTTGTGTCGGGCTGGCTGCCCCAGCCCCAGCCCCAGCCTGGGGCATGGTGGGTGGTGGGGGCTGTTGGCAGGGCCAGGAGCCCACTCCCATTTCGTACCCACCCCAGCCCATGCCCCGAGCCCTGCCAAAAGCAGCCTGGCAGCCAACTGAAGGATCAGCTGCATCTGCCCCAGCAAAGGGGAACCTTTGGTTCCCGGCCAGGCTGTGCAATGCCCAAATCTGGGAGCATCCCCCTGCGTGTGGACTCATCTGCAAATTCCCTGTGGAGCCTGGCTATGGAGAAGGTGCCAGAATCAAAGTCCATCATCTTCAGCTGGCCAGGCCAAGTAAGACATTGTCGTCCTTGAAGTTGTCCTTGGTGTCTCCAGCAGCAGCCCCACTGGGTACAGCTTCTCCAGGGGCTCTTTCTCCTTCCCTGGGGCCAGACCAGGCTGTCAGGGTTCTGCCCAGGGCTTCAGCGGTCAGTGAACCAGGACAAGCAAAACCAGCTCAGATGGTAGCCACCAGTGCTTGCCACACCAGGTCTCTAGCTCAGCTCCAGCCCAAGAGCTGCATGTTCCCTTCTGCTGACCCCTGCTCAGAGCTACAGGCAGAACAAAACCTGTCTGGTTGGCTTTGTCACTGATTGCAAAGAGATGTGTGGAGCTGATACCTGCCAGGCCCCTGGATCCAACTGTGCACGTGGAACTCTCCCATCTTCTAGGGCAGAGGAACACCCTGCACCCAAGGATCGCAGAAAAGCTCTTCTAAGGACAGCCTGTCCAAGGGCTGCATGGACAAACACCTCTTAATGACATCCTGGCACTCTGGGGAGAGAAACCAGAAATCACCAGTCAGTTCCCATGCCCAGGCCATGATGGGTGTGCCCATGATGGATGTGTGTAGAGCTGGGCCTAAACTTCCCCATGTATTCTCTGATTGGAGGAGAGCAGGACATGTGCCATCTCCTCAGCAGCTGCCAGAGCAGGATGCCCACAAGCTGCTGCTGTCTCCCAGCACTGGTATTGCCCCCGTGGCCAGAGATGAGGATCCACCTTGAGAGAGCCGTCGTGGGAACAAGATCTGCCCCCAGATGATCTCCTGGCCCCTCCTGAACGGGTGCTTGCCCATGACCAGGTGGTACAGCAGGAGGCCCAGGGACCAGATGGCTGCCTCGCAGTGGTAGCGTTGGTGGTGGATCCACTCTGGTGGGCTGTAGGACAGGGTTCCTGTGGAACACAGACAGAGTTCAGCAGGGGGATGCTGCTGCTCCCAGAGCCTGGCCCCAGCACCCCTGGGCATGTGGGGGCTGCCCCAGTGGCACACGGGGTGACCGCTGCCCTCTCACCAGCACCTGGGACTTGTGTACAGACTCGGGGCTGGAAAAGAAGCCACTGGTGCTGGAAGAGGGCAGCAGAAACCCTGGGAAGGCCCAATCATGACACACAAAAGAAAAACTCATCCACTGGTGGAGAAACCCACTCGACTACCTACCTGCACAGCCCCCCAAAAATGTTAACAAGCCAAGGCAAACAAGGGGAGCAGAGCAGTCTAAGCCCTTCCTCGCCTGCACACCAAACCGTCCAGGGCACGGGGTCAGACCGCCCTCTCTGCTACCCCCATGGGGGTTTTTGTCAGGCTGGCTGCCTCAGCTCCAGCCCCAGCCCAGGGCACAGTGGGTGCTGAAGGCTGTCAGCAGGGCTGGGAGCTGGACCCCCTCACACCCCTACTCAAATCAACTTGGCTCCAGCATTAATCCAGCATCCCCTGGCAGGGCTCACCTGCAAACTGGGTGTAGGCTGTGTCTTGGAGGAAGGCACCACAGCCAAAGTCGATCAGTTTCAGCTGCCCAGTGGCCAGGTCGAGCAGGATGTTCTGGGGCTTGATGTCCCTGTGCAGGACCCCGCAGCTGGTGCAGTGCCGCACGGCCTCCAGCACCTGGCGGAACAGCCCCCGCGCCTCCTCCTCCGGCAGGAACCTCCGCTCCGCCAGGAAACCCGACAGGTCCTGGCACCGCTCCGGACGCTCCAGCACCAGCAAGAAACTGTCGGGGAGCTCAAGCCACTCCAGGAGCTGAATGACACCAGCGCAGCCAGAGGACACCTTGGCCAGCAGCACGATCTCCAGGGGTGCGCTGGTGCCATCGGGCTGCGGGAGGAGCGCGATGCCGTCAGTGGGGCTGAGGCCGTGCCGGGGCTGGGAAACCCATCAGCCAGCCCGGGATGCTCTGCATGCCCCGCTCAGCCCACGCCTGCTCTCCCTGCAGGGCTCCCGGCAGCTCCCACCCTGCCGGGCCCCGGCTCATCCCCGCCCGGCACGGCCCGGCTTCTGCCGCTGGCCCCGCTCACTCACCAGCTCGCCCCAGTGCCGGATGTGATCCCGCGGCACCCTTTTGATGGCCACCCGCGAGCAAGGGAGAGCAGCGGGTTCAGCTCGCCCCCCGCCTAGCCCAACCCCATCCCCCTCCTCCTCCTGCTCCTCCTCCTCCTCCTGCGCCCACTGCCGGCCCCGCCGCTCACCGGGGCGCCGTCCGAGAGCCGCGTGGCCGCGAAGACGCTGCCGAAGCCGCCGCTGCCCAGCAGCGAACCCAGCCGGTACCGCTCCTGCAGGGCCTCCTGCGCCTTCCCTGCGGGCGGGACGCGGCTGTCAGCGCTCGGCCCGCGGCCAGGAGCGGCCCCCGAGCGCCCCCCGAGCGCCCCGGGCCGGCCATCCCCAGGCGTTCGCTCCTGGCAACGGGACAGCGGCGGCTCGGGGCCGGCGGCCGCGCTGCCGAGCGGCGGAGCTCGGGCCGGGGAAGCCGCAGCGGAGGCGGCGGGAGCGGCCGCGCCGCCTGTGTCCTCCGCGGGGCCCGGGAGGAGCCGGGGCTGGGGCCAGGCTCCGGCCAGGCGGAGCCAAAGGGCGGCGATGCCGCCCCAGCCCCAGGCACTGATGCCCGCCCAGCAGCGCCACCGCCAGCACAGCCAGAGCCGGGCGGAGCCGAGACCGCAGCGGGACGGCCGGGGGCGGGGACGGGGCAGCCCCGCCCGGGGCCGGGGGCATGGCCCGGCCCCACAGGGGGAGAGGGAGACTGAGAGAGGAGGCGACAGCGCGAAAGGGAGAGGAGATGCAAGAGGGACTCGACAAAGCTGCTTCTTTCGCTGCTTTCACTGCTGCCGCTGCTGCCGCTGCAACTGAAGCTCCGGGGCCGTTTGTTCCCGTGTCCATTTGGTCGTTGCCCGCTCGCCCCTGCGTCCAGCCCCGCGCTCCCCAGGGCAGCCCCTGAGCCTGTCCAAACACGGAAACTTTGCCCTGTTCAGCCCAGACCCAGAGTCTGGACTCCTGCACAGTGGCAGAGGAATTCTCTCGGTCGATGCTGTGCATTGTCCCTGCTGAGGATCAAACCCTATCAGGGCACATTGCCTGGCTGGAGGATTCCCTGGCCCTGGCCCTGTGCTTAAGGGTCCAGCACTGCTTTCCAGCAAAAATTGGAAGGCAAACTGTATGTAGCTCATGGTATTTTAGAGTGTCTAGAGCTCACTAAGTCACCAATCTGAGAGGTGAGATGCATTTGGAATTCATGCAATGGAGAAGTAGTGCAAGATGGAAAAAGGGAGCAGAGAAATAAATGGAGGAAAACATATTGGATTGTTTCTTCCAATTTTCATTTCACTTCTGGAAAGCTGTTTAAGTTTTCCTGGAATCTTGTCCACAGTCCTGTCTGCTCTTCTCAAGAACCTTTCCTGGAGAACGAGGTTGAGCTCCTGTCACAAGATGTGCCACCAACTGCAGCTTTTCTTGGCTTTCCACCGTGTGTGCAGCAGGACTCTTGCAGCCAAGCAGGACAAAGGTTTGGAGAACTTGACAGCTTATTCTTTCTTTTCCTGGTGAGCTGGGCAGTTGTGCCACTGGTGAGGTTTTCATTGTGACTGTTCCAGCCTTGGAAAACAGGAGGTGGAACCAGGACTTGTTAGAGAATACAAGCCTGACAATGCAGAGAAAGAATCTCCAGAGCCTGCAGCCAGAAATGGAGAGTTGTGTGATAATCATTCCCACATCTCCATGGACACCTGGAAAGTGATCTAGAAGATGAAAATGGGCTGACAGAGGTTGTTTGTTTCTGTGTTCAGTTTGGGTGATTCTACATCTCCTGCACTGGTATAAATCAAGAGCACAGTCAGTTCATGATAAGCACCAGGACAAGCTGGACATCTGAGAGCAGGTGACAGAAAGAATTTGAAAAGGAAAAATGCAGGGAATGACTTGGTGAACTTTGTCTGGAAGAAGGGTATTTTTTTCTAATTATTTCTAGTCCATTGCTTCTGCTTTTATCCTTCTTACAAGGCCATTTGCATCCCAGATTTCTCATGAAATGAGAACCCGGAGCTTCTGGAACTGCCTGAAAGGTGCCCTGTTCTTCTGCAGGGACACTCAGGCTGAAACAGGAGGCCATTGTGTTAAATTTTGAAGCAATTGTATTAAACAAAAACCAGTTCTTAAGCAGAGATTGATGTCACTCCCCCAGACCAACCACCATGGGCAAATCTCAGGCTCAGCCTGGAGCAGTGACCTTGAGGGGTGTCTCCACTGCAGGGAGGAATCTCCACAGCCCCCAAGAAGGGAAATGTCAGGAGACAGTGCCATTAAAATTTAGGATGGGGCTTTTCTAGTCTGAAGTGCTGCCCTGTTGGTCAGATGTACCCAGGCTGAGCCAGCTCAGCAGCTCTGCAGAAGCTCTCAGTGGTGTCACGTGGTTGTTCCTTTCTCTGGGGATTTTTCCAGCCCTGACACAGCTTCAGCTCCCTCTGAGGATGTGGAATTTAGGGATGGAGGAATCAGGCTGGTTTCAGCATTATTTACCCCAAAAGCAGCACGACCCCCCTCCTTTATTTCCCACTGGGGGCTTTGCAAACAGAGCCTTGCTGGAGTTGTTTGAGCCCTTTGCAGGCTGAGCCTCCTGCTCCAGCAGGAACTGCCTTTCCTGTGCCAGGAGCAGGGCAGGTCCTGCTGCAGGAAAAGCCCCAGGCCAGCCCCAGTACAGGGAAGGCCTCGGGCACAAGGGCAGAGTGCCGTGCTGGGAGCTGTGCCAGGGAGAGCCTGAGGCACCAAAGGCACCTTGGCAGCAGCAGCTGCTTGCAGGGCATGGCCAGAAGCCTCCCTTGTCAAGCCGGCCTGGTGGCCAGCACTGCAGAGCTGCTGCCTCAGGGCTCATTTCTGGCTGGGCTCTGCCCCAGCCCACAGAGTGTGACCTCAACCCTGGCTCTGTCACGGCCCTTGTGCCTGAGCCCTGCAAAGCCCAAAGGTCACCTGTGCCACCCTGGCTCTGCCAGCCCCTGGGGCAGGGGGAGGAAAGGCAGAGAAGGGGCTGGGTTTGGCTCTTGGATGCGGGGTCCAGCAGAGACAATGAGGAGTCAAGGGAGCATTTCAAGATCTGCTAATCATGATGCCTTTGACAAAAAGTCTGAGTTTCCCGTCACAAAATCACTCTGGGTAGCACTGACAAAAAAAGCAGAGAGCCAGACCAACCCTTGGTACCCCTCCATTTACAGCTGCACAGGGAAATGTAGAAAAGATTAGAGATGCTGACAATGAAACTGAAGTCTTCAAAAAGGCCACATTATTTTTCAAGCACATTGGAAGTAGGATCACTCTGAAATAGAGGAAGGTGAAATGAGCAAAGGGCACCTGTGTGGGACCAGCAGGTCTCACTGCACTGGGGCACAGGGAGCCCTGTTTTCCCTCTGGGCTCCCCAGGGTTCAGGCTGAGAGCAGTGTCAAAGATGAGGCAGCAGCACAAACCTGAGCTCAGAGAAAAAAGGCTGAGCAAAGTTCAGCCAAAAAAGTGAAGTATTTTTGAGGGGATTCTTAATAAAAAAATCATAGGAATGACACAATGAAATCTCTCCCAGCTTGTCAATATCTTCTTTCAATAGTCCATGACTCCCAGAGTGAAAAAATGTCCAACAGCAGCTCCATCAGCCACTTCTCCTGCTGGCACTGGCAGACCCGCGGCAGCTGCAGCTCCTGCACTTCTGCCTCTTGCTGGGCATCTCCCTGGCTGCCCTCCTGGGCAATGGCCTCATCATCAGCGCCGGAGCCTGCGGCCACCACCTGCACATGCCCATGTTCTTCTTCCTGCTCAACCTGGCCCTCAGCGACCTGGGCTCCATCTGCAACACTGTCCCCAAAGCCATGCACAATTCCCTCTGGGACACCAGCACCATCTCCTACACAGGATGTGCTACTCAGCTGTTTCTGTTTCTCTTCATCTCAGCAGAGTTTTCCCTCCTGACCATCATGTGCTACAACCGCTACGTGTCCATCTTCAAACCCCTGCACTATGGGACCCTCCTGGGCAGCAGAGCTTGTGCCCACATGACAGCAGCTGCCTGGGCCAGTGCCTTTCTCAATGCTCTCATGCACACGGCCAATACATTTTCCCTGCCCCTGTGCCAGGGCAATGCCCTGGGCCAGTTCTTCTGTGAAATCTCACAGATCCTCAAGCTCTCCTGCTCATATTTCTTCCTCAGGGAACTCGGGGTTTCTGTTTTCACTACCTTCTTAGCTTTTGCCTGTTTGGTGTTCATGGTTTTCTCCTATGTGCAGATCTTCAGGGCTCTGCTGAGGATCCCCTCTGAGCAGGGACAGCACAAATCCTTTTCCACCTGCCTCCCTAACCTGGCCGTCCTGTCTCTCTTTCTCAGCACTGGCACATTTGCCTATCTGAAGCCCCCCTCCATCTCCTCCCCATCCCTGGATCTGGCCCTGTCAGTTCTGTACTTGGTGGTGCCTCCAGCCCTCAACCCCCTCATCTACAGCCTGAGGAACCAGGAGCTCAAGGCTGCAACTGTGGAGACTGATCACTGGACGATTTCAGAAACAGTAGACTTACGGCCTATTTCTGCAAATCATGTGTAATAAAATTAATCTTTGATATTTCTTGTTGGGTTTTGAGGTTGGTTTCTTCTTTTTATTCCTCTGATTTGGTTTTTTAATGTTGTCCACAAAGAAATGCCATTGCTTGTGCCATTTCTCATTTTGTTTCTCTCCACCTTTGCTGAGGCTCCAGACTGTGTCAAGGAGGAGCTGTGCTCTCAGCCACTTTAAATGAATGAAAGGATCTCCCAGCAGAGTTTTCACTGGAGATCCCCCTTTTGTTGCCTTCTCTGGAGCTGCAGCAGCAATGTCTGTGTGCAGAGCTGGGGGCAGATCAGTGCTGGCACAGCAGCTGTGCCCAGCAGCAGCAGCACTTGGTGTTGCCAGTGCTGCTCCTGTGGCCCTGCCCCGCTGCCCTGGTTGTCCTGGTGTTGCTGCAGGGCCTGAGTGCTCTCGGGGCCGGGCACAGTCCTGGGGGTGGCAGTGCCGGGGCTGCAGCAGGGACAGGTCATGGGCACTGCTGGGGCAGTGCTGACGCCTCAGGCCAGGGCCTGGGGGCTCCAGGCTCCTTGCCCAGGCTCTCTCAAGGACACAGCCAGACCAATGCTCAGCACAGAAAATCCCTGTGAGCAGCCCCAGGCTGGCCATGGGCAGGCTGGGGGCAAACAGCACGGCTGGTGCTCTGCAAGGGCCCTGGGGGAGACGGGAAGGAGCAGCAGAGCAGGGGCTGATCCATCCCCAGTGCGCTGGACAGCCCAGGGCAGCGTCCCAGAGCGTCCTCATGGAGCTGCCAGCAACATTCCCCCTCTGCAGCCCTGGCCTCTCCCCCAGCTCACACAGGTGCCACATCCTTGCAGGCACAGACACGGCAGTGCTGGCTCAGGAGCCCCTGTTTGCATTGTACACAGCAGGCAGGAGCACCCCCATGCTCGTGCTGTGGGGACATGAACCTGAGGGAGCACAAATGCCATCAGCCCCTGGGGCCAGGAAGGGCTGGGGGACGCCAGGGAAACCACTTAGCTTTGTCCTGGCCTCTGCAGTCAGCCAGAAAGTTTGTTCCCATCAGCTGGGAGTGTCCTGTCCCGCTGCAGATGCTGTTGCTCAGAGCCAGGGTTGCCTGGCAGGCACCTCCAAACTGCCCTGAGCATTTCCTTGGCTTCTCCTTTGCTTTCTTTACTCTTCCTGATACAAATTTCTTCCTCTTGCCCACCCCTGTTCCTTCCCTTGCAAACAGCCCATCCCTATTTGCCCTCTCCTCTCTGGCCCCACTCCCCATTGCAGTTCCTGACTTGACACCATGGGAACATCCCTTGGGGAGCAGGATCATCCCACAATTGCTGCAGGAATTGTCTGCAGGCTCCTGCAGTGCCTGGTGCTGCTCCCTTGCCAGAGGCAGCCCAGGCCAGGGGGGCACATCTGGGCTGCTGTGTCTGCCTGTGGGGCTCCCTGTTCTGGGCAAGGAGGAGGAGCTGCAGAGGCTCTGCAGGACTGACAGGATGGGCTTTGGGGCTCTGAGGAGAAGCTGAGGGACCTGGGCTGCTGCAGCTTCTGAAGAGGAGGCCCAGGGCTCCTCCTGCAACTGCTCCAAGGGTGGTTTCAGAGAATCAAAGAATCAGTAAGGCTGGAAATGTCCTTGGAGATCATCAAGTCCAACCTGTGCCCTGACACCGCCTTGTCTCCCCTGAGCCTTCTCTTCTCCAGGATAAGCAACCCCAGCTCCTTCAGGTGCTCCTCACAGGACTTGTGCTCCACACCCCTCACCAGCCTTGTTGCCCTTCTCTGGACATGCTCCAGCCCCTCCATGTCCTTCCCAAATTGGGGGCCCAGAACTGGACACAGCACTCAAGGTGCTGCCCAATCAGTGTCCAGCACAGGGGAAGAATCACTGCCCTGCTCCTGCTGGCCACACCATTCCTGATTCAGGCCAGGAGCCATTGGCCTTCTTGGCCACCTGGGCACACTGCTGGCTCATGTCCAGCCTACTGTCCATCAGTCCCTGCAGGTCCCTTTCTGCCTGGCTGCTGTCCAGCCACTCTGTCCCCAGCCTCTAGCACTGCAGGGGTTGTTGTGGCCAAAGTGCAGGACCCAGCACTTGGACTTGTTAAACCTCACCTTGTTGGATTTGGGCCCTGGATCCAGCCTGTCCAGGGCCCTCTGCAGAGCCCTCCTACCCTCCAGCACTTCCACACTCACACCCAGCTTCGTTTCATCTGCAACTTTGCTGATGTTGGACTCAGTCCCCTCATCCAGATCATCAATGCATGTATTGAAATCCACGCTGGCTGGCTCTGATCCCTCGGCCATCCTGTGGGTGCCCTGTGATGGCACTCAAGGTGATCTGTTCCAGAACCTTGCTGGGCACCGAGGTCAGGCTGACAGGCCTGGAGTTCCCCAGATCCTCCTTCCAGCCCTTCTTGGGGATGGGCTCACACTGGCACCTCCAGTCCTCTGGCACCTCCCTGGTGAGCCAGGACTGATGGTAAATGATGGACAGCAGCTTGGGGAGCTCATCCACCAGCTCCCTCATCCCCCTAGGATGGATCCCATCTGATCCCATACACCTCTGAGCATCTGAGTGCTCAGCAGGTCACCAGCTGCTTCCTCCTGGATTACAGGGGCCTGTTCTGCTCCCTGTGCACATCTGCCAGCTCAGGAGAACTCTTGTCCTGAGGACAACCTGTCCTAATATTGAAAATCCTCAAACACTTTCTAAGTTGCCTGACATTCTGTCCAAAGTTGATGCATCCTCTTCTTTCCCTTCAGTTCCCACAAAAGCTCCATGGGCAATCAGGGCAGTCATTTTCCTCACCAGCTCATCTTTTGCCACACTGGGACAGGCTGCTCCTTCCCCCTTAAGATTACTTTCTTGAAATGTGTCCATTCTCCCTGGACCCCTTTGTTTTTAAGGGCTGTTTCCCTTAAAAAAAATCAGTACCTGATTCGGTACTCCCCAAATCAGCATCCTAAATAGGCCAAAGTCTACCCTTCCTAATTCCAGTATGGAAGTTTTGTTGCTACCCCTCCTTCTTTCACAGAACATTGAAAACTTGATTATTTCATGGTCACTTGTGCCCCAGGCAGCCTCCGACCCCCACATCTGCCACCAGCCCTTCTCTGTTTGGGAACAGCAGGAGACAGAACATTCCTTGGGAGTCTTTCCAAAAATTTGGTAAAACAGAAAACTCCTTCACACCAATACAGCATTAAGAAGCAGCATTCTTTATTCAGCTGGATGCGCGGGGGATAGCTCCTCCAAAAGCGGAGCATGCTGAATGCAGGAAAGTTTCTGTTCATATTCTGTATTTTGTACACATATTCATTGATTGTCCTGGACTAAACACACAGACAATAATAATTTCCCCCAAATCATTAACATATTTCCCCTCCCCTTTACCCATGCATTCTTCTGTCCTGGGGGTCTCTCTGGTGATCCTTGGTGGCCGGGGACCCCAATGTTCCAGTCGGTCTGGCTGAGCTGGCATGACACTGAGGCTGGTGAACTTCCAGTTCCCCTTCTCTCACAATGGGCATTGTGTGGTTTCCATAGGCCTGGGTTTTTGGAGAACAAGCTCCAGGTGTTAGCTCACCTGGTGGAGACAATTTATCATCTGGTAACATGAGGTCACAGAGTGGGCTATGACATCACAGAGAGGGTTATGTGAGGTCATTGAGCAGCTACAGCATCATCGACTGCCTCTGTGACATCACAGGGCAGAGGTCTGATATCACAGAGCAGACTATGACATCACAGAGTTGGCTGTGACATCAGAGACCAGCTGTGTGACATTAGAGAATGAGCTGTGACATCACAGAGGGGCTGTGTGACATCCCAGGAGGGCTGTGTGAGGTCACTGGGTTGGTCACTCCTCCCCAGCTCCCCCTCACAGTTTCTCCCAACAAGTCCAATGCTGTTCATGCCCAGCGGGGTCCCTGTCCCCCGCTATCCCCCCAGTTCACCTGCAGCCACAGCCTCCACCAAAGGATGTTCCACAGGATCCAGCCCAGAGCCTGACATGGGGAAAAGGGGCCAGGGCTGTGTGACCAGGGCATCAAGGACGTGGATTATCCAGGTCCCTGTGGCCTGGGTTGGGTTCCCCAGGGCAGGAAAGATACCTGGCAGCTGGAGCAGGCTTAGGGAAGGGCCTCCAAGCTGTGGCTGGAGCCCTTGGGCTGTGAGCAGAGGCTGAGGGAGCTGGGCTTGTCCAGCCCAGAGCAAGGAAAGCTGAGGGGCTCCTCATCCCAGCCTGGCAGTGCCAGCGAGGAAGGGATGGAGAACACAGAGCCAGGCTCTTCACCGGGGGGCCTGGTGGGAGACAAAAGCCAATGGGTGGAAGGGGAAAGAGGGGAGATCAGCCAGGCCATGAGAAGACGAAATTAGTCAGGCTGGTTTCAGCATTTCCTCAACACCAAAAGCAGCCTGACCTCCCTTCTCCATCCACCACTGAAAGCTTTGCAAATCAAGAATTGTTTGAGCTGTTTTGCCAGGATGAGCATCCTGATACAAGAACTTAATTGTGGTTATATCTACCACAGAACCACGTTTGTCTAAAATCA
The DNA here is from genome assembly GCF_026979565.1 of Vidua chalybeata. Taxonomy (NCBI): domain Eukaryota; kingdom Metazoa; phylum Chordata; class Aves; order Passeriformes; family Viduidae; genus Vidua; species Vidua chalybeata. The sequence goes on along the minus strand of NC_071553.1, from coordinate 141,202 downwards.
ATACTAGTATGGAAATCATTTGTGCATGGTGGACTCATCAGACACTGCTGGGACGTTGCACATAGCTCAGGGAAGAGTGTGATTGTTATTAAATTGTGTCCTGTTCAACTATGGTCTGTTGGCCATGAAGAGAAACTTTATGTGCCTCTGAGTCTCACCAGTTCCTGACCCCCATTGGACACAAACCTGATGAGCTGTGGTTCCCACTCCAGTGGTGGCACTTGGACCTCCCTCCATCCCCAGAGCAGAGTTGCCTTGTCCCAGAAGGTCCCTGGCAATGCAGGGATGAAGGAAACAGGACAGGCTGTGGGGATCAGGGGCAGGGCACGGCCGGGGATTTGGGGTGGTTATGAACCCAGGGCAGGACCCAGCCCTTGGCCTTGGTGAACCTCATCCCATTGTCCTGGGCCCATGGCTCCAGCCTGTCCAGATCCCTCTGCAGAGCTTCCTGCCCTCCAGCCCAGCCACACTCCCACCCAGCTTGGGCTCATCTGGGAACTGACTGAGGGTGCCCTCGATGGCCTCGTCCAGATCAGCAGTAAAGAGATTTCACTGACTTGGCCCCAGTCCTGAGCCCTGGGGACACCCCTGGATGTGACTCCATTCCTCAGCTGCTCTGAGTGCCAGAAGTTGGATGAGGGAAATTGTGGGGAGGGGCTGGGGACAAAGTGTTATTGATTGTCAGCCATGAAGGGTCTTGATTTTCATATCTATTCCGACTGCATTAGAAGGTGCTGGGGGTCAATATCAATTGGACATTGATGATATCAATCTACAAACAGGAAAAGGAAACAGGGCAAACCAGTTCTCTCTGCATTGTTTTCAATATAGTATATTCACTTTCAGTAAACTTCTGAAATCTGTCTAATTAACTACAGAAGAATTGAAAACTCCAATTATTCCCAGAGGTCTTTCTTGTTTGGGTGTCTTGAACAAATGTTTATGAGCTTTTCCCACTGAATTCCTGAACTGAAGAAGTCAAGAAAGAAGAGGCCTCTGGAGTAGTAAAATTCATCAACAACCTCCAAGGTGCTGAGGATCCATCCCCATCAGAGCAGCAATGACCAGAAATGGGCACAGCTCTGTGGCTGCCCCAGCTCTGGGATGGGCCCTGGGCCTGGAGCAGGAGCAGCTCTGGAGGGCCCCAAGGCTGGGGCTCTTGTGCTGGCCTGGGCAGATGGGATGGCAGCAGGGGCTGCAGAGCTCTCAGCACCTCAGCCCGAGGGGAGCAGGGCAGCCAGGGAGCCTCCTTTTGCCTTAGCCAAGCCCCTTCCCCCATGGCTGGGGCTGAGTCCTGGCTGAGCTGCAGCTGCTGCTGTGCCCTTGCCAGGGGCTGAGGCCATGGGGCCAGTGGCCAGAGCAGCCTGGCCTGAGCAGAGCTGTGGGGCCAGAGCCGGCTGGGCTGTGCTGGGGAGAGGCTCTTGGTGCTGCACAGAGCTCAGGGCAGCTGGCAGAGCTTGCAGGGAGCTGGGCTGGGCTCCGAGAGCCTGGCCCAGAAACCAGCAGTGTCCATCTCAGCCTGGCTGAGTGTGCAGGGGCAGGACTCAGCCCAGGCCTTGTGGGGCAGGGCCAGCGCCTGTGCAAGGCATTGAAAACAGGCAAGTGCCCAAGAGAGGAGGCTGCTCTGTGCCCTTGGGGGCATGGACAGAGCAGGGAGGGCGCCCAGAACATTTGTCAGCACCAACCTCTGTCCCCAGACCTCAGCAGCCCTGGCTGCCGAGCCCAGCTTTGCCTTGGGCTGAGTTTGGCTGTGGCCCAGCTCCATCCTCCTGCGGAGCTCAGGGCCTGTTCCCGGCCATGGCCGGGAAGAGTTTTCTGCTGGGGAACACCTTGTTTGGTTAAGTTGATGGCCATTGAGGCTCGTGCCGCACTTTGCCTGATGATTTGCTCTGCTGGAATTTGGTATTGCTGGAAGAGAAAATGGTGAGTGTTTTGCTGATCTCTACCTCAGCAGCTTCCCTTAATGCTGCTGATAGTCAGGGAACATTCGCAGTGAGGCTACAGTGGAGTTGTGGCCAGTCTGTGGTTGTCCAAAGAACTCTGCTGAGGGCTCTGCTGCTGCCCAGTGCTTTCATTGGCCTCTTAATTGCTGGGCCTTGTCCTGGGGGGCCCGCTGGGGCTGCAGCCAGTGCTTGCTCCCACTGAGGCTGCCTGGCCAAGACCAGCCCCAGGGGCACAGGGCAGAGGCAAGGCAAGGTGGGGAGGAGAAAGAGCAGGGACGAGATTGCCCTTGAAAGGCAGTCGTGCTCTGGGGCCCGCTCCTGGCCAGGGAGCCTGCCCAGAGCCGTCCCCTGCTCACCAGGGCCTTGAGGGGCAGCTGTCCAGCTGGGCCAAGGTGTGCCAGCAGCTCCAGCCGTGCTGGGGAGCCTTGCCAGCTCTGGGCCCTGCTGTGCAGGAGGGTCCCGGTGTGCCACTGGCAGCTGGGGGCCTCAGCCACTCCTCTCTCCAAAGGTGCTCCTGCCCATCTTCAGAAGACAAGCCTAACAACTCCGGCAAAGAGAACTTGACCCGTCTTCCCAGCTCTTTACTTCTGTCCCCATATTCCCTGCCGCAGCTGCAGCACCCTCTTGAGCCCTTCCCCAAACCCACCCCTCCACAACGAGACCCTCCAACCCTGAGCCCCCTGGTCCTGTTCCCCAACTACGACTAAAGGTGGGCAGGCCTCATCTGCCAGGGCAGGGCTTGGCCCACATTTTATGTTCAAATAAAAAAATAGAGTTGTCATAGATATGTCCGGGTGGTACCACCAGCAAAGCCCAGCCGGCACCAGCGCTGACTGAGCTCCGTGCCCAGGAGCAGCCGTGGATGCCCACGATGAGGGCAGGCAGGAGCCAGGCAGGGGCTACTGTGAGCAGCAGCGGGGCCCCGAGGGGCTGGGGGAGACCATGCTGAGCGTCCCTGGGCTGAGGGCACATTTCCTCCAGTGGGATCATCTGGGCCTGGACTTCATGAGGCACACAGGGATATTTTGGGGTCTCTGCTGAGGTGTGCAGGGATGCCTCATGAGGCACACAGGAGTATTTCTGGCCTCTCTTAAGGTGTGCCGGGATCCCTCATGAGCTGTGCACCAGGGTAAATGTGAGGGGGTTTTTTACTCTTCTCAGCACAGCAAAGGGACACTTGGCCAAGGTTTTGCAAAGCTGGGAGAAAGCCTCTTGCAAACCCGTGGGCCCAAAAGGCTGTGGGCACAGGGGCCGGGCCGAGCCCATCCCCTGGGGCCAGACCGGGCTGCTCAGGCCGGGCCGGGCCGGGCCGGGCCAGGCGAGGGCCCCAGCAGGGAAGGGCCGCGGCCCTGGGCTCTGGTGAGGCTGCTGAGCTCCGCCCTGGCCCTGTGCTGCAGCCCAAGACATTTACAGCCAGGGCCGTGCCCTGGGGCACAGGAGGCACAGGGGCTACAAGTGAGGCCGTGCCTTCTGGCACTCAAGGGGGCTGGCTCTGCTCCTTGGGAGGATGCAGAGCCTTGTGCCTCGGCCTGATGGTGCAAAAACCCTCCCAACATCCCTCTGTTTGCAAAAATAAAGGCTTTGTGCTCATTAATAAGAAAAGCTGGGTGGGTGGTCGGCAGCTAATGTTCTTTTGTTGGCTGGACCCCAGTCTGTGCTCAGGTCTCAATGACTGACCCAGAGCTGAGCTGCTCTTAAGGTGATCTGATCAAAGGCGTTGAAGCTCTGTTGACTACAAATTCTCCAGGAAAACAAGCACAGGAACTTGGCTAATGTTGGTGACAAATGCAGAGTGCAGAGTTGAACCTTTGAGGCCACCTCACTGCTGCCTTCCCCCATCCTTTTCTTTTTAATTGATTTAATATTCTGAGTGCCAGTTCTTGCATGTAATGGGCCCTCAGCAAGGAGCTGCTGGGCCTCCTTGTGGTAAACAGGCAAAATGAAATTAAAAGGAGGCTGATGACTGTTATGAATGAATTCAGTAAAAGTTACATATTTGTTGTGCCCCCATGTTCATTCCAATTGTACCCCCCCTTGTTATTTCTCCCACTGTGAATGCCTCTCCCTGTTCATTCCAGTTGTGCCCTGGTTGTAATACACCCCCCTGTTTGCTGCTTCTATATGTCTCCCCATGTCCCTTCTAACTGTACCCTTGTTGTAATACCCCCCTGGTTGTTATATGCTCCCCCATGTTCACTAGGGTTGCATAATACCCCCCTGTTACCCCTTGTCAAATCCCTTTATTGTTACCCTCATTCAGTCCCTCGGGTATTGCCTTCGCTGCTCCCAAAATGGCGGCCAGAAACAGCCTCGGCAATATGCAAATGAGGTGAAGCAGAACAGAATCCACCAAAAGGGCCTAAAAACACCAAACTAACGTGGAAATTCGAGGAACCAAGTGACTAGACCTAGTGGGAAGAGTCCTCCCATGCCATCAATCGAGTTCTGGAGGTCACCACCACCTAAAAGTAGTAGGACCGAGATGAGGACCCTAGTCTACGAGCCAGTAATCGTCTTCCTAGGCACGCCCTCGAGGACGGAAGCCCCAGTTCTGCTGTGAAGCACAACTGCTCACCTCCTCCTCTGCGTCGCCGAAGAGAGCAGCGGCGGTGTGCGCGACCCCTCTGGCCCTTAATTTACATCAGGTGGGGGCTCGTCCGGGATAGCCACGCCCACCGAGGACCCCAGGACTGGGACGGCCGCCCACCCTGGGCCTCCGAGGGACTGCTGGCTACCTGGACCAAGGGATCAGCCTGGGACCACGCGACGCACAGGAGCACTGGAAGGGTGAGTAATTCCGGTGGCGGGCGAAGGGGGCGAGCGAAAGGAGCGTGAGTGAGACGAGGGCCGGCAGCTCGGACCCGCGACGGGGTTGTGGACCCCTAGTACCGCGGTTCCGGACTCCCGCGAGGGGGCCGGCCGGGAATGGGGGGAAGCGAAAGGATTGGGTGAGTGAGGCGTCCCCTGGGGATAGTAAGGTCCCCACCCTGGGTGTGCAGGGGAAAGCCAGGAGTGAGTGGCACGCAGTGGGGCTAGGTCTCCCCTGGTAAGACCGTTGTGGTCTGGGTAGGTCCGGGCGTGTGGACTACCCAGACATTTTGTGTGCGTCACACGCATTCGGTCTGGGTAGGTCCAGGCGTGTGGACTGCCCAGACATTTTGAGTGAGTCACATGCATTAGCGGTCTGGGTAGGTCCGGGCGTGTGGACTGCCCAGACATTTTGTGAGAGTCACACGCATTAGCGGTCTGGGTAGGTCCGGGCGTGTGGACTGCCCAGACATTTTGTGAGAGTCACACGCATTAGCGGTCTGGGTAGGTCCGGGCGTGTGGACTACCCAGACATTTGAGTGAGTCACACGCATTCCAGGGTGCCCCCAGGCACTGCCGGCACCGAGCGCCCACGAAGGTTCTTACTTCCCAGAACCGGGCTGGACATGCCGAAGGTGGTGTGCTGCCGCGGTCTCAGGGAGGGGACCGTAAACCCACGGCCAAGAGCACTGGGGTGGGGAGTCGTTAGGCAAGGACAGGCACCACGCATACTTGCACGCATCACTTTCACCTAGGTTATTCCGCTGGGGAGGGATAGCCAAGCTGGACCGGTGGACGGTAAAGGGGTCGGGCCCCGCTTGGGTTGATCCCAGTTCCCTGGGAAGGGATACCCCCGGGTAACCCCACGGAGTCTCCTGGAACCTTCCTACCTCCGTTCAAAAAATTGAGGAAGGCGGGATACGGTATCAGAACGGGACGGTCTAGTCCAGGGAGTGGACTCGTGGTCCGGCCTGGCGGGAGGCTAGACAAGGGAAGGTCCCGGTGCCTAGGAGAGGGCTTCTGATGCTAGGGACCCTGGCGGGCGCCGAAAAGACGTGCTCAACAGTCTCTGTAGGAGAGGCAAGGCGCGGGGGTATGGTTAGGGGGTCGGATCACTAGGATAGGCCCCAAGGGGGACGGCAAAGGGGCCGAACCCTAAAAGGTGTGATTGTGAGGATTCAACCGGGTGGATAAGGAGAGAGAGAGAGTGTGAGTGACCCCCCCATCCCTTTTTCTAATAAAGATTATTCCCTGGTGTGAGAGTGAGAGTTTGAAAGTATAAGAAGGGGCTTAAGTTATTTCCAAGGGGGGAAAAGGCCTGTGTTGGAGTTAGAAAATTTGATTTATAAGGAGTTTCTTTTAAGTTGTTTATAGATTTGTGTTGCCCGTCTGTAAATTTCCGTTCGGGTAGGGGCACCTTAAAGGTTTAAGTTGTTGAAAATGGGAAAGTGTATGAGTAGGCAACAGGACTCCCTGAAAGGAAAGGGAAAGATAAAAAGCATCCCCATAGAAAGCCCACTAGGACAACTGTTGAATCAGTGGGACTCTAAAGAGGCCACAAAAACCCTCGACCAAGTTAAGATGATTTATTATTGCACTGAAATTTGGCCAAAACTAAATTTACAAGGGAAGTGGCCTTGGTATGGGACTAACGACCCCTGGATCTGTTCACAATTGAATCAGTATTTAAGAACTCAGGAGGATCCAGACATAGAGCAACTAACATATGCCGCTTGCTGGCAGACTGCAGATACAGGAGAGGAAAGTGTGAGAATCTGTAAACTAAAGAAAGGAGAAAAGAATAAGGAGGACAAGGAAGGAGAACAAACAATTGCTAAACCTTGGGATCCTTTGGATCACGTACCTCCTCCTCCTCCAATTTACCCAGCCCTAAACCCTAATCCCTTACCAGCCCCTCCCGCCGTGATCCCATTGCCACCTCCTCCTAACATCCCCGTTCAAAACCCTAATCCTGTTCCCGCTCCTCCGGTAATAACCCCAGACCATTCTTCCACCCCTCTTCTTACCCCAGCTTCCTTGCAGGCTCCTTTAGCCACCAACTCAACTCTTCCTCAAACTATTCTTTCCACTCCCAATACTCTACCTCCTCCTAAAGCTTCTAATCTTAAACTAGAATCTTCACCTAATCCTATAGTGACTTTCCCATCTTCTCCTGACTATGATATATCCCCAACTCCTTCTTCAGCTCTTCCACTGTCACATCCTGCCCCATCACCTGTATCTATCCCCTTACCCCCTCCATCAACTCTGATGGAGTTGAGTCCATCTCCCTCTTCTACTAACAGGCAAGACCCACCAGACCAGATGACTCCAACTCCCCTTAGTGAAAATCCTACCGATGGCCCCTGGTGCAATACTAGGTCGAGAACATCCAAACCTGAAAGGATGATGCCTCTCAGGGAAGTCCCAATGGGAGGAATGTTGGGGGGAATAGGATTTGTGAATGCGCTGCTCACCGCTTCGGAAGTACGGAGTTTTAAAAAGGAGTTAGGAAACTTGATAGAAGATCCCGTGGGAATTTCAAATCAGGTGGACCAATTCCTTGGGCCTAGTACTTACACCTGGGGGGAGGTAAATTCCATCCTCAATATTTTGTTCTGCCCTGAGGAAGTGAGGATGATAAGAGCAGCAGGTATTCGAATATGGGAAAGGGAGAATAGAGTAGGGCCTCCTGGAGACCTTAAGATGCCCCTGGTAGATCCTGGATGGCATCCAAATCGAGAGGAAGGTAGAAGGAATATGAGGGACTACAGGTCTCTTATAATTAGAGGTATCAAAGAATCCGTGCCCCGAAGTAGCAATACAAAACTGGCTTTTGAGGGGACTCAAGAAAAAGATGAGACCCCAGCAAATTGGCTCAATAGATTGAGAAGAAATTTCCAATTATATTCAAACATAGACCCGGACAGTCCAGAAGGACAAGTACTGTTAAAAGTACAATTTGTCACTAAATCCTGGCCAGACATTAGAAAGAAATTAGAAAAAGTTGAAGACTGGCAGGAAAAAAGTATAAATGAACTGCTAAAAGAGGCTCTCCGGGTTTACTTAAGAAGAGAAGAAGAGAAAGCAAAAGCAAAAGCCAGAGTAATGGTGGCCGTTGCTAAGGAGAGTGTTGGAATAAATAATGAACTACCAACATGTTCTCCGAGGACAAATCAAGGGAAGGCAATATCGTCAGGAGAGAGATATGCAGAGAAACCCGGTCTCAGGAGGGAGGGGGGAAGGCCAAGAAGAACGGGAGGAGCATCTAATGACAGGGCATGCTATTATTGTGGGGAGGTGGGACACTTTAAGAGGGATTGTAAGAAGCTAAGGATGGATGAAACAATTGTACGGGAGCAAGAGGCCTTAGAATGGGTCTTGAGGGGTGATGATTAGGGGTGTCAGGGGCTCTATATGTTGGGGGATCCAATGAAAAACCAAGAAGAGCCCCTAATAAACCTTAATGTGGGTCCCCAAGAAGAGGATTTTGAATTTTTAGTCAACACTGGTGCTGATAGATCTAGTGTTAACAAGATTCCCATGGGGATGACTATTGGGAATAAAACTTGTGAAATAATAGGGGCAGAGGGGAAACCATTTAAAACATCCATTATTGAGAAAGTGAAAATAGAGGGAAACTCGAGACAATGTGTAGCAGACATAATCTATTTGCCTAACTTGGAAACTAACCTGTTAGGAAGAGACTTACAAGTGCTGCTGGGAGTGGGAATTATACCGGAAAATGGCCAAATGGTAGTCAGACTCATGAGACTAACCCAGAATGATATTGAAGAAATCTCCCCAGAGGTGTGGGCAGAGGAAGGGAAGTATGGATATTTAGATATCCCACCGATAAAGGTGGAGATGCAAAGAGACACCCCTCCCATACGGGTAAGGCAGTACCCTATATCATCAGAAGGAAGGAGGGGACTGGTACCTGTGATTGAGCATTTATTAAAGGAGGGTATCCTGGAGCCCTGCATGTCCCCACATATTACCCCCATCTTGGCAGTTAAAAAGGCTGAAGGAAAGTATAGACTGGTTCAGGATTTAAGAGAAATAAATAAGAGGACTATTGCAAGACACCCGGTAGTGCCTAACCCATATACATTACTGAACCAGATTCCAAGGGAACATGCCTGGTTTACAATTATAGATTTAAAGGATGCTTTTTGGTCATGCCCTTTGGCAGAGGAATGCCGGAATTGGTTTGCATTTGAATGGGAGTATCCGGATAGGAACCGTAAGATGCAATTAAGATGGACACGCCTACCACAGGGTTTTACTGAATCACCTAACCTGTTCGGGCAGGCATTAGAAGAATTGTTGGATCAATTCCTTCCTAAGAAAGAGGTAAAAATGTTACAATATGTTGATGATATACTAATATCTGGAAGAGAAGAAAATGAGGTTAGAAGTGTTAGTATACAACTTTTAAATTTCTTGGGGAAAAAGGGGCTGAAAGTATCAAGAGATAAATTACAATTTGTAGAACCTGAAGTTATCTATTTTGGGCATGTGATTGGAGGGGGATATAAAAAACTAAGTCCCGAAAGAATCACAGGAATTTTATCAATTCCTACTCCAAAAACTAAAAGAGATATAAGAAAACTCTTAGGGTTATTTGGATATTGCAAATTGTGGATAGATAATTATACACAGAGTGTGAAATTCCTGTATAACAAATGGGTGGACCAGGAACCAATTAAATGGACAGCAGATGATGACCAACAATTACAGGATCTAAAAGATAAACTATCTTCAGCCCCTGTACTAAGTTTGCCAAATCTTGGGAAGGAATTTGACCTTTTCGTAAGCTCAGAGGAAGGAATTGCATATGGGGTACTTACCCAAGAATGGGGAGGATCTCGAAAACCAGTAGCTTTCCTATCAAAGTTATTGGATCCAGTAGCTAGGGGATGGCCAACCTGTTTGCAGACAGTTGCAGCTACAGCAGTTTTAATAGAAGAGGCCCAGAAATTGACATTGCAGGGAAAAATCAAGGTACACACTCCACACGATATTAGGGCAATTCTCAGCCAAAGAGCACAACAATGGCTCACTGACTCCAGGATTTTAAAATATGAAATTATGTTAATAGATACTAACTATCTAGATTTTGCTACCTCTAAATGCCTCAATCCAGCTCAATTCCTTTCTGGGGAACCAGAAGACAATTTAGAGCATGATTGTCTTATGTTAATAAACATGCAAACTAAAGTAAGGGAGGACCTGGGAGATGTGCCCTTACCATATGGTAGAGTACTGTTTACAGATGGCTCCTCCAGAGTGATCACCGGAAAAAGAGTTTCTGGATATGCAATAATAGAAGGAGAAGATATGAAAGTTTTAAAAAAAGGAAAGCTGTCTTCCAATTGGTCAGCCCAATGCTGTGAGGTATATGCATTAAAAAGAGGACTGGATTTGTTAGAAAAAGATTATGGCACTATTTATACTGACTCCCAGTATTTGGCATAGTGCATACGTTTGGTAAGATTTGGGAGGAGGGGGGTGTCACGATCCGCTTATTGCGGGGTGTCGTGATGGTTCTTTTCACCGATCCCAAAAGTGCAAAAAGGCAAACAACAAGGGACTATCAGTTAATCACAACAAATGCACCTTTATTAGGGGCCAAAACAGTAAATGCGATAGTGGGGATCGGAAAGGAGATAAAAGGAGAGAGAGAAGAGGGGTATGGGAATAGCTACCAACACAGGCGAGATCCTCACTGGTCCGGACGATGGGGATCCGTCTGTCATGTCGGGGGAGTCTTCAAAATTCTGGTCGACTCGGGGGTCCAGTTATAGTCCACAGAGGAAAGAGGGGGGAGCAAGTGTAACAATGAGAGTCCATTGTAATCGCCACGTAGGAACAGGTGAGTCCACAGAAACCACCAAAGCAAGACGAATACAATGAAGAAGAAGTCCATTTGAATCACTGAAGGGAAACAGGTCATGTCATTAGTGGTCAGACCACCAATTTCCCCTCCTCCCTGTAGCAGGGGTCTCAGTCTCAGTCCTTGGGAGGAGGGTTCTCATTCTTTGTTTGTCACAGTGGTAACGAGGCAGATGAGGGGTCTTCAATGAAGGACCACAGGAGTCACCCCAAAAGTTCATTTGGCTTAAGAACGGAGATTAGAAGCAGGCCGCGCATCAGGCTGTCCCGTGCTGGGTCCATGTCAGGTCTTTGCCAAGTCCTTGCCAAGTCCTTGCCAAGTTCTTGCCAGGCCTTGTTCGGAACAGCTAGCATGACGGTTCAGTGGTTGCACCTGCACTGTGTCCTGTTCTAAGCCGAAACTGCAGTGGAGGAAGGGATTTTTTCTCGTGGCAATCGGAAGGCAGAATGGAAAATGAGGGGCTTCAGACGGGCTCTTACACGGGGGTATCAAAACTCAAAAGGTAAAAATCTGGTACACACAGAACTGATAAAGCTAGTATTAAAATCTTTGCAGAAGCCAACAGAAATAGCAATTGTGCACATAAAAGGGCACCAGAAAGGAGATATCTTTGAAATAAAAGGAAATAAACTGGCTGACCAGGTAGCTAAGGAAGCAGCTTTGGAAGTGGGAGAGCCAATTAAGATTTTCAAGCTGGGAGAGAAGTCTGAGAAAAGGGGTGACAAAGTAGAGCCAATATTCAGTGAAAAAGAACGGAAAGCAATAGAAGAACTCAAATTATGCCAAGGGGAACAAGGGGAATGGTTACCCCCAGATGGAAGGAAGTTCTTGAACCAAGCACTAGCACGAAAGGTACTAACAGAAATACATGGACAAACACACTGGGGAACCCAGGGACTATGCGACCACTTCCTTAGAGAAAATATTTGTATTGGAGTATACAATTTGGCCAAATCAATAACAAAAGGATGTGTCATTTGTCAAAAGATTAACCAAAAGGTAATGAGAAAAGTAGAACCTGGAGGAAGAGGATTGGCTTTAAGACCATTTCAAAATATTCAAATAGAATTCACTGAAATGCCTCCAGTACAGGGATATAAACACCTATTGGTAATAGTAGACCATCTTACCCATTGGGTAGAAGCTTTTCCTACCAAAAAGGAGACTGCAGAAGTGGTTGCAAAGATAATCCTGGAAGATATCCTCCCCCGGTATGGTTTGGTAAACACCACTGATTCAGACAGGGGACCTCACTTTGCTGCTCAGACTTTACAACGAGTGATTGAAGCTCTGGGAATGAAATGGAGGCTACATACCCCATGGCACCCCCAGAGCTCAGGCAGAGTTGAAAGAATGAATAAAACCCTTAAAAATGTATTAACAAAACTAATAGCTGAAACCAAATTAAATTGGCTTAAGTGCCTACCCTTGGCTCTATTATGGATCAGAACAAGACCTCGAGCAGACATAGGAGTCTCCCCCTATGAGATGATGTTTGGACTTCCCTTTTTATTGTCCCCCTACAGTACTGGTGCTTACCTGGATGGAGAGGAAGCTACCCAAAAATACTTAGAAGCCATTGGAAAAACATTGGAGGGCCTTAGAAAAAAGGGATATATACCCCAAACTTCTCCCCACGATACCAATGTGCACACTATCCACACTGGGGATTGGGTATTAATTAAATCTTGGAACAATATCCCTCTAACACCTAAATTTGAAGGTCCCTTTCAGGTGTTGCTGACTACACACACCGTGGTACGGACTCGGGAAAAGGGTTGGACTCACATCACTCGAGTTAAAGGGCCAGTAACACCTCCTGACGAAGGACCCAGCCCCCCTGCACTACCCGCAGAACCAGTGGAAGGAACCCCATCCCTTAAACCACAGGAGTGGACAGTAATTCAAAATCCGAAGGACTTGAAATTAATTCTCAGGAGAAACTCAGGACCTGACAAGGACTGAAGGACAGAGTTAAGAAATGTGTTATGGGATAAATGGAATGAATTTTGTAAACTGTTGCACACTGTTTTGATGGTTGTTCCTAGTTAAAAAGGTTACAAGCCTTACATAAAGGTTAAAAGTTTTTATACAGAAAAAGTAGTAGAAAATTCTCCTACTGAGTATTCCCAAAGGGGTAAAGAAAAGTTAGGGAATAGAGAGAGTGAAAGCAGCCAGTGTCAGGGGACTCTATAGAATATACAGAGAGACCTCGGCCCAAGAGGCAAGACCAGGGGGTGTTGGCATGAGAGAAATGGCCCCTACCGGACTCTTGGAGAAATTGATGGTGATACTACTGATATATGGTACTCTCAGCAACGGAGAGAACCCCTGCACTAAGTGTTATCACCCCATATATGATGGGGAAGACCTGAGGTCCCTATTCAGAGTCCACACTAATATTAACCCAAGCTGTTTTAATCAATCTCAGTTAATTACCTGTCAAGAGGACGGAAAAGTTTATTGGACTACAAGAAATACTGCCTCTTATAGGCAGCGCCTACTTGGGGAGTGCCCAATAGAAGAAGCTTGGTTTTGTTTCGAAAACGAAGCATTAAAAGACATTGTTAAGGAAAAACAATTGATGTGGAAAAAGGATGATCCTGACATCCCCTTAGGAAAAAATTTGTTCATAGATTTGGTTGAAAAGATAAGCAAAGAACTAAATTTGACCAGTTGTTGGATTTGTGGAAGTACCCAAATGTCAGAAATCTGGCCTTGGGAGGGGATTGGTTTAAGTCCACTAGAAATCCTGAGGTGGAAACAGATGAAACCAAAATATGAACTATTGGCATCTAAGGGAAGAGAAAAATGGGATCTGAAATCAAAAATAATAGGGGAAGAATGCATTCTAAGAATAGGGAAGAGGTATAATACTCCTGTGGGGAAGATGGCATGTAAAAGATATTTATTGATAAAGAATTTGGAGACCAAATGGGTCCCAAGGGAGCCCCTTACATACTGGGCCATTGGGAAAACAGAAAAGGGATGCATATATCATGAAGGATATAACCTTCATAAATGCACAGAAAAAGGAGTAAACCCCTTTTGGGGAATCAGAGAAGTATCAAAGTTTTGGGAATTCCCAACCAAAGTTGGAGATGGATTCTGGCAGGTCCCAGAGTATTTATTTTGGATTTGTGGGGATACTGCATATACAAGACTCCCGGGAGACTGGGCAGGGAGTTGTACCATAGGGGTCATTAAACCAGCCTTTTTCCTACTACCCAAGAAGTCAGGAGCACATTTAGGAGTCCCGGTATATGATGACCTGAGAAAGGAAGAGAGAAAGAAAAGGGACTTAATTGACATGGGAGGTACACAAACATGGAAAAGCAAAGTGTGGACTCCAGATGAAATCATCCGAACCTACGGCCCGGCCACTTGGGCTCAAGATGGATCCTGGGGCTACCGGACTCCTATTTATATGTTGAATAGAATAATCAGACTCCAAGCAGTACTTGAAAAAGTGTCCAATTGCACAGCACTAGTATTTGAACACATAAGTGACCAATTGTCCCAAACCAGAACAGTGATCTATCAAATTAGATTGGCAGTAGATTACTTATTGGCTGATGAAGGAGGAATATGTGGAAAATTCAATTCTTCCGAATGCTGCTTGGAGATTGATGATAAAAGTGAGGTGATTAAGAACATCTCAAAAGAAATCCGAAAATTGGCTTATGTGGGAAATCAAGAATGGACTCCCTTAATAGACAGTGACTGGTGGGATGAATTTTGGTCTTTTAAAGGGAAATGGTGGGAAAAGGCTGCGTTTATAACTGTTTGTGCAATAACTGGACTGTTATTTTTACCCTGCTTATTTCCCTGTCTAGTCCGAATCCTGACATCAACTGTGCAAGCTAGCATCCAACTTCCCGAGGCAACTAACAAAAAGCAAACAAGGATCATGGTGATGGAAAGCCAAGAACAGAAACACGCAGATGCCAAAGAAATATATAACCAGTACCAAAGACTTAGGAAATTTTATTTCCAAGAACCAGAGACTGCAAATTGATGCGGGCATCCGCCCGATCAAATAAATAGAGGGGGGAATTGTTATGAATGAATTCAGTAAAAGTTACATATTTGTTGTGCCCCCATGTTCATTCCAATTGTACCCCCCTTGTTATTTCTCCCACTGTGAATGCCTCTCCCTGTTCATTCCAGTTGTGCCCTGGTTGTAATACACCCCCCTGTTTGCTGCTTCTATATGTCTCCCCATGTCCCTTCTAACTGTACCCTTGTTGTAATACCCCCCTGGTTGTTATATGCTCCCCCATGTTCACTAGGGTTGCATAATACCCCCCTGTTACCCCTTGCCAAATCCCTTTATTGTTACCCTCATTCAGTCCCTCGGGTATTGCCTTCGCTGCTCCCAAAATGGCGGCCAGAAACAGCCTCGGCAATATGCAAATGAGGTGAAGCAGAACAGAATCCACCAAAAGGGCCTAAAAACACCAAACTAACGTGGAAATTCGAGGAACCAAGTGACTAGACCTAGTGGGAAGAGTCCTCCCATGCCATCAATCGAGTTCTGGAGGTCACCACCACCTAAAAGTAGTAGGACCGAGATGAGGACCCTAGTCTACGAGCCAGTAATCGTCTTCCTAGGCACGCCCTCGAGGATGGAAGCCCCAGTTCTGCTGTGAAGCACAACTGTTCACCTCCTTCTCTGCGTTGCCGAAGGGAGCAGCGACGGTGTGCGCGACCCCTCAGGCCCCCACCCAGAGCTGATCACCTAATAAAGGCCTTTTTAAAGGAGCTGGTCTCCTGGCCCTTAATTTACATCAATGACTTTTATAAAAAATTGCCTGTTTGTTAAAACTTAGAACAACAGAGGCCGAGGCCTCAGGGTAAGCCTGGGGCCTGCGCCACAAGCCAGAGGTAGCTCTAACAGCGCTGTGTGACAAGGTGCTCCTGCGGACACGAGGTGCCCTCGAAAGAGCCTGGCTGCTCCGCACCCAGGGATTTTTTAAAGTCTCTTGGGGGTGCTCGATTGGTGTGCTTTGGATCTTCTTGCCAACCATCCTTTTCTTGGTCACTGATCGCTCTATAAGATGGTGCAGTCCTGACCAATCATTTTGGAACACAGCAAACTTATTGGGTGGCTCGTTTCCCAATCGTAGTTCCAGTTGCTGTCATCGCCCTATGATGTCACTTTTCTAGAAGATTCTTACTCTTGCACCTTATTACTACCCCCCTTTCTCTGTTTAGTAGCCATATGCATACACTTAAACAACTGTACATTCAACGTAATAACTTATCACATTAATTGTGTAACAACTCATTATATTCATTAACAATCCAAAAATCTTACTGTAATAATTAACCATTAAGAACTCCACCTTTGAAAGTGAATTTATTTATAACATCCTGGGTGTAGCCCAAGGGAAGCTGTTTCTGTCTTGCATCACAGAACTGGCAGGTTTTTTGCAAAGACAGCCCTTTACAAAGGACTTGTTGCGTGCATTAACATCCGAGGGGCTGCTTTCAAAGACAGACAAAAAACCCATGAACAACCAGCAAACCAACCAAACAACATATTAAAAAAAGGTACTTTATTCTTAGCTCTTGCTTTTAATGTTTTCCCAGCCGGCCTCCTTTTCCACTGCAGTGTTTTTCTTTGCACAGAAAAAAACCCTTGCCAGATGATGTGACTTAACAAGGAAAACACAACTCACACACAATGTTTGATGCCATAGCCACTTCTTATCTCTCCTTTCTTATGAGCTGTCCTTCCTGTAGTTCCTCTGCCCATTTGTTGCTCTTGGATCTCTGCCTCCTTCACCTGATTTTTATCTTTTTCTGGATTTGTGGGGATGTTTGTGTTGGTTTTGTTGTTTTCTTGGTGGTTGTTGTGTTTGCCTGTTTTATTTGGTCACAGTTTTGCTCTTGCTTTTTGGGTTTTTTTTCATGCACTTAACAGCAGAAATCAGCTTGTGATTTGTATTGTGAAGTTTTGATACCCAGGTGTTGCACATAAAGGTTGTTTTTGTTTTTCAAGTCATCTCAGACACAGACCTGCAAGCCCCTGTGATTTGAGAATGGAGTGCTCTCAGACAGCAAATTGTGCATGAATAAGAAACTTGTAGTTCCTATCTCCATTACACACGGCAAAATGTCAAGTGGATGGAATGGTACCAATTGTAGCCTTTCTTTTGCCTTCTTTTGCTGCCATGCCATAAAACCTCAGATTCATCAATGACCTCGGTTCTTCCAGGATGGGGTGTGCAGGGATGATCCCTCAGCTTGTGTGTGCACCTGGTGTGCACCAGGCCAGACACGTGACTGTCATCCACAGCCAGCCTCTGTCTGCAGAGAGAGTAGGGAGCTGCAGCTCTGAGGAACTCAGGGCTTAGGGAGCAAACAGACAAGTCCCTAATTTATATCAGTTACTTCACTCGAGTATTTTCTGCTGAGAGATTTTTATCTTCCTGCCCAGAGCTGGAAAAAAGAACGCTGGCAGTTTGCTTTAGCTATGAAGTGAAGAGATGTAGAGAGCTTGGCAGAAGAATGGTTAAACAGCAAGGGACATGAAACTGTAAAATTAGTCAAAATATGAGGGGCTACGTGACTGCTGCAACGGTCAGCATGACCCTGGGTATAGAAATCAGGATATGTAGAAATCAGAGTTTGCAAGAATCAGAATGCTGAAAACTGCTTGGTATGTAGAAATAGATAGAGAAGAACCAAAAAGTATCAATCACAAGAACAGCAAGAGCAACCGAACAAGGCAGATGCGCAAATCACACAGCAACCAATCATGAGCTTGGCTTTTGCAATATGCATGAACTAATTAACAAGTATATATAAACTTTGTAATTTGTTGCAATAAACTGAGACTTGATGATCATGATATCATGAGTCTTGTCTCCCGCGGCGCTTCTCCGACAAAGAGACTCTTCTCAACAGGTTCCAGCACTGCTTCTTGTTTGAATTAAAAGCAGAGCAAAACTCTTCTGTTGGTCACATCAAACCAACATAAGTTTCATGTGAAAGACATGAGTGTGTAAATATTATTTCATTTTGTAGTACTTACAATCTTCTCATTCAGCCATGGGATAATTATGTCATCATTCACTATATCAAATAACTGAAAAGCACTGGAAAAGAAGTTGTTTTTTTTAAACTAAGCGTAAAAAAAGTGAATGAATGCCATAAAGAAAACCAAATAGTAAAAATACAGTAATTTAAACTTCTCAAAGCCCTTTGATAATGGAGCCCTGAACCCCAGTCATGTGTAGTGCAGCCTTGGTGGAAGCCGCTCCCAGGTTTCGGGACGTGTCTCCCATGGAGGGACCCCAGCAGGACTGCTCAGGCTGGCTGAGCCTGGCACAGCAATCACCTTCTGTGGCACTGTCTGGCGTCTCCTCCCTTCGTGTATCAGAGGCTGGCATGGAGCCGTTGCTTCCTCCTGGAAGTGCTGCCTTCAGCAAAGCCCTTTGGTCCATCTCTGGAGAAAGGAAAAAGGACAGCTGGATCAGGTGGAACCATTCCCCATTGGGGAGATGGCATCTTCACGAAGTACTACTAGTCAAAGGCATGGATAAGGATCAGGAAAGAGCCAAGGTTCTTGGGGCTGCCACAGGGCCCTCCCTTCTGCAAACAGCTACCACTCCTGAGCTGCCCGGAGACTGGGAAATTGCAGGGGATCTCAGGGTGTGCGTGGCCCGTGGTGCAGTTTGGGTTCCCTGTCAGGTGATGCCAAATGCCTTCCTGCAGAGGCTGGGGAGAAGCTGCAGCCAGGCCAGGCTGGGAAACAGCCCTGCAGGCCGTGAAAGCAGCAGCGGGGCAGCCAGGCTGCCATGGATCCCTTCCCGCTGTGCCGGACACAGTGTGTCCAGATGTGCAGGGAACGCCCCCGGCTGCTGAGTCCCAAGGGAAGACTGGGGGAAATGCACCCACCACGGCGTCTCTCCAGATCACTCAGCATCTGGTCTAGATGTTTCACTGCCTCCAGGGATTTCTTGTCTCCTATGTCTGCGTTCTTCCATCTCGGAGGACCTTAACAGAAAGTTGTTCCAAGTCACCTTCAGGCCAGAGTGGCAGTGAGTGCCCCTGGGTGATTGGTGGCCTCCAAGGCACTCCCTCAGCTCTGCCTCCCACTCAGGAGCAGGGGCAGGGGGACCATGTGCCTGCGGTGGCCCCACACTGGGATGGAAGGAGCCCCTTGCTGGGCAGTCGGGGCAGAAAGGACTCCCTGGAGCTGCCAGCAGCTCTAAACCCAGCCCCAGCCAGGGCCAGGCCTTGGCAGCAGCAGCAGCGGGGGCAGCTCAGGCTCCCTGGGGCCGGCAAAGGTGCTGTGAAAGGCTCAGTCCCAGGGCACAGCCCTGGGCCCAGCCCCTTCCCTCTCTGCTCTTCTCCCTGGCTGCACAGAGCACACAACACGGAAGGACACACTGGCATTGCACATGGGTGGAAGATGGACAGCCAAATGCTCCTTCCTCCCACTGACAGTGATTCTGTGGGATCACTGTTGGGCACAAGAGTAGAAATTTGGGGGACAGGATTTCCAGAATCCATCAAACTTCAAAGCATCATAAAGGAAATCATTCATGAATATTACTCTGGACAATGATCACTCTGTTAGGAAAGAGTTGCTGATAACCAACCTTGACCCCAAATGACCTGAAGTGACCTTAGTCAGGGCCTCAGATGACTTCAAGTGGCCACAAATGACCTCAAGCGACCTGGTCAGGGCCTCAGATGACCTCGAGTGACCCAAAATGACCACAAATGACCCTGGTTGTAGCCTCAGATGACCTCAAATGACCCTGGTCAGAGCCTCAGGTGGCCTCAAGTGACCCCACTCAGGGCCTCACTTGACCTCAATTTACCATGGTCAGGGCCTTAGATGACCTCAAGTGATCACAGTGGGGGCCTCAGGTGACCACACATGACCCCAAATGATCACAAGTGACCCCAGTCAGGGCCTCAGATGACCTCATCTGACCCGACATGACCTCAAATGGTCCCGGAGAGAGCCTCAGGTGACCTCAAGTGACCCCGGTCAGGGAATCAGATGAGTACAAGTGACCCCAAATGAGCTCAAGTGACCCCAGTCAGGGCCTCAGTTGACCTCATGTTTTCCCAAATGACCTCAAATAACACCGGTCAGGGCCTCTGAGGACTTCAAGGGACCGCAAATGACCTCAAGCCACCCCGGTCAGGAACTCAGATGACCTCAAGTGACGCAAAATGGCCTCTAGTGACCCCAGGCATGGCCTCAGATGACCTCAAATGCCCCCAAATGATATCAAGTGACCCCAGTTTGGGCGTCAGGTGATCTCAAGTGACCCCAAATGACAACGAGTGACCCCACTCAGGGCCTGAGATGACCTCAAATTACACCAAATGACATCAAATGGCCCGAGTCAGGGCCTCAGATGACCTCAAGTGACCCAAATGACCTCAAGTGACCCCAAATGACCACAAGTGACCCTAGTCAGGGTCTCAGATGACTTCAAGTGGCCACAAATGATCTGAAGTGACCCAGTCAGGGCCTGAGATGACCTCAAGTGATCCCAAATGACCTCTAGTGACCCTAGTCAGGGCCTCACATGACTTCAAATGACCCTAAATAATGTCAAGTGACTCCACTCAGGGCAACATGATGACCTCAAATTACAGCAAATGACGTCAAATGGCCCGAGTCAGGGCCTCAGGTGAGCTCAAGTGACCCCGGTCAGGGCTTCAGATGACTTCAAGTGACCCAAAATGACCTCAAGTGACTCCAGTCAGGGCCTCAGATGACCTCAAATTACACCAAATGACATCAAATGACCCCGGTCAGAGCCTCAGGTGACCTCAAGTGACCCTGGTCACGGCCTCAGATGAGTACAAGTGACCCCAAATGACCTCAAGTGACCCCAGTGTGGGCCTCACATGACCTCATGTTTCCACAAATGACCTCAACTGACCCCGGTCAGGGTTTCAGCTGACCTCAAGTGACCCAAAATGACCACAAATGACCCTGGTCTGGGCCTCAGATGACCTCAAGTGACCCCAGATCACCTCAAGTCTCCTCGGTCAGGAACTCAGATGACCTCAAGTGACGCAAAATGACCTCTAGTTGCCCCAGGCAGGGCCTCAGATGACCTCATGTGACCCCAAATGA
This sequence comes from Vidua chalybeata, assembly GCF_026979565.1. Taxonomy (NCBI): domain Eukaryota; kingdom Metazoa; phylum Chordata; class Aves; order Passeriformes; family Viduidae; genus Vidua; species Vidua chalybeata. Next base: position 120,432 of record NC_071553.1, on the reverse strand, counting down.
TCTCAAGTGACCCTAGTCCGGGCGTCAGATGATCTCAAGTGACCCAAATGACCTCAAGTGACCCCAAATGATGAGTGACTCCACTCAGGGCCTCAGATGACCTCAAGTGACCCAAATGACCTCAAGGGACCCCAAATGACTTCAAGAGACCCTGGTCAGCAGCACAGATGACCTCATGTGACCCCAAATGACCCCAAGTGATACCAGTTCAGGGCATCAGGTGACCTCAAATAACACTCAATGACCTCAAGGCTCCCCACTCTGAGCCTCAGATGACCTCAAGTTATCCCAAATGACCTCAAGTGTCCCCAGTCAGGGCCTCAGATGACCACATGTTTCCCCAAATGACTTCAAGTGATTCTGGTCAGGGCCTCAGATGACTTCAAGGGACCCCAAATGACCTCAAGTGACCGCAGCAGGGCCTCAGATGACCTCAAGTGACCCCAAATGACTTCAAGTGCCCCAGTCAGAGCCTCACATGACCTCATGTTTCACCAAATGACCTCAAGTGACTCCGGTCAGGTCCTAAGATAACCTCAAGTGACCCCCATCCGGGCCTCAGATGATCTCAAGTGACCCCAGTCAGGGTCTCAAGTGACCCCCACCAGGGCCTCAGATGACTTCAAATGACCCTAAATAACGTCACGTGAGTCCACTCAGGGCATCAGGTGACCTCAAGTGACAGCAAAGGACCTCAAGTGATCGCAAATGACCTCAAGTGACCCCAGACGGGGCCTAAGATAACCTCAAATTAAACCAAATAACCTCAAATAACTCTGGTCAGAACCTCAGGTGACCTCAAGTGACCCCAAATTACCTCAAGTGACCCCGGTCACGGCCTCAGCTGACCTCAGGTGACCATAAATGACCTCAAGTGACCCCTGTCAGGGCATCAGATGACCTCAAGGGACTCTAAATGACCTCAAGTGACCCCAGTCAGGCCCTCAGGTGGCCTCAGGTGACCTCATGTGACCCCGGTCACGGACTCATGTGACCTCAAGTGACCCAAAAGACCTCAGGTGACCCCCATCAGGGCTTCAGATGACTTGAAAAGACCACAAATGACCTCAATAGATCATGGCCAGAGCCTCTGGTGACCTTAAGTGACCTCAAACGACCTCAATTGACCCCAGTCTTGGCCTCAGGTGACCTCAAGCGACCCCAAATGCCGCCAGTCAGGGCCTCAGATGACCTCAAGTGACCCCGGTGCGGGCCTCAGGTGACCTCAAGTGACCCCAAATGATTACAAGCGACTGCGGACAGGGTCCTCATGTGACCTCTAGTGACCAAGTCAGGGCCTCAGGTGACCTCAAATGACCCCAGTCAGGGTCACAGATGACCTCAAATGCCCCCAAATGACCTCTAGTGATTGCAGCCTGGGCCTCAGGTGACCTCAAGGAAACCCAAATGACCCCAATGGACAGAGGTCACGGCCTCAGGTGACCTCAAGTGACCCCAAATGACCTAACGTGACCTAAGTCAGGGCCTCAGGTGACATCACGTGACCCAAAATGACCTCAAGTGCCCCAGTCAAGGCCTCAGGTGACCTCAACGAACCTCAAATGACCGCAAGTGACGCCGGTCACGGCCTCAGGTGACCTCATGTGAACCCAAATGACCTCAAGTGACCCCGGTCAGGGCCTGAGGCGGCTGCAAGTTACCCTGGTCATCGCCTCAAATAGCCTCAACTGACCCCAAATGTCCACAAGTGACCCAGGTCAGGGCCTCAGATGACCTCAAGTGACCCCAAATGACCACAAGTGACCGCAGTCAGGGCCTCAGCTGACCTCAAGTAATGTAAAACCACCTCAAGTGACCTCAGTCAGGGCCTCAGGTGACCTCAAATGACCCAAAATGACCTCAAGTGGTCCCAGTCAGGACCTCAGGTGACCTCACGTCACCCAAAATACCCTCATGTGACCCCGTCAGGGACTCAGGTGACCTCTAGTGAACCAAAATGACCTCAAGTGACCCCAGTCAGGGCTTCAGGTGAACTCTAGTGATCCAAAATGACTACAAGTGACCTGTTCTTCATTGCCCGCCTTTCCTTTTTGCCGCCACAACGCGGGCGGCAGTGCCCGGCTGAGGCAAGCGGCAGTGCTGCCGCCTTCTGTCCAGAGTACGAGACTGCAGCCCTCTACTGAGGTCCTCCCGCGGCCGCCATCTTGGGAGTGTCTCGGCCGGGATGCTTTTGACCTTCTCAAAATGGTATCAAAAAAAAACCAAAAAGTGGGAAATTCGCCACAGGTGAAATCAAGAGACCCAAAATGACCTCAAGCGACCCCGGTCACGGCCTCAGGTGACCTCAAGTGACCCCAAATGCCCTCAAGTGACCCCAGTCAGGGCCTCAGATGGCTTCAAGTGACCCCAAATGACCTCAAGTGACACCGGTCAGGGCCTTAGGCGACCTTGAGCGACCCCGATCAGCTCCTCAGGTGACCACGAGTGACCCCAGTCAGGGCCTCAGGTGACCTGAAGTGACCACAAATGACCTCAAGTGACCCCTGTCAGGGCATCGGATGACCTCAAGGGACTCTAAATGACCTCAAGTGACCCCAGTCAGGCCCTCAGGTGGCCTCAGGTGACCTGAAATGACCCCGGTCACAGACTCATGTGACCTCAAGTGACCCCAGTCAGGACCTCAGGTGTTCCCCATCAGGGCTTCAGATGGCTTGAAGAAACCCCAAATGACCTCAATAGATCATGCTTAGAGCCTCAGGTGACATTAAGTGACCTCAAACGACCTCAATCGACCCCAGCCAGGGCCTCAGGTGACCTCAAGTGACCCCGGTCAGCGCCTCAGCTGACCTCAAGTGACCCAAGTCAGGGCCTGAGGTGATATCACGTGACCCAAAATGACCTCAACTGCCCTGGTCAAGGCCTCAGGTGACCTCAAGTGACCCCAAATGCCCTCAAGTGACCCCGGTCACGGCCTGAGGTGACCTCAAGCGACCCCAAATGACCTCAAATGACCCCAGTCAGGGCCTCAGATGACCTCAAGTGACCCCGGTGCGGGCCTCAGGTGACCTCAAGTGACCCCAAATGATTACAAGTGACCCTGGACAGGTCTTCAAGTGACCTCTAGTGACCAAAAATAAACTCAAGTAACCCCAAATGACCTCAACTGACCACAGTCAGGGCATCAAAGGACCTCACGTGACACCAAATAACCTCAAGTAACCCCAAATGACATCAAGTTACCCCAGACAAGGCCTCAGGTGACCTCATGTGACCAAAAATTACATCAAGTGGCCCTAAATTACATCAGGTGTCCCTGGTCCTGGCCTCAGATGACATCAAGTGACCCCAAAGGACCTCTAGTGTCCCCAAATGACCTCAAGTGTCCCCACTTCAGGCCTCAGGTGGCCTCAATTACCAAAAATTACATCAAGTGACACCAGTCAGGGCCTCAGGTGACCTCAAGTGACTCCAAATGACCTCAAGTGGCCCCAGTCAAGGCCTCAGGCGACCTCAAGTGACCCCAAATGACCTCAAGTGGCCCCAAATGACCTCAGGTGACCCCGGTCCAGGCCTTAGGTGACCTCAAGTGGCTAAAAATGACCTCAAGTGGCACCAAATGACCTCAAGTAACCCCAAATGACCTCAAGTGACTCTGTTCAGGGCCTCAGGTGACCTCAAGTGACCCCAAATGACCTCAAGTGCCCCCAAATTACCTCAGGCGACCCCAGACAGGCTCTCAGGTCATTGCATGTGTCTCCAAATGACCTCAAATGCCACAGAATTACCTCAAGTGACCCCAAATGACCTCAAGTGACCCCGCACAAAGCCGCCTGTGACCTCAAGTGACCAAAAATGGCATCAAGTGGCCAAAAATGACCTCAAGAGACCCCGGCCCAGGCCTCAGGTGACCTCAAGTGAACAAAAATGATATCAAGGGACACTGGTCGAGGCCTCAAGTGACTTCAAGTGACTCCAAATGACCTCAAGTGACCCCAGTCACAGCCTCAGACGACCTTAAGAGACCCCAGATGACCTCACGTGGCCACAAATGACCTCAAGCGACCCGGGTCCGGGCCTCAGTTGACCTCAAGAGAGCAAAAATGACCTCAAGGGGCCCCAAATGACCTCAAGTAACCACAAATGACCTCAAGTGACCCCGTTCAGGGCCTCAGGTGACCTCAAGTAACCCCAAATGACCTCAAGTGACCCCTGTCAGGGTCTCATGTGCCTCAAGTGAACCCAAATGACCTCAACTGACACAGTCAAGGCCTCAGGTGACGTCAAGTGACCAAAAATTACATCAAGTGGCCCTAAATTACATCAGGTGTCCCTGGTCCTGGCCTCAGATGACCTCAAGTGACCCAAAGGACCTCAAGTGGCCCCAAATGACCTCATGTGACCCCGGTCCATGCCTCAGGTGACCTCAAGTGGCCAAAAATGACCTCAAGTGGCCCCAAATGACCTCAAGTAACCCCAAATGACCTCAAGTGACTCTGTTCAGGGCCTCAGGTGACCTCAAGTGACAAAAAATTTCATCAACTGACACCAATCAGGGCCTCAGATGACCTCAAGTGACCCCAAATGGCCTCAAGTGACCACAGTCAGAGCCTCAGGTAACCTCAAGAGAGCCCAAATGTCCTCAAGTGCCCCCAAATGACCTCAGGTGACCCCAGACAGGGTCTCAAATCATCACATGTGTCTCCAACTGAAGCCAAGTGGCCTCAAAAGACCTCAGGTGACCACAGTCAGGGCCTCTGGTGGCCTCAAGTGTCTCCAAATGACCTCAAGTGACCCCAACTGACCTCAGGTGACCCCAAATGACCTCAAGTGACCCTGTTCTGGGTCTCAGGTGAACTCAAGTGACCAAATATTACATCAAGTGACATCAATCAGGGCCTCACGTGAACTCAAGTAACCCCAAATGACCTCAACTGATCCCCGTCAGGGTCTCAGGTGAACTCAAGTGACCCCAAATGACCTCAAATGCCCCCAAATGACGTCAAGTGACCCAAAATGACCTCAGGTGACCACAGTCAGGCCCTCAGATGACCACAATGACCCCAAATGACTTCAAGCGACACCAAATTACCTCTATTGACCCCTTTCAGGGCCTCTGCTGTCCTCAAGTGATCCCAAAATGACCTCAGGTGACCTCAGGTGACGGTCAGGGTCTCAGGTGATCGCAAGTGTCTCCAAATGACCTCAAATGCCACGAAATTACCTCAGGTGACCCCAGTCGGGGCCTCAGGTGACCTCAAGTGACCAAAAATTATATCAAGTGACACTGGTCGAGGCCTCAAGTGACCTCAAGTGGCCCCAAATGACCTCAAGTAACCCCAAATGACCTCAAGTGACTCCATTCAGGGCCTCATGTGACCTCAAGTGACAAAAAATTTCATCAACTGACACCAATCAGGGCCTCAGATGGCCTCAAGTGACCCCAAATGCCCTCAAGTGACCACAGTCAGGGCCTCAGAGGACCTCAAGAGAGCCCAAATGTCCTCAAGTGCCTCCAAATGACCTCAGGTGACCCCAGACAGGGTCTCAGGTCATCGCATGTGTCTCCAAAAGACCTCAAGTGACCCCAAATAACCTCTGGTGACCACATTCAGGTGACCACAAGTGACCCCAAATGACCTCAAGTGACCACATTCAAGGCCTCAGGTGACCACAAGTGACCCCAAATGACCTCAAGTGACCCCGGTCCATGCCTCAGGTGACCTCAAGTGGCCAAAAATGACCTCGAGTGGCCCCAAATAACCTCAAGTAACCCCAAATGACCTCAAGTGACTTTGTTCAGGGCCTCAGGTGACCTCAAGTAACCCCAAATGACCTCAAATGACCACAGTGAGGGCCTCAGGGGATCTCAAGTGACCCCAAATGTCAAGTGCCTCCAAATGACCTCAGGTGACCCCAGACAGGGTCTCAGGTCATCGCATGTGTCTCCAAATCAACTCAGGTGCCCCCAAATGAACTCAGGTGACCGCATTCAGGGCCTCAGGTGACCAAAAGTGACCCCAAATGACCTCAAGTGACCCCGTTCAGGTTCTCAGGTGACCTCAAGAGACCCAAAATTCCATCCAGAGAGACCAATCAGGGCCTCAGGTGACCTCAAGTGACCCCAAATGACCTCAACTGACCACAGTCACGGCCTTAGGTGACCTCAAGTGACCCCAAATAAGCTCAAGTAACCCCAAATGACCTCAACTGACCACAGTCAGGGCCTCAAAGGACCTCACATGACCCCAAATGACATCAAGTTACCCCAGTCAAGGCCTCAGGGGACCTCAAGTGACCAAAAATTCCATCAAGTGGCCCTAAATAATTGCATAAGGTTTCCCTGGTCCTGGCCTCAGATGAACTCAAGTGACCCCAAAGGACCTCAAGTGGCCCCAAAGGACATCATGTGTCCCTGCTTCCGGCCTCAAGTGACACCAATGACCAAAAATTACAACAAGTAACCCCAGTCAAGGTCTCAGACGACCTCAAGTGACCCCAAATGACCTCAAGTGGCCCCAAATGACCTCAAGTGACCGCGGTCCATGCCTCAGGTGACCTCAAGTGGCCAAAAATGACCTCAAGTGACCCCAAATGACCTCAAGTGACCCCAAATGACCTCAAGTGACCACTGTCAGGGCCTCAGGGAACCTCAAGTGACCCCAAATGTCCTCAAGTGCCCACAAATCACCTCAGGTGACCCCAGACAGGGTCTCAGGTCATCCCATGTGTCTCCAAATGACCTCAAGTGGCCTCAAATGACATCAGGTGACCATAGTCAGGGCCTCTGGGTGCCTCAAGTGTCTCCAAATGAGCTCAAGCAGTCCCAAATGACCTCAGGTGACCCCAAATGACCTCAGGTGACCGCATTCAGGGCCTCGGGTGATCTTAAGTGGCCCCAAATGACCTCAAGTGACCCCAACTGACCGCAAGGGACCCCAAATGACCTCAAGTGACCCCGTTCTGGGTCTCAGGTGAACTCAAGCGACCAAAAATTACATCAAGTGACACCAATCAAGGCCTCAGGTGAGCTCAAGTAACCCCAAATGACCACAAGTGACCCCAGTCAGGGCCTCAGGTGATCCCAAGTGACCAAAAATTATGTCAAGTGACCCCCGTCAGGGTCTCTGGTGACCTCAAGTGGCCCCAAATAACCTCAAGTGACCCCGCACAAAGCCTCATGTGACCTCAAGTGACCAGAAATGACATCAAGTGACCCCAGTTCTGGCCTCAGATGACCTTAAGTGACCCCAAATGATGTCAAGTGGCCGCAAATGACGTCAAGTGACCCCGTTCAGGGTCTCGGCTGCCCGCAAGTGACCAAAAATTACATCTAGTGACACCAGTCAGGGCCTCAAGTGAACCCAAGTGACCGAAAATGAGCTCATGTGACCCCAGTCAAGGCCTCGGGTGTCCTGAAGTGACCCCAAATGACCTCAAGTGACCCCCGTCAGGACCTCAGGTGACCTCAAGTGGCTCCAAATGGCCTCAGGTGACCCCGGTCGGGGTCTCAGGTGATCGCAAGGGTCTGCAAATGACCTCAAATGCGTTGAAATTACCGCAAGTGACCCCGGTCGGGGCCTCAGGTGACCTCAAGTGACCAAAAATGACATCAAGTGGCCCCAAATGCCCTTAACAGACCCCGGGCCATGCCGCAGGTGACCTCAAGTGACCAAAAATGATATCAAGGGACACTGGTCAAGGCCTCAAGTGACCTCAAGTGACTCCAAATAACCTCAAGTGACCCCAGTCACAGCCTCAGATGACCTCAAGAGACCCCAGATGACCTCAAGTGGCCACAAATTACCTCAAGTTACTCCGTTCAGGACCTGAGGTGACCTCAAGTGACAAAAAATTGCATCAACTGACCCCAATCAGGGCCTCAGATGACCTGAAGTGACCCCAAATGACCTCAGGTGACCCCGGTCCATGCCTCAGGTGACCTCAAGTGGCCAAAAATCACCTCAAGTGACCACAAATGACCTCAAGTAACCCCAAATGACCTCAAGTTACTCCGTTCAGGGTCTCAAGTGACCTCAAGTGACAAAAAATTTCATCAACTGATACCAATCAGGACCTCAGATGACCTCAAGTGACCCCAAATGGCCTCAAGTGACCCCAGTCAGGGCCTCAGGTAACCTCAAGAGACCCCAAATGCCCTCAAATGCCTCCAAATGACCTCAAGTGACCCAAAATGACCTCAGGTGACCACAGTCAGGGCTTCAGATGATCACAAGTGACCCCAAATGACCTCAAGTGGCCCCAAATGACCTCAAGTGACCCCAGTCAGGGCCTCTGCTGACCACAAGTGATCCCAAAATTACCTCAAATGGCTCCAGTCAAGGGCTCGGGTGACCTCAAGTGACCCCAAATGACCTCAAGTGACCCCGCACAAAACCTCACGTGACCTCAAGTGACCAAAAATGACATCAAGTGACCCCAGTTCTGGCCTCTGATGACCTTAAGGGACCCCAAATGAGGTCAAGTGGCGGCAAAAGGTTTCAAGTGGCCCTGTTCAGGGTCTCAGCTGCCTGCAAGTGACCAAAAATTACATCAAGTGGCCCCAAATAACATCAGGTGTCCCTGGTCCTGGCCTCAGGTGACCACAAGTGTCCCCGAATGACCTGAAGTGGCCCCAAATGACCTCACGTGAAACCGGTTCAGGCCTCAGGTGACCTCAATGACCAAAAATTATATCAAGTGACACCAGTCAGGGCCTCAGGTGACATCCAAGTGACTCCAAATGACCCCAAGTGACCCCAGTCAAGGACTCAGATGACCTCGTGACCCCAAATGACCTCAAGTGGCCCCAAATGACCTCAGGTGACCCCAGTTCAGGGTCTCAGGTGACCTCAAGTGACAAAAAATTTCATCAACTGACACCAATCAGGGCCTCAGATGACCTCAAGTGACCCCAAATGACCACAAGTGACCACAGTCAGGGCCTCAGGGGACCTCAAGAGAGCCCAAATGTCCTCAAGTGCCTCCAAATGACCTCAGGTGACCCCAGACAGGGTCGCAGGTCATCGCATGTGTATCCAAATGACCTCAAGTGGCCTCAAATGACCTCAGGTGACCACAGTCAGGGCCTCTGCTGGCCTCAAGTGTCTCCATATGAGCTCAAGCAGTCCCAAATGACCTCAGGTGACCCCAAATGACCTCAGGTGACTGCATTCAGGGCCTCAAGTGGCAACAAGTGACCCCAAATGACCTCAAGTGACCCCAACTGACCTCAAGTGACCACAAATGACCTCAAGTGACCCCATTCTGGGTCACAAGTGAAGTCAAGTGACCAAAAATTACATCAAGTGATACCAATCAAGGCCTCAGGTGAGCTCAAGTAACCCCAAATGACCACAAGTGACCCCAGTCAGGGCCTCAGGTTATCCCAAGTGACCAAAAATGATGTCAAGTGACCCAGGTCAGGGTCTCAGGTGACCTCAAGTGACCCCAAATGACCTCAGGTGACCAGTGTCACGGCCTCAGGTGACCTCAAGTGACCCCAAATGACCTCAAATGCCCCCAAATGACCTCAAGTGACCCAAAATGACCTCAACTGACCTCAGTCAGGGCCTCAGGTGATCCCAAGTGACCGAAAATGATGTCAAGTAAACCCAGTCAAGGCCTCAGGTGTCCTGAAGTGAACCCAAATGACCTCAAGTGACCCCAGTAAGGGCCTCAGGTGACCTCAAGTGGCTCCAAATTACCTCAGGTGACCCAGGTCAGGGTCTAAGGTGATTGCAAGTGTCTCCAAATGACCTCAAATTACCACGAAATTACCTCAAGCGACCCCAGTCCATGCCTCAGGTGACCTCAAGTGACCAAAAATGACCTCAAGCGGCCCCAGCTGACCTGAAGTGACTCCATTCAGGGCCACAGGTGACCTCAAATGACAAAAAATTTAATCAACTGACACCAATCAGGGACTCAGATGACCTCAAGTGACCCCAAATGACCTCAAGTGACCACAGTCAGGGCCTCAGGGGACCTCAAGTGACCCCAAATGTCCTCAAGTGGCCCCAAATGACCTCAGGTGACCCCAGACAGGGTCTCAGGTCATCACATGTGTCTCCAAATGACCTCAAGTGGCCTCAAATGACCTCAGGTGACCACAGTCAAGGCCTCTGGTGGCCTCAAGTATCTCCAAATGAGCTCAAGCGGTCCCAAATGACCTCAGGTGACCGCATTCAGGGCCTCAGGTGACCACAAGTGACCCCAAATGACCTCAACTGACACCAACTGACCTCAAGTGACCACAAATGACCTCAAGTGACCCCGTTCTGGGTCTCAGGTGAAGTCAAGTGACCAAAAATTTCATCAAGTGACACCAGTCAAGGCCTCAGGTGAGCTCAAGTAACCCCAAATGACCTCAAGTAACCACAGTCAGGGCCTCAGGTGATCCCAAGTGACCAAAAATGATGTCAAGTGACCCCCGTTCGGGTCTCAGGTGACCTCAAGTGACCCCAAGTAACCTCAAATGCCCCAAATGACCTCAAGTGACCCAAAATGACCCCAGGTGACCCCTGTCAGGGCCTCTGCTGACCTCAAGTGACCCCAAATAACCTCAAATGCCCCAAATGACCTCAAGTGGCCCCAAATGACCTCAAGTGATCCCAGTCAGGGCCTCGGTGGACCTCAAGTGATCCCAAAATGATCTCAAATGACCCCGCACAAAGCCTCAGGTCACCGCAAGTGACCAGAAATGACATCAAGTGACCCCAGTTCTGGCCTCAGATGACCTTAAGTGACCCCAAATGAGGTCAAGTGGCCGCAAATGCCATCAAGTGACCCCGTTCAGGGTCTCAGCTGCCTGCAAGTGACCAAAACTTAAATCTACTGACACCAATCAGGGCCTCAGGTGACCTCAAGTGACCGAAAATGACCTCAAGTGACCCCAGTCAAGGCCTCAGGTGTCCTCAAGTGACCCCAAATGACCTCAAGTGACCCCAGTCAGGGCCTCAGGTGACCTCAAGTGTCCCCAAATGACCTCAGGTGACCCCGGTCGGGGTCTCAGGTGATCGCAAGTGTCTCCAAATGACCTCAAAGGCCACGAAATTACCTCAAGTGACGCCAGTCAAGGCCTCAGGTGTCCTGAAGTGACCCCAAATGACCTCAAGTGACCCCAGTCAGGGCCTCAGGTGACCTCAAGTGTCCCCAAATGACCTCAGGTGACCCCGGTCGGGGTCTCAGGTGACCGCAAGTGTCCCCAAATGACCTCAAGTTACCCCAGTCACGGCCTCAGACGACCTCAAGTGACCCCAAATGACCTCAAGTGGCCCCGGCCCAGGTCTCAGGTGACCTCAAGTGACCAAAAATGATATCAAGTGACAGCAGTCAGAGCCTCAGGTGACCTCAAGTGACCCCAAATGACCTCAAGTGGCCCCAAATGACCTCAGGTGGCCCCGGACAGGGTGTCAGGTGGCCGCAAGTGTCCCCAGATGCCATCAAGTGACCCCAGTCAGGGTCTCAGGTGATCCCAAGAGTCCCAAAATGACCTCAAGTGATGCCAGTCAGGGTGTCAGGTGACCTCAAGTGACCCCAAATGATGACAAGTGGCCCCAAAGGACCTCAGGTGACCTCAGTCCAGGCCTCAGGTGAACACAATTGACCAAAAATTACAACAAGTGACACCAGTCGGGGCCTCAGGTGACCTCAAGTGTCCCCAGATGACCTCAAGTGACCCCAAAATGACCTCAAGTGACCCCCGTCGGGTTCTCAGGTGATCTCAAGTGACCCCAATGGACCTCATGTTACCCCGGTCCAGCCCTCAGGTGATATCAAGTGACCAAAAATGATATCAAGTGACACCAGTCGGGGCCTCATCTGACCTCAAATAATCCTAAAATGACCTTAAGTGACCCCAGTCATGGCCGCAGACAACCTCAAGTGACCCCAACTGACTCAAGTGACCCCCATCCAGACCTCAGGTGGCATCAAGTGACCCCAAATGATGCCAAGTGGCCCCAAATGACCTCAGGTGACCCCAATCAAGATCTCAGTTGACCACAAATGACCCCAAAGGACCTCAAGTGACTGCAGTCTGAGACTCATGTTACCTCAAGTGACCCCAAATGACCTCAGGTGTCCCCAAATTACCTCAAGTGGCCACAAACGACCTCAAGTCACCCCGGTCCAGTCGGCAGGTGACCTCAAGTGACCAAAAATGACCTCAAGTGACCCTAGTCATGGCCACAGATGACCTCAAGTGGCCCCAAATGACCTCAGGTGACCCTTGTCACGGCCTCAGGTGACCTCAAGTGACCAAAAATGACATCAGGTTACCCCACTCCAAGCCTCCAGTGACCTCAAGTGACCCCGTTCAGGGCCTCAGCTGGCCTAAAGTGACACCAGTCAGGGCCTCAGGTGACCTCAAGTGACCCCAAATATCCTCACGTGATCCCTGTCAGAGCCTCAGATGACATTAAGTGATTCCGGGTCAGGGTCCCAGGTGACCTCAAGTGACCCCAAGAAACTTCAACTGACCCGAGTCAGGGCCTCATGTGACTTCAAGTTACCGCGCTCAGGGCTTGAAGTGACCTGGAGTGACCACAAATGACCTCAAGTGACTCCGGTCCAGCCTCAGGTGATGGCAAACTACCCTAAATGACCTCAAGTGCCCCGGGTCAGGGCCTCAGATGACCTGAATTTTCCCCGGTGAGGGAGTCAGGTGACCTCAAGTGACCGCGAATGACATCAAGTGACACCCTCAGTGCCTCAGTGATATCAAGTGACCCCAGTCCGGGCGTCAGGTGACCTCAAGTGACCGAAAAATACCTCAAGTGAACCCAGTCAAGGCCTCAGATGTCCTGAAGTGACCCCAAATTACCTCAAATGACCCGGTCAGGGACACAGGTGTTCTGAAGTGACCCATGAGCCACGAGCTAGAATTTCCACCGATGGACTTCGCAGGACTAAGTTGAAAAAGAGAAAAATTTTCCTGGAACGCCTTCCAGTTGCATGCTGAGTGCAGTCATCCGGCCGGTGAGTGTCAGCCATCGTTCTCTTGCAGTTCGAGGGCTGCGCACACAAGCCCGGTTTTGGCGGCTTCATTCTTCTCCTCTTGCGGGCTACGGCGCTCTCTGGGGCACCCGGAGGTGAAGAAGAGGCTACTCAGCGCACTGATCACTGGAGCGGCAGCGGTGCGCTCCGGAGCGCCGCATCTGCCGAAAGACGCCAGGAAGTGGCACTTCCCTTCGGCCAGCTCCGGAACTGCGTATTCTGCCTTTCTAGTAGTCTGCATCTTAGGGAAGAGCTTTTCCACTCCATTTCTCAAGGAGAAAGTCTACCAGCACTGCTCACGTCCCCCAAACTCACTAAGAAGTCGGATTTGCTGCACATTCCGAGGACACTGCACATTCCTGGGCACCCTGTAAACTGCTGGCAGATGAGCGTGCTCTCTGCCCACTCCTGCCCCGGTCTTCGTAGTTGCGGGCCGGTTGCATTCTGGCGAAGGCAGGAAACCTCGAGAGCTGTCACAGAGCAAAAGAGCATTTGAGATACTGAAAAGCAGCAAAGCTGAATAACCTGCCTCAGCTTTAATACTGTGCAATTGACTGAATGTGAAAAACCAAGCAGCAGAGCAACGGGATTCTGTGCGCACTGAAGGCAATTGCAAGAATCCAGCAGCTGTTCCTTGCCAAGCACAGGCAGCTGCCTATGTTCTTGTTTCTTGACAAACTCAGCGTTGCCTTTTTTTTCAACAGCTGCCATCATGTTCTCTGCATCTTGGAGCCTCTGGAGAGCAGCAAGAATTTCCCAGGAGGGACGCATGAGGACTAATTAAAAACCTAGGGATGTTTTCCTTCCTGGAACACCTTCCTGGAACACCTTCCATTGGCATGCCAAGACTGAATTCAACAGGTAGGAAAGCAGCAGCCGCCGTCCTGCAGCAATCTGCAAGCTTCGCACACAAGCACTATTCTTTGCAGCTTTGTCCTTCGCCTCTTGCAAGCTACCGCAATCTCTGCTTCCCGGAGGCGAAGAGGTGGCTACTTGGCGCCCAGATGACTGGAGCGCCGCTTCTGCCGAAAGACGCCGGGAAGCTGCACTTACCTTCAGTCAGCTCCGCAGCTGCGTATTCTGCCTCTCTACTTGCCTGCATCTTAGGGAAGAGCTTTTCCACTCCATTTCTCAAGGAGAAAGTCTACCAGCACTGCTCACGTCCCCCGAACTCGCCAAGAAATTGGATTTGCCGCACATCCGAAAGACACTGCACTTTCCTGGGCAACCTGCAAACTGCTGGCAGATGAGCAGGCTCTCTGCCCACTCCTGCGCAGCTCTTCGTACTAAAGGGCACGTTGCATCCTGGCGAAGGCAAGAAACCTCGAGAGCTATCACAGAGCGTAAGGGCAGCTGAGATGCTGAAAAGCAGCAAAGCTGAACAGCCTGCCTCAGCTTCAGTAGTGCACACTACATGGAAGGCGACAAAGGAAGCATCAGAGCAGCGGGGTCCTGTGCGCATTGAAGGCAATTGCAAGAATCCAGCAGATGCTCCTTCAAAAGCACTGTCCGCTGTCTAGCTTCTTGTGTCTTGACAAACTCCCTGCTGCCCTTCTTTTTTGCAGGTGACCTCGTGTTCTCGGCACCGTGGAGCCTGAGGCCACGAGCAAAAATTTCCAGCGAAGGACTTCTCAGGACTAAGTCCAAACCCAGTAAAATTGTCCTGGAAGGGCTTCCAGTCACATGCTAAGAGTGCAGTCATCAGGCTGGTGAGGGTCAGCCATTGTTCTCTAGCAGTTCGAGGGTTGCGCACACAAGCCCAGTTTTGGCGGCTTCGTTCTTCTCCTCTTGCAGGTTACAGCGCTCTCTCAGGCTCTCGGAGGCGAAGAGGCGGCTACTTCAGGCACAGAATACTGGAGCGGCAGCGGTGCGCTCCGGAGCGCTACCTCTGCCGAAAGACGCTTGGGAGCGGCTCTCCCCTTCGGAGCTCTCCGAGACCCCATATTCTGCCTCTCTTGTCTGCTGCTTCTAAGCGAAAAGCTTTTCCGCTCTATTTCGCTAAGAGAACGCGTACCAACAGAGCACACATTCCCCGATATTGCCAAAAAAATCTGTCTCCTGGGCCTATCTATGCCACTGCACTTTCCTAGGCAAACTGCTGTCAGCTAGCCATTCTCTCGGCGCACACTGGCTCCGCTCCTTGTCCCAGTGGCCGCATTGCACCCTGGAAAAGAAAAAAGCCTTGAGAGGTGTCGAAGTGCATAAGTGGAGCAAAGAAACTGAAAAACAGCAAACCTGAATAGCCTGGCTCACCTTCAGTAGTGCACACTAAACAGAAGGCGAAAAACGAAGCAGCAGAGCACGGGCTTCTGTGCGCACTGAAGGCAATTGCAAGAATCCAGCAGCTGCTCCTTGCCAAGCACAGGCAGCTGCCTATGTTCTTGCTTCTTGACCAACTCACAGTTGCCCTTCTTTTCAGCAGCTGCCACCGTGTTCTCTGCATCTCGGAGCCTCTGGGGAGCAGCAGGACTTTCCAAGGAGGGATGCACCAGGACTACGTCAAAACCCAGGCAAGTTGTCCTGGAACACCTTCCATTGGCATGCCAAGAGTGAATTCAACAGGCAGGAGAGCGGCAGCCACCGTCCTGCAGCAGCCTGCGCGCTTCGCACACAAGCCGGCTTCTTCGCGGCTTCGTTCTTCGCCTCTTGCAAGCTACCGCGATCTCCGGCTGCCGGAGGCGAAGGAGCGGCTACTTCACGCCCAGATGACTGGAGCGGCAGCGGTGCGCTCCGGAGCGCCGCTTCTGCCGAAAGACGCCGGCAAGCGGCACTTGCTTTCGGCCAGCTCCGCAGCTGCATATTCTGCCTCTCTAGTCGCCTACATCTTAGCGAAAAGCTTTTCCGCTCCAGTTCTCAAGGAGAAAGTGTACCAGCACTGCTCACTTAGCCCGACCTTGCCAAGAAATGAGATTTGCTGCACATTCTAAGGACACTGCATTTTCCAGGGCAAGTTGCAACCTGCTGGCAAATGGCCGTGCTCTCTGCCCACTCCTGCCCAGCTCTGGGTAGTAGCGGGCACGTTGCAGCCTGGCGAAGGCAAGAAACCTGGAGAGCTGCCACAGAGCAGAAGGGCAGCTGAGATGCTGAAAGCAGCAAAGCTGAACAGCCTGCCTCAGCTTCAGTAGTGTGCAATTGACTGAAGGCGAAAAAGCAAGCAGCAGAGCAGTGGGCTTCTGTGCACACTGAAGGCAATTGCAAGAATCCAGCAGCTGCTCCTTGCCAAGCACAGGCAGCTGCCTATGTTCTTGCTCTTGACCAACTCACAGTTGCCCTTCTTTTCAGCAGCTGCCACCGTGTTCTCTGCATTTCGGAGCCTCTGGAGAACAGCAGGACTTTCCAAGGACGGATGCATCAGGACTACGTCAAAACCCAGGCAAGTTGTCCTGGAACACCTTCTATTGGCATGCCAAGAGTGAATTCAAGAGGCAGGAGAGCGGCAGCCACCGTCCTGCAGTAGTCTGCGAGCTTCGCACACAAGCCGGCTTCTTCGCGGCTTCGTTCTTCGCCTCTTGCAAGCTACCGCGATCTCCGGCTGCCGGAGGCGAAGAAGCGGCTACTTGACGCCCAGATCACTGGAGCGGCAGCGGTGCGCTCCGGAGCGCCTCTTTTGCCGAAAGACGCCGGGAAGCGACCTTGAAACGGGGGAGAAGGGTTTGCTGAGAAAGTGAAAACGTTGTGCCCACTCTACAAAAGGACAACCCTTCTTCTTCCTGCCCTGTGGTTATTTTTTTTTCCTGGTGTGTTTGCTGCGGCGGCGCTGCAAGGCAGAGCAGCCCTCGCTGGAGGGAGGTGGGAGGGCGGAGCACTTGCTGGAGGAGCTTTTATCCACGGGAGCTTTTTGCTGCCTCCTGCAGCAGCAGCAGCAGATACATCAGCAGATGCTGCAGCAGTGCCTCCATCAGAGGCACTGTATTTCCCTCTCGAGCCCTCCTGTGACCCCTCCTCCCCTGGCACCTCGCTGGCCTCAACCTTCTCTTCCATCACTTCGAGACTTCCCAGGGGGCCCAGGCACCTCATGGGAGGGCCACACTGTGCCCCGTGTGTGACAAGCACCCCTCCTGTCCTCGTGGTTCCCGTGCACGAGAGGGATGAGGTTTGGTGTGTGTTCAGCAGGCAGCTGGCTCAGCTATGGGCACAAGGCTGAGCCACGTGTGCCATCATCATCACTGTCACCTTGGCTGCCAGCGAGGGCGGGTGGCAGTCACAGGGACCTGCTCTGGCACTGCCAGCCAGGGCCCTGCCTGTCCCCATGGGCTCACCTGGCCCTCCTTCCCTCTTGCTGCAGGAGCTGCAGGAGAAGCCAAACGGATTTGGCAGGTGGTGTGAGGAGTGAGCCCAGCCCAGCCTCACGGGCTGCCTCTGGTTTGAACAGCAGAGTTCAGAGCACTCAGCACCAGATGATCAGTTGGGAGAACATAAATCCCAGTGCCACAGGAGAGCCCTGGCTCAGGGAAAAGGGCCAGTTGTGAGCACTGTCCAGCCCAATGTCCAAATGGAATGGTGCTTTCACATCTCTAATCAAGGGTTACTTAGTGGGGAGCCCCTTCCTTGTGAGTCTTTGTTCTCTGCTAGCTGTGGATTGAATCTCGGGAGGAGGGATTGGATTCTGGCATCATTTTAAAAACGTTTTCATTCTATTTGCTGAGGGCAACAAATTACAGAGAATACCTCTCAGCACTGTGACAAAAGAGTGGCTCTAAAACCCTTTTCAGCCAAACAATTGTTTGAGTTGAAGGCCTGATGGATGGTGCTTAAAGATGTGGTTATTGCAGCAAGGTTGGCATTAAAAATCACAGGGTGCAAGAAAGTTCTCCCCACACTGTGGGCGTGTGTCTCCTGTAATCCTGGTGTGAGGAGCCCTTACCACCCTGAGTGCACCCAGTGAGCTCTGTGGCATCAGCCACAGGAGAGCAGTAGCACAGCAAGCACCAGTGGGTCGCTTCTCTCTTGCTAAATGAGAAACTGCAATGGGATCAGCCCTTTTGGGGTGGCATCTCTGCCTGTGGCAGGAGGGCCGGATGATCCAGCTCCAGATGATCTTTAAGGTCCATTCCATGCCAAACCATTCAATAATTCTTTCCCTGCCCCTGTTCAAGTGGGGTTCAAGTCCAGCAGAAGGCAGTGCTGCTGCTTTGGGACCTGTGAGGAGCCTGGGCAGGACCACACCTGCTGTTGGGATGTATTAGAATAGTGTGGCTTTGGGGCTTTCCCAGGAATGCCTTTGCTGCCAGCAGCAGTGCTGGGTGTTGAATGGGGGACAGGTTTACCTTTGGCAAGCTTGAAAGCATTTCAGATGGCTTCTGTCCCTGCTCCACTGCAGCACAGAACAAAATCAGTGTTGGAGAAGATGTTGTACTTAGACATCGCCTTTTGACAGGTCGATTTCCAGGATGTTTATTAACATAGCTTGGAATGTCATAGACGGGTTTGTCAGATAAACTAACCAACTGAAGTTCTTACATGAGACTTCCTTGGTTTTGTTGAGGTGCTTTGAACTCTTCATTCAGTCTCTCAACAATTCATCCCTTTCTGGAAGAGCCTCTGTGAGGTCTGTGGCTGGGGGATCAGGCCCTGCCTGCTCCCTGTGTGTCTGGGTGCCCTGGGAGGCAGAAGGGAGCAGCAGTGCCAATTGTTTGCTCATGCTGGAAGGACAAAACTCCTCTCTTAGAGTTTCCTCTGCAATCCCAGAATAGGAGGACATCTCTGTCCTTGTCAGCCCTCTGGGCAAAGATCAAACATAACAGCAGCGATGAAACCAGGCTGGCACCACCAGGGCTGGTCACTCACAGGCAGAGGCAGCCCAGCTCCTTCAGCCCAAGCTGGGCAGTGCCTGGGAGAGGTGATCCATGGCACTGGGCATGGTGCATCACTCCAGGGGTTCGTCCTGCATCCCATCCCCTGCAAAGCTTATGCTTAAGGGACACTTTATGAACATGGACAGCAGACAGTGATTTTATAAAAGAGTTTTGTCTATTATTATTTGCAGTAGGTAACAGAGCCCCTGCTGTTACTGGTTACCTGAGAAATCGAGAAGCAGTGGCCAGGCTGGTGCTTCTCTGAGGAGCTGCTGCACTCAACAGGCAGCTGTGGCTTCCCAGCAGTACAGTGGGAGGAAGAGCTGCCCAGGGAATGGATTTGTAAAGCATTTCATCCAGCATCACGGGAGTTTGTACTTGGGATGTGCACACAGGTGTCTGAGCTTCCTCCCTGCCCGAAGTGGGGAATGCTGGGGCTGCTGGGGCAGCTGCTGGGGGAGCTTGCAGGCCTGGTGCTGTGAAACCTCTCCACCAGCTATCAAGAGGAGGTGACATAAAGCATATTAATGACATTTTCCAGTGGCACTTAACTGAGAGGAGCAGTGAGTGCCAGACAGTGAACTAATGCAAAAGGCTATAGCTGAGTGAAAAAGGGACAGAAAGAAATAAAACGAGATTCAGGCTCTGGGCCTCTTCTTCCTGTGTCTGCTACATGTCTTCCTTTTCTGTGTAAAAATGTTCTGTTTTGAAGTAACAAACAATCTGGAGAGTGGTAGGACTTGCCTTTGTAGGAAAGAAAGGAAAAAAAAAAAAAAAAAACAGAGGCAGGCTTTGCTACTTCTTTGCTCAGCGGCTCTAACCAGAGTCTGGGGTCAGGGTGTGAGCTGAGCCCCCCAGATGGGCCTGGCTCCTCTGTTTTCCTCCGAGCACCCTGGTGTGGGACATCCCATCCACCCAGGCACAGCTGGAGTCAGGCACAGTGTCCCCTGTGTGTCACCAGCACAGGATGCCCTGGCCTCAGCCAGTTCCCCAGCATGGCAGTGGTGGCTCGTGGAGCTGGGGACGCAGCTGTGGGGAGCTCTGCTGCTCCCTGGGATTTGTCTCCTGGTAGTTTTTAGTCATTATTTTATTAATGGAGAAGGTGCGGTGCCATCAGATAAGTTATTATGGATGCTCTGGCAGTGTGATTATTTCAGTTCTGCAGCACTGCTGATGTGTTTTGCTAGAACATTCACATATTGATTCCAGATTCCTTTGTTGCCTGTACTAGAAAGAAAGTCCCTTTTCTCTCACTCCCTGTGTGGAGAGAAACAAAGAGTAAAGGAAAGTAGATGTTATCTGAGGCTTGCTCACATACCGAGGTAATTTTTGAGAGCTGCAGAGCCGCTTACTGACTCATAACTGGGGCTTGTTTTCAATCCCTTGATAGATTTTTGAATTCTCTAACAATGCCAAACAAGGTTGCTCACTTGGGGACAAGCTAGGGATTTGCCTCAGCGAGCTGGATCACCTTTGTTCTGCTTGCCCCAGCCTTCCCAGGGGAGATTGCTCTGCCACGGGGACAGGGTGGTGCTGCAGGGGAAGAGTCTCGTGTCCCTCTTGGGCTCCTCTTGATTGGCAGTCAGTGGCTGGCAGCTTTGTCCAAGGGGTGGGGATGGGATGGGATGGGATGGGATGGGATGGGATGGGATGGGATGGGATGGGATGGGGAAGGCACTGCCAGAAGTGCAGTGAGTTACTGCACAACCTTGGCGGGAGGTTTGCAGGTCAGTGTGTGATGTACAACTTCCCAGCCTGTAGCTGTGCCATGAGTTGGGGCTCAGCCCTGTCCCCATGCTGGAACACAAACCCACTTGTGGAATGTGGAATGATGTGCTGGAAAGGAGCTGGGCAGGATGAAACCTTTCTCCTTTAGTGAGGAAACACAGCTGGTCATTTGGTTGGTCTAGAAGAAGAGAGATGGGGTTCTTTGGACGTCACTGCATGCTGCATATTCCACACAGCAGCCCTCTGCTTTTAGTAATGTGGTGCACAACGTACCTGATCCTCCCTCAGTTGTGAGCCTGGTGGAAGCATGTCCTGTTTTCCATTTGTTTATTAATTTATCATTGTGTTTTTAGCCTCTGCAAAGCTTGATATTGGTATAGAGCCTGGGAAACATGCACAGAGTGGAGTAACAGATAGTTGTGATTTGGTTACAAGGCAATAATTTAAGTGGACAGGTTTAGCTGATAACATAAAGCACATGAGAGAAATCGCTTCGGTTTATAAATGTCAGCAGAGCCCCTGCGAGGGAGCTGCTGCCTGGTGCTGCTGCTCCAGCCAATATATTATAAGGAGATATAAACAGATGTCTGAAAAAATCTGGCTGACCAAGATTAAAAGAATGGGGCTATAAATTAAAGTCTTCCTTGGCATCTCTTTAAGCAACTTTATGGACAGAGTGCATCCAAATGAAGGAGTGCTAAAGCTCAGAGGGACCTCCAGGTGCTTTGGGCTGCAGAGGCAGCACCAAGGGGTGGGGACAGCTTGTGGGGACAGCAGTGTCAGTCAGAGCTTGCATGGGAGACCAAAGCCTGTCCTGGTGCTTCTGCAGCTGATAAAGGGATTAAATCAGGAACAGGAATAACACCATCCCTGCAGTGTCACCACAGGATCAGTGTCTCCTGCTTGGAAAATAAATGCTGTCGCTCTGCTTTGACATTTATTCCCAATAAAGACCTTGTCATTTGTGCAGTGACAACGGTTTTATCCTCTGGGTACTTTACCTGTTGGACGCTGTCTTTTTGGCTGCAAAGCAGCTGAGTGACTGAGGGGCACGTGGGTGACACGTTCCCAGCAGAGGCACTGGGAGCTCTGCTCAAACCTTGTGGCTTTCTCTCAATCCATCACCCCAAGGCAATGCAATAACACCTATTCCAACTGAGAGCAGGTTCTGATTGGATATTAGGGAGGAATTCTTCCCTGTTGGGCAGGCCCTGGCACAGGGTGCCCAGAGCAGCTGTGGCTGTCCCTGGATCCCTGGCAGTGCCCAAGACCAGGCTGGACACTGGGGCTGGAGCAGCCTGGGACAGTGGGAGGTGTCCCTGCCATGGCAGGGGTGGCACTGGATTAGCTTTAAGGTTCCTTTCCACCCAAACCATTTGGGGATTCTGTGATCTTATTTTTAACTGATTTTAATTTATTTTAGTTGTAGTTTAAAAAATCCCAAGAGTGAAATATTTTTTAAGGGGTCCAAACCATTTGTGGGGGCAGGAGTTTGCCGCTTCCCCCTCCACAGCTGGAGCCCTTCTGGTAGGTTTGTGGAGGAGATTTCACAGCTATTTCTGCTCACTTGTAGTTGATTTAGAGCTGAGAAATTAACTAGAATGGTGTCACGATCCGCTTATTGCGGGGTGTCGTGATGGTTCTTTTCACCGATCCCAAAAGTGCAACCAAGGCAAACAACAAGGGACTATCAGTTAATCACAACAAATGCACCTTTATTAGGGGCCAAAACAGTAAATGCAATAGTGGGGATCAGAAAGGAGATAGAAGGATAGAGAGAGAGAGAAGAGGGGTATGGGAATAGCTACCAACACAGGCGAGATCCTCAGTGGTCCGGACGATGGGGATCCGTCTGTCGTGTCGGGGAAGTCTTCAAAGTTCTGGTCGACTCGGGGGTCCAATTATAGTCCACAGAGGAAAGAGGGGGGAACAAGTGTAACAATGAAAGTCCATTGTAATCGCCCTGAGGGAACAGGTGAGTCCACAGAAACCACCAAAGCAAGACGAATACAATGAAGAATAAGTCCATTTGAATCACTGAAGGGAAACAGGTCATGTCATTTGTGGTCAGACCACCAATTTCCCCTCCTCCCTATAGCAGGGGTCTCAGTCCTTGGGAGGAGGGTTCTCATTCTTTGTTTGTCACAGTGGTAACGAGGCAGATGAGGGGTCTTCAATGAAGGACCACGGGAGTCACCCCAAAAGTTCATTTGGCTTAAGAACGGAGATTAGAAGCAGGCCACGCATCAGGCTGTCCCGTGCTGGGTCCGTGTCAGGTCTTTGCCAAGTCCTTGCCAACTCCTTGCCAAGTTCTTGCCAGGCCTTGTTCGGAACAGCTAGCATGACGGTTCAGTGGTTGCACCTGCACTGTGTCCTGTTCTAAGCCGGAACTGCAGTGGAGGAAGGGATTCTTTCTCGTGGCAATCGGAAGGCAGAATGGAGAATGAGGGGCTTCAGACGGGCTCTTACACCACCCCGTGACTGACGATTGCCCTCGAAAGATCTTCATCAGTAGGATTTCATGGGGTCGTTGTGGAGTCTTCAGGACTCGTCAAGTGTTGGCAGCACGTCCCAGGGAAAAGAGAAGAGGAAAAGGGAAAGAAAGAGAAAACAGGAAAACTAAAACAATCACAATTAAACAATAAGCAAAATACAATTAGTATTAATTAAATCAATAATAGTTGAACAATAAATTGTTCAGATAATAATCAATATTCATCAATTAAACAATAGATTGATCAAATAATAAACCAGTATAATCAATATTAAAAAATAAAGTAATAAACCTAGTATAATCAATATTACTGAGTACAATTTTATAATCAATAAACAAAAAAAATAATTAAAACAATGATTAAAACATATCTTCTAAGCTTATAATCTTCTTGTGTCTACAGTTTTGGGAACATCTATAGTGTAAAGGATGTCGGCCAAGTGGTGTGCATTAATTATAAATGTTAATTTTGTTAATCGTTTCATCATTCTCCAATTTACAATAAGCAAGATTACTGATAAAACAAAACCAATCATAACTAAAATCAAAAGAACAACAATGGGATGACACAATTTGTTCAGGACACCGGTGGCGGTGGGTGACCACCCGAAAAGGGTATCCCACCACTTGTGCTCGGCATCACTTTTCACCCTTTCTACAACACGATGTATTTCTTGCACATCATGATGAACAGTTACCAGAGTTTTCTGTCCATTCCCCTTGATTTTTCCTAGGATCTCTATTAGATCTTGATGAAGTAATAATTGCTTTACCAGAGTGAGGTTCATCCCAATGGGAGTAGGCAATAGCTTGTGAATCAACGTGAGATTGGATTCTAAAAGTTCATTTGAAGTAACTGGAGCTACAAAAGAAAAATCACATCCTGCAATTTTAGTAAAGTTGCAAGCACAAAAATTTGAATGATTTTTAGTATCTACTACTGTACTTTCTATAAACACAGTATCACAAGCAGTTCTGAAGCAGGCACACCCATTGCCTGTATATACAAGGACTGTTTCAGAAGTCTCGTTAGGGTGGATGTCAAAATGACAGATATTTTGTTCTGTGTCTAAACAGATATCTTGAGCTATAATTGCATTACCTTCACAGATAAACCCTAGTTGTTCTCGGATAGTACAGGACTCTAAATTGACAGTTTGCCATTTGTCATTAATTTGACGGGCCCATTCTCTATGTTCAGAGGGATAGAAAATGGCTCCGTCATGATTTAATCCTAGTGCAATGATAGGGAATATCAAATGCACCGAGGCATTTCTTATGGTCAACACAAATGCTGTGGCTGTGTTTGTGTTAGGGTCATAGGTAAAATTCACTAAATTCCACCAGGATTGGAAATCTCTTTCAAAGTCAGTGGCACTGTCCCAGACTATTTTCCTAATTTCAGTAGGAAAAGTGCCTTCTTCACCTTCTCTTATAATTGAGGCAGCAACTGACTGCATCCATAATTGAGCCTGGATACAGCTAAGAGCTAAGGAAACGTTGCTTTGTGTGGCATTAAGTGCATCAATTATCAATTTGCTATCATTCACATTTATCTTTTCCCAATTTGGTAGAATGTTTGATAGCAACCACTGATGTGTTCCCAAAGCCGATAAGGACGATTGCAGTGGCTGCTGTATTTTGGTTAAATCTCTAGTCATAGAGGCCAATTTATTCATTAATACTTCTGAATCAATACTATTTAGGATTCCCAGTCCCGTTCCCACGACACCAGTTATGTCTCTTTGCACCTGGTTTTTAGGAGGGTTCCACTGTTGCAGCCAGGTTGTCCAACCCTGAAAAGAGATTTGCAAAAAGGGTGAACAAGCTGGTTGTATTTCTGAGACATTGTTTTGCATCAGCAATTTGACTTGTTTAAGAGACCATGCCGGATTAAATAATATCTGTTGTTGGCCAATTTTCCTGATTATATATGGTCCAACTTCAAAAATTTTCGGGGTAAGCATAACTGGTGGCTGGGCTCGAGTGGTGGTAGTGGTGGTGGTATAACCCGTAGTAGATTGGGCTACAGCATTTATTATAAACTTAAAAGAAAGCCCTTTGGTGTTTTTTCCCCATAAGCAAACCACTTCTGCAGTCTGTGTTAGTGTAAAATTGTGCCAACAATCCTGTATGCTTGGGTGCATACAAACCTTTTTGTGCTTAAAGAGATCCTTTCACTTTTTCTGCATGCTACCACAATTATTTCAGACCATGGTCACTCAGCTGGTTTCTGGCCATGGGGTTGTGGTAGGATGCAGAAAAGTATTACCAGTTTTATCATGGATTAGGTGGTCTTCATGTCCCTCGGAGTTCTTCTGAAAAAGTAAACACAACAGAATTCTGCCGCCGAGAGGCAGAAAAGTTAGAATGATGGAATTATCCAGCATGTATTTGTCCAATGCTCTTTCCCTAGAGCACCAGAGGCTTCCCATGCATATTTATTTAGAAGGGGTTTTAGCACAAGTGCTACTAGTCCTATAGTAAGAGAGGTCCACCAGAACAGGTTGGCCAGGGTAATGAGCTGGATTATTAGGATCATTTGGTACAGAGCATAGGAGTCAGTGTAGATGCAGACCAAAGAGGAATTCTGTGCTTCTCGTTGAAAAATACTCCAGACAGCTATCAGCTCCCCACTGTGTGTACTACCTTCTCCCTCTGTAATCATTTGCTCACCAGAGGAAAAGTGGAGGGCTTCTGCCCTATATTTCCATACTTTTCCTTTCCCTTTAGCAGAAGCATCAGTAAACCAAGAGTTTGCTGATTGTTTGGGGCAGAAAGGAGGGGTTACTTTGATTACAGAGGCAGGTTTGTCCAAGCTCTCAGTTTCTTGGATTGCTGAAGTTTTTACAGGTCTTTCTGTCATTGAGAAGAAGTTACAGTAATGTTCAACCTGAGCATACCACTTTCTCACTGAGGCCCTCTGGGCCACCCCGTCAGGAGGGGGAGTCCCACTAGTGGCTGTCTTAATAACCTTGAAGGGGCCTCTCAATACAATTGGTTGTTTTTGTGCAATTTTTTCTACTTCTATGAAAGCTAAGATAACCATAAACAATCCTTTTTCCCGGGTAGTGTATCTTTTCTCAACATCTTTGGAACCACAGGAGTAAAAACCAACAGGTCTTGTCGGACCCTCAGGCCCCCGCTGCCATATGTGTACTGACAGCCCTGAGGAGGCAAATCCCCATTCCACCTGGAAAGGATCTGTAGGATGGATAGGGGTCACTGCTTGATGAGCTGTTGCTTCAAAAATCAGCAATTGCAATGCTGACTCCTGAGAAAGACTCCAATCCCATTTCACCCCTTTTCTCAACAAGTCATAAAGGGGAACAAATGGGTCCTTCTGCTTACTAGGAAATCTATCTGGTCTTTCTACAGGAGATACAGCTGCTATAGTTTTTTGAAGGAGAATTGCTGTAGGTTTGAGTGATTCTGGAAGCCCACAAATTAAAGGGGTCATTATCTTGGGCTTCACAGGTAATTGCATCAGGGATTCAAAGTCAGGAATTAATTTCTTTTTGTGAGTCATTTGCAGGCAAGCAGCTTTGTGCACATTTTCCAAGAGTTGATCGGGGGTACTGATTATAGCTATGGGATCTCCCCTTTCCAAGGGGCTTGTTCCCCTGGCCCAAAAAGCTGCATGCTGTGTCAGGGACCATGTGTCACGTTTATCTCCTGTTGTTAAGAAGACACCATGTCCCCAGTACCCACTGGCTTCCTGTTCAGTTAATTTAATTTGATCACCACCAGTGAGGGACACCCGGAAAACATATTCTGTTTCTGATTCATGTGGAGGGTGTCCATATTCCCTTTTAAGCTTAGCTAGCTCAGTGGCAGTGTTTAGTTGTGATGGTATGTGTTTGGTTGTGATGTGAGGTTGGAGATCATCATCACTGAGATAGCTATACACTGAGATAGTTTTAGTCAAGGGTCTCAAGTGATGGCAGCAACGTTCCCCACAATTACTTGCTGCTTCAAGTTCTTTATGAGGATAGATTTGTTTAATGTGAGGAGTTTCCTTCTCCTCTGTTTCTGTAGGGGAATCAGCATTGTGTGATTTGTTAACATGTTCTTGTATTAAGGCAGCTCGCAATGCATAAGTTACATTTCTTTCTTCATATAACTGTTTTTGTAAAATTTCTACTAGATTTTGAAGGGAGTCTATTATTATTTCTTGCTCACTTCTTCGTTGTGAGCGAGTTTCTACGGCTGCCATAAGACAAGCTCCCAAAACTGAGCATAAGATAGTTTTATTCTTGTATCATGTTGTAAAGAACATACTCTATCAACCACATTATCCAAATTAAACCAATTATTTTGTGCCCATTCCTCTCCTCCCGGAGAAGGTTTGGCATTGTATTTAGCTAGTAGAGCATAAAGCCCAACTTTGGCTTTATCATTAAGGTTATCACTCATTTTGTGAAGGGACCAAAACCACGACAGGGAGGTACAACTTAAGTTCCACAAAATTACACAGCCCTCGCTGTGTCGCCCTTCGCTTCCCTGGGTGGGTGAAAGGACAATAATCTGCCTGGGAGGCTCTGCTTAGTTTCTTCAAGTTGTCCCTTCCTTCCCAGACCAGATACACAACAACAACAAAACAAGTGTCCCGCCTTTTGCACTAAGGAATCTTTTATGAATTTCCAAAGACAGTGTGGGTGCCTTTTCAGCTGCAACCCTTCTGTCTAGACAGAAATCCTGTCCGTGACGCCAATTTTAATGTCACGATCCGCTTATTGCGGGGTGTCGTGATGGTTCTTTTCACCGATCCCAAAAGTGCAACCAAGGCAAACAACAAGGGACTATCAGTTAATCACAACAAATGCACCTTTATTAGGGGCCAAAACAGTAAATGCAATAGTGGGGATCAGAAAGGAGATAGAAGGATAGAGAGAGAGAGAAGAGGGGTATGGGAATAGCTACCAACACAGGCGAGATCCTCAGTGGTCCGGACGATGGGGATCCGTCTGTCGTGTCGGGGAAGTCTTCAAAGTTCTGGTCGACTCGGGGGTCCAATTATAGTCCACAGAGGAAAGAGGGGGGAACAAGTGTAACAATGAAAGTCCATTGTAATCGCCCTGAGGGAACAGGTGAGTCCACAGAAACCACCAAAGCAAGACGAATACAATGAAGAATAAGTCCATTTGAATCACTGAAGGGAAACAGGTCATGTCATTTGTGGTCAGACCACCAATTTCCCCTCCTCCCTATAGCAGGGGTCTCAGTCCTTGGGAGGAGGGTTCTCATTCTTTGTTTGTCACAGTGGTAACGAGGCAGATGAGGGGTCTTCAATGAAGGACCACGGGAGTCACCCCAAAAGTTCATTTGGCTTAAGAACGGAGATTAGAAGCAGGCCACGCATCAGGCTGTCCCGTGCTGGGTCCGTGTCAGGTCTTTGCCAAGTCCTTGCCAACTCCTTGCCAAGTTCTTGCCAGGCCTTGTTCGGAACAGCTAGCATGACGGTTCAGTGGTTGCACCTGCACTGTGTCCTGTTCTAAGCCGGAACTGCAGTGGAGGAAGGGATTCTTTCTCGTGGCAATCGGAAGGCAGAATGGAGAATGAGGGGCTTCAGACGGGCTCTTACAAATGGAAAATCTCCTTTCCCTTTATGAGGAGCAATGAATGAGGTCTGGCAGCTGTAGGATTTGCAGCTCTCAGGGAAGAGGGACCATTCAGTAACACATCTATGCAGTGCGTACCTGTGGATACAAATCTTGTATTTGTCTGAGGTGTCAAGGAGAAAAAATGTTAAAAAATGCCTTAAATAAAAACGTGGGTTTTGTATTTTTAATTGAGTTTCATTTCCCAAATGCACCTTAATGCAAACAATAAGTAAAAAATTAATTTCTCTCGGGAAAAAGCTATTAACAGAATGATTCTGTTTTAGCAGCATGTGAAGCTATGTAATTGCTTACACATGTATTGCTCCAGTGTGTGCTCCCAGTTGTTGAATAGTATCAAATTATAGGAATCAAAGAGAATCAACTATTTTTAAGGGAAATGTCTAGAAGCTACATACTGAAACATGATTAAAATTCAGGATTTCCATCTTACTCATCTAAATCAGCAATTTTAATCACATTATGCAAGTCAACCCACCCTCAAACACACTGTTGACTTCAAAATACCCCAAACTAAATAAGACAGAAGACCTTCCTTGAACAGCTGTAACATTTTTAAGTGTCAATGTCAATCTTTTTGTTGAAAACAGAGATGTTTTTCATGGTTTATTTATTAAAGCAGTGCATTTGTCCTGCTGTGCCATGAACCTGGGCTGCTGTGCCAAGAAGGGAGGGAAATCCCTGGAGCACCAAGAGCTGCTTAAACACATCGAGGCTGCAAGTTTTGCTCTGGGGTTCACATGCTCTTGGTTAAATCTTATTTAGTGTGCAGAGCAGGAGCAGGAAGGGTTTGTGTCTTGGCTGATGCAGACACTGTGATTTGGCTGTGTTGGATGTGCAGCTCATGAGCACCATGCCTGGGTTTGGTTTTATTTCCTTCTTGCTTATGTGACAGATGAGTGATGCCGTGGCTGACTCTCACAATTCAAAGGCAAATATCCTGTATATCTGTTAGGAGAAGTTTTACAGATTTATAGTTGTGTTTTATCCCCCTTGTGCTGTTATCAGGGGTGCCTGGGTTTGGGACATTTGGGAGGGTCGGCTCCTTACTGTGGCAGCACCTGACCTCCAGTCAAGGTGTCAGGAAGTGATCTCCAACACTGGGCAGAGCAGGAGGAGTCGATGGACAGAACTTTGGGGGAGATAAAGGGTTAAAAGGTGAAACCTCCACTGTGTGGATGAGCACATGGTGGGGAAAATCCTCTGCTCCCAACACTGTAATATTTTCTCTCTTCAGTCTTCTGTTGTATTTTTGATAAGGTTTAATAAACCTCTTAAATTTTTTGGAAGCAAGTAGTGTTTCTCACACTGAGAACAGGAATGGGAGGGCTGAGCCCCCCAGCCCTCCACCCTTCTGGAGCCTGCTCCCGTGCTTTCCTTTTGGGTGATTCCCTCAGAGGAATTCCGTCCACCTCCTTCCTCTCCCCTGGCAGGCGGGAGGCTGATGTGGCTGGATGCAACTGGAGCTCAGCTGTGCTCCCTGTCAGGGGCCATTCCCGGCTGTGTGACAGCCCAGAGCTGCTGCAGTCACTGCTGGGGCTGTGACCTGGCCTGCCCAGCGCTGGTGATACGGCCAGGAAAGCTTTGGGCTTTGGGGGGAGACAGCCAGCTGGGCCCTGGCTCTGCCCCTGAGCGCCTCGGTGTCTGCAGATGAGGGGATTGTCCTGCTGATCCCCTCCTGCCTCTTGCACAGCACGCTATGGCATTTCATCCTACAGCAGCTTGGCCTGGAAAGGACCTTAAAGCTCATCTCGTTCCACCTCCCTGCTGTGGGCAGGGACATCTCCCACTCCACCACGCTCTCATTGGCTGTGTTTTCCTTGCTGGCAGAGCCCTGTCCCGGTGTTGCCCGAACGGTGTTGCCCTTTTCATGGAGATCCTACAAACTCCTCTCTGACCAGCACGTCCCAGCTCCACCACCAGCAAGGAGCACAGATTGGTGATGACACAAAATTCCTGCAGAGCCCAACTTCCCAGCGTGGGAGGATGCTCCCATAGATAGACAGTGATTAAAGGTCCTATGTATCACAAGTTTAAGGAGCAGGAGGAGGTTGGGACATGTCCATGGAAAGCACTTCAAGTGTGGAGGAGGCACATCTAGCCTGTCCTCCCCTAAAATGGGGAGATAATCACACCTGTCCTCTCACATATCCAACCAATGCAACTTCCAGTGGGCGGGACTGATGGAGAGAAAGAGAGTCTGCCAGAAATGCAAACCTTGTTTTCATAGGAAATCCTCCAAGATGGATTTTCCTGCATTTTCTAAATGCATTTATACCTACTGGATGACTACAGGCTTTGAAATGTTTCTGTCTGAATTGTCACAAACATCCCAGTCTTACATAAGAAGCACCAGGTCCTTTGATCAGGGAAATGTCTCTTTGGTCTTGAACAGGGAGGGATCAATCCAGTTGTTCCTGAGACCAGAGCTTTTTGTCTGCAAGTACATGTATTTATTCTACAAAATAATTACCCTTGTCTTCCCTTTGGTAGGAGATGCTCCCTGTCTCCTGCAAGCTGTTACTCTATCCCAGGTATATGTTTAGGTAAAAAGAAGAGAGAAAGGAAAGGCTGAATAAGGAATCCTCAGGAGGGAGGAGGGTGAGCAGCTATGGTCTGTCTGTCCATCTGTGAGCAGCTCTGTGGCTGTTCAGCTGCAGCCTTGCTGTCCTGGGCAGGCAGAATTCCTGCACTGAGAGAAGAAGAAATGCCATCAAGAAGTAGTAACCAAATATTGCCTCCTCTTCACCCCAGTGCTGGGCTGGCCACTGAGATGTGTTTGTGCTGAACTGCTGAAAACCACTCTGAATTTCCAATCTTTTCTGAATTTAAAACCAAAGCTTAATGTATTCTGTGTATTTTTGTTGGCAGATAGCAGTGATCATAAATTCCTTTTAATACAGTATTTCCACACCAGCGCAGCCTTGATGTGCAGCGTACCTGGCTGTACTCAGCGGGATGCTTTGATTTCCCTTTGGCAGCTTCATTTTATTCTGTCTGCCCCAATCAGCAACAATTCCCCTTTCTCCATGTAGCCTCCAAATCCATTCCTGGTGTGAAGTTTTAGTGCTCTCCTAGGACCTGGGCCAGAAGAGAGGAAGGAACCAGTGTCTGCTGGGCTCAGGGTTCCACCTCCACTGTGGATCAGAGCCAGCCTGGCAGTACAGCGACACCTTTGGTGGCTCGGGTGGCATTTCTGGGAGGAAAAAGCAGCACCTTAGGGGTGCTGCTGGATGGGAGGAGCGTCAGTGGTGAATATCCCACTCCTCACAATATGGGATGAAGCTTTTCTCCCCTTCTCCCAGGGAGGAGCCTGTGCCTTCAGTTCCCAGTTCCTCCCAAAGCTGGAGTAATGCAGCGCTCTGAAATAACGTGACCTTTGTTTGTAGGTCAGGCGGTTCCTGCAGGGTCACACGTGCGGCTGACCCTGCAGACAGGAGAGAAAGAAGCCAAGCTCCCGGACAGAGAAACTGGGGAAAGTGACAGGAGGGAAGAGAGAAGAAGGAAAAGGTAGACATGCAAGGCATTGGGTTGGGTGGGCTGTGGCATTCATGACTTTTGTTAAAAGGCCAGGGTCCCTGGTGCACTCAGTTACTGCCTCTTCCTGGGACTCAGCTGCTGGGTTAGGAGCTCAGCAGTGCTGAAAGCAGAGCCCTGTCCTTTGTGATCCCTTTGGGATGGCAGTGGAGGTGCCCTTAGTGCACTTTCAGTGGCACCTTCATGGCTTCTCATGCGTCGACACCGGAACAAAATTGATAACATGGCTACTTTGAATGACATTTAGTCCTTTGAAATATCTGCAGCAACTGGTCTGAAAGTGCTTTCTGAGCCTCCCCCTTGGGATCAGCTGTGAGGGGCTGCGGGCTGGCCTGAGCCCAGTGCTGTGTCCCGCTGGGAGCAGCCCCACAGCCTCAGCTGCACACCAGGCACTGCCAGAGGCCCTGGAGATCACACCTGCCCTGCAGCCAGCTTTGTAAAGGTGTTTTAAACGTCAGCTGGTGATGACTTTCCCATTGGAACCCTTGGTTTAGTTCCTACGGGGAATTTCTCCCCTGAAGTAGGTGGGATTGCCCACTGCCATCTGTGATGGGGATACTTGGGGAGTGTGGGGATTTGAGGGCAGCTGCCCTGCAGGGGCTGAGCTTGGGGCCCTGTTGGGTTCATGGCCCCCAGCAACAGCAGCACCCAAAGGCCCAAAGCCCCCCGCCCCCTGCCCAGCACAGCCTGCCCTGCCCCTCCAGCTGTCAGCCGAGTGGGGGACAGGGGCCAGTGGCCGCTGCCAGCAGCAGGAATGGGGGCAGCGTGAGGATGCCCTGGCTTGGCTTTTGTCTCTTGATCGGTGCGGGCACAGGGCAGTGCAAGGCGGGCTGGCAAGCGAAGCCCGGAGCCTTTGGAGGCTCCAAGCCTTAAACATCAGCCCCTGCAGCAGCCCAGATCCGGGTCCCGCAGTTCCCAAGGCTGCCATGGCCTTCAGAGCATGAAGGTGGATTTGGCATGCCTGTGGCCCGATGCCGCCTCCCGGTCCAGGAGTCCCCGTGGCTCCAGCAGCAAGGGTGGCTGAAGGCTTCCTGCCTGTTTTGGGCCATTGCTGCAGGGGCCACTGCTGTCAGAGCCCCCTCTCTGCTGCTGACAGCTCTGCTCCTGGGGACACTGCTCTGGCCCAGCCCAGGAAGAGCAGCAGTGCCCAGTGCCAGGAGTGGTGTCGGTGGGACCCCCTGTGCACAGGGAGCCCCAGCCCCGGGGTGGCCGTGCCAGCCCCGCCAGGGACCTCCAGCCCCGGCAACCCAGAACAAGTGGAAAGCACAAGGGTGCAAACGCCGCCTGGGCCCAAAGGCATTGCAAAGAGAACTGAGATTTTAAAAAGAAACAGTACTTTTTTTCCCAAAGATAGGCAAAAGCTAGGATTTACAGAAGATGTTTTATTTGGACAATCCTTATAAAAACAACAGTCTACAGAACATGTTTACATGGCAGCCTATAGAGTAACAATCTACAGAACATGTTTACGTGGGTGCTTATAGACTAACAAACTACAGAACATATTTACATGGGTACCTATAGTCTAACAAACTTCCTAACGTATTTACATGGGTACCTATAGTCTAACAAACTTGCTAACATATTTACATGGGAGCCTATAGGGTCACAAACTTTAAAACATATTTACAGAAAACCTCTAAACATAGACCGTAAGTACAAAGGGGTCATATCAGTGTCCATCATCTCCCTCAGTCCTGGAGGAAAGGATGCAGCAGCGCTGGACTCTGCTGCCAGCAGTGGCTCAGGTGGGCTGGGCGTGGGAAGCATCTGCTTCTCTTGCTCGTGGGACTCCATCTTCATCCGAGGACCATGGGCTCCTCCTCATCCTTCTCATCAACCTCCATTTCCTCGATGTCGTCCTCCACGTCCACCTCCATGTCCTCGGCAGTGTCTTCTGTGTCCACCTCCATCATTTCTTCTCCATGCACCACCATGTCCACTTCCATCTCCTCCAGGGTGTCTCTGACCGTCTGCAAGAGGCAGCACAATCTCACGCTGGGCTTGCTGTCCCACCCCATCCATTCCCACATGGCTGCAGCCTGCCCAAGCAGGGTGCCCCCCTCCCTGGAATGGCACTGTACCTCCACTGGGGCAGCAGTGCCCATCCTGCCGGGATTGGCTTCAGAGCAAGCGTCAGGAAAAGCCCAGGCAGCAGCAACAGCTCGGCACTGACGGGCAGAGCGAAGGGCGAGGGAGAACTGGCCGCTGGCAGCAGGTGAAGTGTCTGCTGTGCTCGTTTCCAGGACCTGGACCTTCCTCCTGCAACACGCTGGGAGCTGTGATGTCACAGAAGTTTCAGGGCCACTCCAGACGGAGAGATGGGGATCATGGAATGATCAAATCCTTGAATGCTTTGGCTTGCAAGGGCCCCTAAGGATCATCTGCTTTCAACCTGAGCAACTTCCCACCACACCAGGTTGCTCTGGACCCTGTCCAAGCTGGCCTTGGATGTTCCTGGCGATGGGACATCCACAGCCTCTCTGCACTGCTCCCTGTGTCAGGGACAACCACCCTCCCAGGAAAGAACTTCTTCCCATCATCAAATCTATTCCAGCTCTTGCAGTTTGATCCCATTCCCCCTTGTCCTGTGACTACAGTTCCTGAGAAAGAGTCCTCCTCCCACTTCCCTGTAGTTCAGGCAGTTCCTGCAGGGTCCCACGTGCGGCTGACCCTGCAGACAGGAGAGAGAGAAGCCAAGCTCCCAGAGAGAGAAAATGGGGAAAGGGACAGGAGGGAAGAGAGGGAAAAGGTAGACGTGGGCCCATGGCCCCCAGCAGCAGCACCCACAGGCCCAAAGCCCCCCGCCCCCTGCCCAGCACAGCCTGCCCTGCCCCTCCAGCTGTCAGCCGAGTGGGGGACAGGGGCCAGTGGCCGCTGCCAGCAGCAGGAATGGGGGCAGCGTGAGGATGCCCTGGCTTGGCTTTTGTCTCTTGATCGGTGCGGGCACAGGGCAGTGCAAGGCGGGCTGGCAAGCGAAGCCCGGAGCCTTTGGAGGCTCCAAGCCTTAAACATCAGCCCCTGCAGCAGCCCAGATCCGGGTCCCGCAGTTCCCAAGGCTGCCATGGCCTTCAGAGCATGAAGGTGGATTTGGCATGCCTGTGGCCCGATGCCGCCTCCCGGTCCAGGAGTCCCCGTGGCTCCAGCAGCAAGGGTGGCTGAAGGCTTCCTGCCTGTTTTGGGCCATTGCTGCAGGGGCCACTGCTGTCAGAGCCCCCTCTCTGCTGCTGACAGCTCTGCTCCTGGGGACACTGCTCTGGCCCAGCCCAGGAAGAGCAGCAGTGCCCAGTGCCAGGAGTGGTGTCGGTGGGACCCCCTGTGCACAGGGACCCCCAGCCCCGGGGTGGCCGTGCCAGCCCCGCCAGGGACCTCCAGCCCCGGCAACCCAGAACAAGTGGAAAGCACAAGGGTGCAAACGCCGCCTGGGCCCAAAGGCATTGCAAAGAGAACTGAGATTTTAAAAAGAAACAGTACTTTTTTTTCCCAAAGATAGGCAAAAGCTAGGATTTACAGAAGATGTTTTATTTGGACAATCCTTATAAAAACAACAGTCTACAGAACATGTTTACATGGCAGCCTATAGAGTAACAATCTACAGAACATATTTACATGGGTACCTATAGTCTAACAAACTTCCTAACGTATTTACATGGGTACCTATAGTCTAACAAACTTGCTAACATATTTACATGGGAGCCTATAGGGTCACAAACTTTAAAACATATTTACAGAAAACCTCTAAACATAGACCGTAAGTACAAAGGGGTCATATCAGTGTCCATCATCTCCCTCAGTCCTGGAGGAAAGGATGCAGCAGCGCTGGACTCTGCTGCCAGCAGTGGCTCAGGTGGGCTGGGCGTGGGAAGCATCTGCTTCTCTTGCTCGTGGGACTCCATCTTCATCCGAGGACCATGGGCTCCTCCTCATCCTTCTCATCAACCTCCATTTCCTCGATGTCGTCCTCCACGTCCACCTCCATGTCCTCGGCAGTGTCTTCTGTGTCCACCTCCATCATTTCTTCTCCATGCACCACCATGTCCACTTCCATCTCCTCCAGGGTGTCTCTGACCGTCTGCAAGAGGCAGCACAATCTCACGCTGGGCTTGCTGTCCCACCCCATCCATTCCCACATGGCTGCAGCCTGCCCAAGCAGGGTGCCCCCCTCCCTGGAATGGCACTGTACCTCCACTGGGGCAGCAGTGCCCATCCTGCCGGGATTGGCTTCAGAGCAAGCGTCAGGAAAAGCCCAGGCAGCAGCAACAGCTCGGCACTGACGGGCAGAGCGAAGGGCGAGGGAGAACTGGCCGCTGGCAGCAGGTGAAGTGTCTGCTGTGCTCGTTTCCAGGACCTGGACCTTCCTCCTGCAACACGCTGGGAGCTGTGATGTCACAGAAGTTTCAGGGCCACTCCAGACGGAGAGATGGGGATCATGGAATGATCAAATCCTTGAATGCTTTGGCTTGCAAGGGCCCCTAAGGATCATCTGCTTTCAACCTGAGCAACTTCCCACCACACCAGGTTGCTCTGGACCCTGTCCAAGCTGGCCTTGGATGTTCCTGGCGATGGGGCATCCACAGCCTCTCTGCACTGCTCCCTGTGTCAGGGACAACCACCCTCCCAGGAAAGAACTTCTTCCCATCATCAAATCTATTCCAGCTCTTGCAGTTTGATCCCATTCCCCCTTGTCCTGTGACTACAGTTCCTGAGAAAGAGTCCTCCTCCCACTTCCCTGTAGTTCAGGCAGTTCCTGCAGGGTCCCACGTGCGGCTGACCCTGCAGACAGGAGAGAGAGAAGCCAAGCTCCCAGAGAGAGAAAATGGGGAAAGTGACAGGAGGGAAGAGAGGGAAAAGGTAGACGTGGGCCCATGGCCCCCAGCAGCAGCACCCACAGGCCCAAAGCCCCCCGCCCCCTGCCCAGCACAGCCTGCCCTGCCCCTCCAGCTGTCAGCCGAGTGGGGGACAGGGGCCAGTGGCCGCTGCCAGCAGCAGGAATGGGGGCAGCGTGAGGATGCCCTGGCTTGGCTTTTGTCTCTTGATCGGTGCGGGCACAGGGCAGTGCAAGGCGGGCTGGCAAGCGAAGCCCGGAGCCTTTGGAGGCTCCAAGCCTTAAACATCAGCCCCTGCAGCAGCCCAGATCCGGGTCCCGCAGTTCCCAAGGCTGCCATGGCCTTCAGAGCATGAAGGTGGATTTGGCATGCCTGTGGCCCGATGCCGCCTCCCGGTCCAGGAGTCCCCGTGGCTCCAGCAGCAAGGGTGGCTGAAGGCTTCCTGCCTGTTTTGGGCCATTGCTGCAGGGGCCACTGCTGTCAGAGCCCCCTCTCTGCTGCTGACAGCTCTGCTCCTGGGGACACTGCTCTGGCCCAGCCCAGGAAGAGCAGCAGTGCCCAGTGCCAGGAGTGGTGTCGGTGGGACCCCCTGTGCACAGGGACCCCCAGCCCCGGGGTGGCCGTGCCAGCCCCGCCAGGGACCTCCAGCCCCGGCAACCCAGAACAAGTGGAAAGCACAAGGGTGCAAACGCCGCCTGGGCCCAAAGGCATTGCAAAGAGAACTGAGATTTTAAAAAGAAACAGT
This sequence comes from Vidua chalybeata, assembly GCF_026979565.1. Classification (NCBI taxonomy): domain Eukaryota; kingdom Metazoa; phylum Chordata; class Aves; order Passeriformes; family Viduidae; genus Vidua; species Vidua chalybeata. The sequence continues at coordinate 82,729 of NC_071553.1, read as the reverse complement.
ATTTTTTTCCCAAAGATAGGCAAAAGCTAGGATTTACAGAAGATGTTTTATTTGGACAATCCTTATAAAAACAACAGTCTACAGAACATGTTTACATGGCAGCCTATAGAGTAACAATCTACAGAACATATTTACATGGGTACCTATAGTCTAACAAACTTCCTAACGTATTTACATGGGTACCTATAGTCTAACAAACTTGCTAACATATTTACATGGGAGCCTATAGGGTCACAAACTTTAAAACATATTTACAGAAAACCTCTAAACATAGACCGTAAGTACAAAGGGGTCATATCAGTGTCCATCATCTCCCTCAGTCCTGGAGGAAAGGATGCAGCAGCGCTGGACTCTGCTGCCAGCAGTGGCTCAGGTGGGCTGGGCGTGGGAAGCATCTGCTTCTCTTGCTCGTGGGGCTCCATCTTCATCCGAGGACCATGGGCTCCTCCTCATCCTTCTCATCAACCTCCATTTCCTCGATGTCGTCCTCCACGTCCACCTCCATGTCCTCGGCAGTGTCTTCTGTGTCCACCTCCATCATTTCTTCTCCATGCACCACCATGTCCACTTCCATCTCCTCCAGGGTGTCTCTGACCGTCTGCAAGAGGCAGCACAATCTCACGCTGGGCTTGCTGTCCCACCCCATCCATTCCCACATGGCTGCAGCCTGCCCAAGCAGGGTGCCCCCCTCCCTGGAATGGCACTGTACCTCCACTGGGGCAGCAGTGCCCATCCTGCCGGGATTGGCTTCAGAGCAAGCGTCAGGAAAAGCCCAGGCAGCAGCAACAGCTCGGCACTGACGGGCAGAGCGAAGGGCGAGGGAGAACTGGCCGCTGGCAGCAGGTGAAGTGTCTGCTGTGCTCGTTTCCAGGACCTGGACCTTCCTCCTGCAACACGCTGGGAGCTGTGATGTCACAGAAGTTTCAGGGCCACTCCAGACGGAGAGATGGGGATCATGGAATGATCAAATCCTTGAATGCTTTGGCTTGCAAGGGCCCCTAAGGATCATCTGCTTTCAACCTGAGCAACTTCCCACCACACCAGGTTGCTCTGGACCCTGTCCAAGCTGGCCTTGGATGTTCCTGGCGATGGGGCATCCACAGCCTCTCTGCACTGCTCCCTGTGTCAGGGACAACCACCCTCCCAGGAAAGAACTTCTTCCCATCATCAAATCTATTCCAGCTCTTGCAGTTTGATCCCATTCCCCCTTGTCCTGTGACTACAGTTCCTGAGAAAGAGTCCTCCTCCCACTTCCCTGTAGTTCAGGCAGTTCCTGCAGGGTCCCACGTGCAGCTGACCATGCAGACAGGAGAGAGAGAAGCCAAGCTCCCAGAGAGAGAAAATGGGGAAAGTGACAGGAGGGAAGAGAGGGAAAAGGTAGACGTGGGCCCATGGCCCCCAGCAGCAGCACCCACAGGCCCAAAGCCCCCCGCCCCTGCCCAGCACAGCCTGCCCTGCCCCTCCAGCTGTCAGCCGAGTGGGGGACAGGGGCCAGTGGCCGCTGCCAGCAGCAGGAATGGGGGCAGCGTGAGGATGCCCTGGCTTGGCTTTTGTCTCTTGATCGGTGCGGGCACAGGGCAGTGCAAGGCGGGCTGGCAAGCGAAGCCCGGAGCCTTTGGAGGCTCCAAGCCTTAAACATCAGCCCCTGCAGCAGCCCAGATCCGGGTCCCGCAGTTCCCAAGGCTGCCATGGCCTTCAGAGCATGAAGGTGGATTTGGCATGCCTGTGGCCCGATGCCGCCTCCCGGTCCAGGAGTCCCCGTGGCTCCAGCAGCAAGGGTGGCTGAAGGCTTCCTGCCTGCTTTGGGCCATTGCTGCAGGGGCCACTGCTGTCAGAGCCCCCTCTCTGCTGCTGACAGCTCTGCTCCTGGGGACACTGCTCTGGCCCAGCCCAGGAAGAGCAGCAGTGCCCAGTGCCAGGAGTGGTGTCGGTGGGACCCCCTGTGCACAGGGACCCCCAGCCCCGGGGTGGCCGTGCCAGCCCCGCCAGGGACCTCCAGCCCCGGCAACCCAGAACAAGTGGAAAGCACAAGGGTGCAAACGCCGCCTGGGCCCAAAGGCATTGCAAAGAGAACTGAGATTTTAAAAAGAAACAGTACTTTTTTTCCCAAAGATAGGCAAAAGCTAGGATTTACAGAAGATGTTTTATTTGGACAATCCTTATAAAAACAACAGTCTACAGAACATGTTTACATGGCAGCCTATAGAGTAACAATCTACAGAACATATTTACATGGGTACCTATAGTCTAACAAACTTCCTAACGTATTTACATGGGTACCTATAGTCTAACAAACTTGCTAACATATTTACATGGGAGCCTATAGGGTCACAAACTTTAAAACATATTTACAGAAAACCTCTAAACATAGAACGTAAGTACAAAGGGGTCATATCAGTGTCCATCATCTCCCTCAGTCCTGGAGGAAAGGATGCAGCAGCGCTGGACTCTGCTGCCAGCAGTGGCTCAGGTGGGCTGGGCGTGGGAAGCATCTGCTTCTCTTGCTCGTGGGGCTCCATCTTCATCCGAGGACCATGGGCTCCTCCTCATCCTTCTCATCAACCTCCATTTCCTCGATGTCGTCCTCCACGTCCACCTCCATGTCCTCGGCAGTGTCTTCTGTGTCCACCTCCATCATTTCTTCTCCATGCACCACCATGTCCACTTCCATCTCCTCCAGGGTGTCTCTGACCGTCTGCAAGAGGCAGCACAATCTCACGCTGGGCTTGCTGTCCCACCCCATCCATTCCCACATGGCTGCAGCCTGCCCAAGCAGGGTGCCCCCCTCCCTGGAATGGCACTGTACCTCCACTGGGGCAGCAGTGCCCATCCTGCCGGGATTGGCTTCAGAGCAAGCGTCAGGAAAAGCCCAGGCAGCAGCAACAGCTCGGCACTGACGGGCAGAGCGAAGGGCGAGGGAGAACTGGCCGCTGGCAGCAGGTGAAGTGTCTGCTGTGCTCGTTTCCAGGACCTGGACCTTCCTCCTGCAACACGCTGGGAGCTGTGATGTCACAGAAGTTTCAGGGCCACTCCAGACGGAGAGATGGGGATCATGGAATGATCAAATCCTTGAATGCTTTGGCTTGCAAGGGCCCCTAAGGATCATCTGCTTTCAACCTGAGCAACTTCCCACCACACCAGGTTGCTCTGGACCCTGTCCAAGCTGGCCTTGGATGTTCCTGGCGATGGGGCATCCACAGCCTCTCTGCACTGCTCCCTGTGTCAGGGACAACCACCCTCCCAGGAAAGAACTTCTTCCCATCATCAAATCTATTCCAGCTCTTGCAGTTTGATCCCATTCCCCCTTGTCCTGTGACTACAGTTCCTGAGAAAGAGTCCTCCTCCCACTTCCCTGTAGTTCAGGCAGTTCCTGCAGGGTCCCACGTGCAGCTGACCATGCAGACAGGAGAGAGAGAAGCCAAGCTCCCAGAGAGAGAAAATGGGGAAAGTGACAGGAGGGAAGAGAGGGAAAAGGTAGACGTGGGCCCATGGCCCCCAGCAGCAGCACCCACAGGCCCAAAGCCCCCGCCCCCTGCCCAGCACAGCCTGCCCTGCCCCTCCAGCTGTCAGCCGAGTGGGGGACAGGGGCCAGTGGCCGCTGCCAGCAGCAGGAATGGGGGCAGCGTGAGGATGCCCTGGCTTGGCTTTTGTCTCTTGATCGGTGCGGGCACAGGGCAGTGCAAGGCGGGCTGGCAAGCGAAGCCCGGAGCCTTTGGAGGCTCCAAGCCTTAAACATCAGCCCCTGCAGCAGCCCAGATCCGGGTCCCGCAGTTCCCAAGGCTGCCATGGCCTTCAGAGCATGAAGGTGGATTTGGCATGCCTGTGGCCCGATGCCGCCTCCCGGTCCAGGAGTCCCCGTGGCTCCAGCAGCAAGGGTGGCTGAAGGCTTCCTGCCTGTTTTGGGCCATTGCTGCAGGGGCCACTGCTGTCAGAGCCCCCTCTCTGCTGCTGACAGCTCTGCTCCTGGGGACACTGCTCTGGCCCAGCCCAGGAAGAGCAGCAGTGCCCAGTGCCAGGAGTGGTGTCGGTGGGACCCCCTGTGCACAGGGACCCCCAGCCCCGGGGTGGCCGTGCCAGCCCCGCCAGGGACCTCCAGCCCCGGCAACCCAGAACAAGTGGAAAGCACAAGGGTGCAAACGCCGCCTGGGCCCAAAGGCATTGCAAAGAGAACTGAGATTTTAAAAAGAAACAGTACTTTTTTTTCCCAAAGATAGGCAAAAGCTAGGATTTACAGAAGATGTTTTATTTGGACAATCCTTATAAAAACAACAGTCTACAGAACATGTTTACATGGCAGCCTATAGAGTAACAATCTACAGAACATATTTACATGGGTACCTATAGTCTAACAAACTTCCTAACGTATTTACATGGGTACCTATAGTCTAACAAACTTGCTAACATATTTACATGGGAGCCTATAGGGTCACAAACTTTAAAACATATTTACAGAAAACCTCTAAACATAGACCGTAAGTACAAAGGGGTCATATCAGTGTCCATCATCTCCCTCAGTCCTGGAGGAAAGGATGCAGCAGCGCTGGACTCTGCTGCCAGCAGTGGCTCAGGTGGGCTGGGCGTGGGAAGCATCTGCTTCTCTTGCTCGTGGGGCTCCATCTTCATCCGAGGACCATGGGCTCCTCCTCATCCTTCTCATCAACCTCCATTTCCTCGATGTCGTCCTCCACGTCCACCTCCATGTCCTCGGCAGTGTCTTCTGTGTCCACCTCCATCATTTCTTCTCCATGCACCACCATGTCCACTTCCATCTCCTCCAGGGTGTCTCTGACCGTCTGCAAGAGGCAGCACAATCTCACGCTGGGCTTGCTGTCCCACCCCATCCATTCCCACATGGCTGCAGCCTGCCCAAGCAGGGTGCCCCCCTCCCTGGAATGGCACTGTACCTCCACTGGGGCAGCAGTGCCCATCCTGCCGGGATTGGCTTCAGAGCAAGCGTCAGGAAAAGCCCAGGCAGCAGCAACAGCTCGGCACTGACGGGCAGAGCGAAGGGCGAGGGAGAACTGGCCGCTGGCAGCAGGTGAAGTGTCTGCTGTGCTCGTTTCCAGGACCTGGACCTTCCTCCTGCAACACGCTGGGAGCTGTGATGTCACAGAAGTTTCAGGGCCACTCCAGACGGAGAGATGGGGATCATGGAATGATCAAATCCTTGAATGCTTTGGCTTGCAAGGGCCCCTAAGGATCATCTGCTTTCAACCTGAGCAACTTCCCACCACACCAGGTTGCTCTGGACCCTGTCCAAGCTGGCCTTGGATGTTCCTGGCGATGGGGCATCCACAGCCTCTCTGCACTGCTCCCTGTGTCAGGGACAACCACCCTCCCAGGAAAGAACTTCTTCCCATCATCAAATCTATTCCAGCTCTTGCAGTTTGATCCCATTCCCCCTTGTCCTGTGACTACAGTTCCTGAGAAAGAGTCCTCCTCCCACTTCCCTGTAGTTCAGGCAGTTCCTGCAGGGTCCCACGTGCAGCTGACCATGCAGACAGGAGAGAGAGAAGCCAAGCTCCCAGAGAGAGAAAATGGGGAAAGTGACAGGAGGGAAGAGAGGGAAAAGGTAGACGTGGGCCCATGGCCCCCAGCAGCAGCACCCACAGGCCCAAAGCCCCCCGCCCCCTGCCCAGCACAGCCTGCCCTGCCCCTCCAGCTGTCAGCCGAGTGGGGGACAGGGGCCAGTGGCCGCTGCCAGCAGCAGGAATGGGGGCAGCGTGAGGATGCCCTGGCTTGGCTTTTGTCTCTTGATCGGTGCGGGCACAGGGCAGTGCAAGGCGGGCTGGCAAGCGAAGCCCGGAGCCTTTGGAGGCTCCAAGCCTTAAACATCAGCCCCTGCAGCAGCCCAGATCCGGGTCCCGCAGTTCCCAAGGCTGCCATGGCCTTCAGAGCATGAAGGTGGATTTGGCATGCCTGTGGCCCGATGCCGCCTCCCGGTCCAGGAGTCCCCGTGGCTCCAGCAGCAAGGGTGGCTGAAGGCTTCCTGCCTGTTTTGGGCCATTGCTGCAGGGGCCACTGCTGTCAGAGCCCCCTCTCTGCTGCTGACAGCTCTGCTCCTGGGGACACTGCTCTGGCCCAGCCCAGGAAGAGCAGCAGTGCCCAGTGCCAGGAGTGGTGTCGGTGGGACCCCCTGTGCACAGGGACCCCCAGCCCCGGGGTGGCCGTGCCAGCCCCGCCAGGGACCTCCAGCCCCGGCAACCCAGAACAAGTGGAAAGCACAAGGGTGCAAACGCCGCCTGGGCCCAAAGGCATTGCAAAGAGAACTGAGATTTAAAAAGAAACAGTATTTTTTTCCCAAAGATAGGCAAAAGCTAGGATTTACAGAAGATGTTTTATTTGGACAATCCTTATAAAAACAACAGTCTACAGAACATGTTTACATGGCAGCCTATAGAGTAACAATCTACAGAACATATTTACATGGGTACCTATAGTCTAACAAACTTCCTAACGTATTTACATGGGTACCTATAGTCTAACAAACTTGCTAACATATTTACATGGGAGCCTATAGGGTCACAAACTTTAAAACATATTTACAGAAAACCTCTAAACATAGAACGTAATTACAAAGGGGTCATATCAGTGTCCATCATCTCCCTCAGTCCTGGAGGAAAGGATGCAGCAGCGCTGGACTCTGCTGCCAGCAGTGGCTCAGGTGGGCTGGGCGTGGGAAGCATCTGCTTCTCTTGCTCGTGGGGCTCCATCTTCATCCGAGGACCATGGGCTCCTCCTCATCCTTCTCATCAACCTCCATTTCCTCGATGTCGTCCTCCACGTCCACCTCCATGTCCTCGGCAGTGTCTTCTGTGTCCACCTCCATCATTTCTTCTCCATGCACCACCATGTCCACTTCCATCTCCTCCAGGGTGTCTCTGACCGTCTGCAAGAGGCAGCACAATCTCACGCTGGGCTTGCTGTCCCACCCCATCCATTCCCACATGGCTGCAGCCTGCCCAAGCAGGGTGCCCCCCTCCCTGGAATGGCACTGTACCTCCACTGGGGCAGCAGTGCCCATCCTGCCGGGATTGGCTTCAGAGCAAGCGTCAGGAAAAGCCCAGGCAGCAGCAACAGCTCGGCACTGACGGGCAGAGCGAAGGGCGAGGGAGAACTGGCCGCTGGCAGCAGGTGAAGTGTCTGCTGTGCTCGTTTCCAGGACCTGGACCTTCCTCCTGCAACACGCTGGGAGCTGTGATGTCACAGAAGTTTCAGGGCCACTCCAGACGGAGAGATGGGGATCATGGAATGATCAAATCCTTGAATGCTTTGGCTTGCAAGGGCCCCTAAGGATCATCTGCTTTCAACCTGAGCAACTTCCCACCACACCAGGTTGCTCTGGACCCTGTCCAAGCTGGCCTTGGATGTTCCTGGCGATGGGACATCCACAGCCTCTCTGCACTGCTCCCTGTGTCAGGGACAACCACCCTCCCAGGAAAGAACTTCTTCCCATCATCAAATCTATTCCAGCTCTTGCAGTTTGATCCCATTCCCCCTTGTCCTGTGACTACAGTTCCTGAGAAAGAGTCCTCCTCCCACTTCCCTGTAGTTCAGGCAGTTCCTGCAGGGTCCCACGTGCGGCTGACCCTGCAGACAGGAGAGAGAGAAGCCAAGCTCCCAGAGAGAGAAAATGGGGAAAGTGACAGGAGGGAAGAGAGGGAAAAGGTAGACGTGGGCCCATGGCCCCCAGCAGCAGCACCCACAGGCCCAAAGCCCCCGCCCCCTGCCCAGCACAGCCTGCCCTGCCCCTCCAGCTGTCAGCCGAGTGGGGGACAGGGGCCAGTGGCCGCTGCCAGCAGCAGGAATGGGGGCAGCGTGAGGATGCCCTGGCTTGGCTTTTGTCTCTTGATCGGTGCGGGCACAGGGCAGTGCAAGGCGGGCTGGCAAGCGAAGCCCGGAGCCTTTGGAGGCTCCAAGCCTTAAACATCAGCCCCTGCAGCAGCCCAGATCCGGGTCCCGCAGTTCCCAAGGCTGCCATGGCCTTCAGAGCATGAAGGTGGATTTGGCATGCCTGTGGCCCGATGCCGCCTCCCGGTCCAGGAGTCCCCGTGGCTCCAGCAGCAAGGGTGGCTGAAGGCTTCCTGCCTGTTTTGGGCCATTGCTGCAGGGGCCACTGCTGTCAGAGCCCCCTCTCTGCTGCTGACAGCTCTGCTCCTGGGGACACTGCTCTGGCCCAGCCCAGGAAGAGCAGCAGTGCCCAGTGCCAGGAGTGGTGTCGGTGGGACCCCCTGTGCACAGGGACCCCCAGCCCCGGGGTGGCCGTGCCAGCCCCGCCAGGGACCTCCAGCCCCGGCAACCCAGAACAAGTGGAAAGCACAAGGGTGCAAACGCCGCCTGGGCCCAAAGGCATTGCAAAGAGAACTGAGATTTTAAAAAGAAACAGTACTTTTTTTCCCAAAGATAGGCAAAAGCTAGGATTTACAGAAGATGTTTTATTTGGACAATCCTTATAAAAACAACAGTCTACAGAACATGTTTACATGGCAGCCTATAGAGTAACAATCTACAGAACATATTTACATGGGTACCTATAGTCTAACAAACTTCCTAACGTATTTACATGGGTACCTATAGTCTAACAAACTTGCTAACATATTTACATGGGAGCCTATAGGGTCACAAACTTTAAAACATATTTACAGAAAACCTCTAAACATAGAACGTAAGTACAAAGGGGTCATATCAGTGTCCATCATCTCCCTCAGTCCTGGAGGAAAGGATGCAGCAGCGCTGGACTCTGCTGCCAGCAGTGGCTCAGGTGGGCTGGGCGTGGGAAGCATCTGCTTCTCTTGCTCGTGGGGCTCCATCTTCATCCGAGGACCATGGGCTCCTCCTCATCCTTCTCATCAACCTCCATTTCCTCGATGTCGTCCTCCACGTCCACCTCCATGTCCTCGGCAGTGTCTTCTGTGTCCACCTCCATCATTTCTTCTCCATGCACCACCATGTCCACTTCCATCTCCTCCAGGGTGTCTCTGACCGTCTGCAAGAGGCAGCACAATCTCACGCTGGGCTTGCTGTCCCACCCCATCCATTCCCACATGGCTGCAGCCTGCCCAAGCAGGGTGCCCCCCTCCCTGGAATGGCACTGTACCTCCACTGGGGCAGCAGTGCCCATCCTGCCGGGATTGGCTTCAGAGCAAGCGTCAGGAAAAGCCCAGGCAGCAGCAACAGCTCGGCACTGACGGGCAGAGCGAAGGGCGAGGGAGAACTGGCCGCTGGCAGCAGGTGAAGTGTCTGCTGTGCTCGTTTCCAGGACCTGGACCTTCCTCCTGCAACACGCTGGGAGCTGTGATGTCACAGAAGTTTCAGGGCCACTCCAGACGGAGAGATGGGGATCATGGAATGATCAAATCCTTGAATGCTTTGGCTTGCAAGGGCCCCTAAGGATCATCTGCTTTCAACCTGAGCAACTTCCCACCACACCAGGTTGCTCTGGACCCTGTCCAAGCTGGCCTTGGATGTTCCTGGCGATGGGGCATCCACAGCCTCTCTGCACTGCTCCCTGTGTCAGGGACAACCACCCTCCCAGGAAAGAACTTCTTCCCATCATCAAATCTATTCCAGCTCTTGCAGTTTGATCCCATTCCCCCTTGTCCTGTGACTACAGTTCCTGAGAAAGAGTCCTCCTCCCACTTCCCTGTAGTTCAGGCAGTTCCTGCAGGGTCCCACGTGCGGCTGACCCTGCAGACAGGAGAGAGAGAAGCCAAGCTCCCAGAGAGAGAAAATGGGGAAAGTGACAGGAGGGAAGAGAGGGAAAAGGTAGACGTGGGCCCATGGCCCCCAGCAGCAGCACCCACAGGCCCAAAGCCCCCCGCCCCCTGCCCAGCACAGCCTGCCCTGCCCCTCCAGCTGTCAGCCGAGTGGGGGACAGGGGCCAGTGGCCGCTGCCAGCAGCAGGAATGGGGGCAGCGTGAGGATGCCCTGGCTTGGCTTTTGTCTCTTGATCGGTGCGGGCACAGGGCAGTGCAAGGCGGGCTGGCAAGCGAAGCCCGGAGCCTTTGGAGGCTCCAAGCCTTAAACATCAGCCCCTGCAGCAGCCCAGATCCGGGTCCCGCAGTTCCCAAGGCTGCCATGGCCTTCAGAGCATGAAGGTGGATTTGGCATGCCTGTGGCCCGATGCCGCCTCCCGGTCCAGGAGTCCCCGTGGCTCCAGCAGCAAGGGTGGCTGAAGGCTTCCTGCCTGTTTTGGGCCATTGCTGCAGGGGCCACTGCTGTCAGAGCCCCCTCTCTGCTGCTGACAGCTCTGCTCCTGGGGACACTGCTCTGGCCCAGCCCAGGAAGAGCAGCAGTGCCCAGTGCCAGGAGTGGTGTCGGTGGGACCCCCTGTGCACAGGGACCCCCAGCCCCGGGGTGGCCGTGCCAGCCCCGCCAGGGACCTCCAGCCCCGGCAACCCAGAACAAGTGGAAAGCACAAGGGTGCAAACGCCGCCTGGGCCCAAAGGCATTGCAAAGAGAACTGAGATTTTAAAAAGAAACAGTACTTTTTTTTCCCAAAGATAGGCAAAAGCTAGGATTTACAGAAGATGTTTTATTTGGACAATCCTTATAAAAACAACAGTCTACAGAACATGTTTACATGGCAGCCTATAGAGTAACAATCTACAGAACATATTTACATGGGTACCTATAGTCTAACAAACTTCCTAACATATTTACATGGGTACCTATAGTCTAACAAACTTCCTAACGTATTTAGATGGGTACCTATAGTCTAACAAACTTGCTAACATATTTACATGGGAGCCTATAGGGTCACAAACTTTAAAACATATTTACAGAAAACCTCTAAACATAGACCGTAAGTACAAAGGGGTCATATCAGTGTCCATCATCTCCCTCAGTCCTGGAGGAAAGGATGCAGCAGCGCTGGACTCTGCTGCCAGCAGTGGCTCAGGTGGGCTGGGCGTAGGAACCATCTGCTTCTCTTGCTCGTGGGGCTCCATCTTCATCCGAGGACCATGGGCTCCTCCTCATCCTTCTCATCAACCTCCATTTCCTCGATGTCGTCCTCCACGTCCACCTCCATGTCCTCGGCAGTGTCTTCTGTGTCCACCTCCATCATTTCTTCTCCATGCACCACCATGTCCACTTCCATCTCCTCCAGGGTGTCTCTGACCGTCTGCAAGAGGCAGCACAATCTCACGCTGGGCTTGCTGTCCCACCCCATCCATTCCCACATGGCTGCAGCCTGCCCAAGCAGGGTGCCCCCCTCCCTGGAATGGCACTGTACCTCCACTGGGGCAGCAGTGCCCATCCTGCCGGGATTGGCTTCAGAGCAAGCGTCAGGAAAAGCCCAGGCAGCAGCAACAGCTCGGCACTGACGGGCAGAGCGAAGGGCGAGGGAGAACTGGCCGCTGGCAGCAGGTGAAGTGTCTGCTGTGCTCGTTTCCAGGACCTGGACCTTCCTCCTGCAACACGCTGGGAGCTGTGATGTCACAGAAGTTTCAGGGCCACTCCAGACGGAGAGATGGGGATCATGGAATGATCAAATCCTTGAATGCTTTGGCTTGCAAGGGCCCCTAAGGATCATCTGCTTTCAACCTGAGCAACTTCCCACCACACCAGGTTGCTCTGGACCCTGTCCAAGCTGGCCTTGGATGTTCCTGGCGATGGGACATCCACAGCCTCTCTGCACTGCTCCCTGTGTCAGGGACAACCACCCTCCCAGGAAAGAACTTCTTCCCATCATCAAATCTATTCCAGCTCTTGCAGTTTGATCCCATTCCCCCTTGTCCTGTGACTACAGTTCCTGAGAAAGAGTCCTCCTCCCACTTCCCTGTAGTTCAGGCAGTTCCTGCAGGGTCCCACGTGCGGCTGACCCTGCAGACAGGAGAGAGAGAAGCCAAGCTCCCAGAGAGAGAAAATGGGGAAAGTGACAGGAGGGAAGAGAGGGAAAAGGTAGACGTGGGCCCATGGCCCCCAGCAGCAGCACCCACAGGCCCAAAGCCCCCCGCCCCCTGCCCAGCACAGCCTGCCCTGCCCCTCCAGCTGTCAGCCGAGTGGGGGACAGGGGCCAGTGGCCGCTGCCAGCAGCAGGAATGGGGGCAGCGTGAGGATGCCCTGGCTTGGCTTTTGTCTCTTGATCGGTGCGGGCACAGGGCAGTGCAAGGCGGGCTGGCAAGCGAAGCCCGGAGCCTTTGGAGGCTCCAAGCCTTAAACATCAGCCCCTGCAGCAGCCCAGATCCGGGTCCCGCAGTTCCCAAGGCTGCCATGGCCTTCAGAGCATGAAGGTGGATTTGGCATGCCTGTGGCCCGATGCCGCCTCCCGGTCCAGGAGTCCCCGTGGCTCCAGCAGCAAGGGTGGCTGAAGGCTTCCTGCCTGTTTTGGGCCATTGCTGCAGGGGCCACTGCTGTCAGAGCCCCCTCTCTGCTGCTGACAGCTCTGCTCCTGGGGACACTGCTCTGGCCCAGCCCAGGAAGAGCAGCAGTGCCCAGTGCCAGGAGTGGTGTCGGTGGGACCCCTGTGCACAGGGACCCCCAGCCCCGGGGTGGCCGTGCCAGCCCCGCCAGGGACCTCCAGCCCCGGCAACCCAGAACAAGTGGAAAGCACAAGGGTGCAAACGCCGCCTGGGCCCAAAGGCATTGCAAAGAGAACTGAGATTTTAAAAAGAAACAGTACTTTTTTTCCCAAAGATAGGCAAAAGCTAGGATTTACAGAAGATGTTTTATTTGGACAATCCTTATAAAAACAACAGTCTACAGAACATGTTTACATGGCAGCCTATAGAGTAACAATCTACAGAACATATTTACATGGGTACCTATAGTCTAACAAACTTCCTAACGTATTTACATGGGTACCTATAGTCTAACAAACTTGCTAACATATTTACATGGGAGCCTATAGGGTCACAAACTTTAAAACATATTTACAGAAAACCTCTAAACATAGACCGTAAGTACAAAGGGGTCATATCAGTGTCCATCATCTCCCTCAGTCCTGGAGGAAAGGATGCAGCAGCGCTGGACTCTGCTGCCAGCAGTGGCTCAGGTGGGCTGGGCGTGGGAAGCATCTGCTTCTCTTGCTCGTGGGGCTCCATCTTCATCCGAGGACCATGGGCTCCTCCTCATCCTTCTCATCAACCTCCATTTCCTCGATGTCGTCCTCCACGTCCACCTCCATGTCCTCGGCAGTGTCTTCTGTGTCCACCTCCATCATTTCTTCTCCATGCACCACCATGTCCACTTCCATCTCCTCCAGGGTGTCTCTGACCGTCTGCAAGAGGCAGCACAATCTCACGCTGGGCTTGCTGTCCCACCCCATCCATTCCCACATGGCTGCAGCCTGCCCAAGCAGGGTGCCCCCCTCCCTGGAATGGCACTGTACCTCCACTGGGGCAGCAGTGCCCATCCTGCCGGGATTGGCTTCAGAGCAAGCGTCAGGAAAAGCCCAGGCAGCAGCAACAGCTCGGCACTGACGGGCAGAGCGAAGGGCGAGGGAGAACTGGCCGCTGGCAGCAGGTGAAGTGTCTGCTGTGCTCGTTTCCAGGACCTGGACCTTCCTCCTGCAACACGCTGGGAGCTGTGATGTCACAGAAGTTTCAGGGCCACTCCAGACGGAGAGATGGGGATCATGGAATGATCAAATCCTTGAATGCTTTGGCTTGCAAGGGCCCCTAAGGATCATCTGCTTTCAACCTGAGCAACTTCCCACCACACCAGGTTGCTCTGGACCCTGTCCAAGCTGGCCTTGGATGTTCCTGGCGATGGGGCATCCACAGCCTCTCTGCACTGCTCCCTGTGTCAGGGACAACCACCCTCCCAGGAAAGAACTTCTTCCCATCATCAAATCTATTCCAGCTCTTGCAGTTTGATCCCATTCCCCCTTGTCCTGTGACTACAGTTCCTGAGAAAGAGTCCTCCTCCCACTTCCCTGTAGTTCAGGCAGTTCCTGCAGGGTCCCACGTGCGGCTGACCATGCAGACAGGAGAGAGAGAAGCCAAGCTCCCAGAGAGAGAAAATGGGGAAAGGGACAGGAGGGAAGAGAGGGAAAAGGTAGACGTGGGCCCATGGCCCCCAGCAGCAGCACCCACAGGCCCAAAGCCCCCGCCCCCTGCCCAGCACAGCCTGCCCTGCCCCTCCAGCTGTCAGCCGAGTGGGGGACAGGGGCCAGTGGCCGCTGCCAGCAGCAGGAATGGGGGCAGCGTGAGGATGCCCTGGCTTGGCTTTTGTCTCTTGATCGGTGCGGGCACAGGGCAGTGCAAGGCGGGCTGGCAAGCGAAGCCCGGAGCCTTTGGAGGCTCCAAGCCTTAAACATCAGCCCCTGCAGCAGCCCAGATCCGGGTCCCGCAGTTCCCAAGGCTGCCATGGCCTTCAGAGCATGAAGGTGGATTTGGCATGCCTGTGGCCCGATGCCGCCTCCCGGTCCAGGAGTCCCCGTGGCTCCAGCAGCAAGGGTGGCTGAAGGCTTCCTGCCTGTTTTGGGCCATTGCTGCAGGGGCCACTGCTGTCAGAGCCCCCTCTCTGCTGCTGACAGCTCTGCTCCTGGGGACACTGCTCTGGCCCAGCCCAGGAAGAGCAGCAGTGCCCAGTGCCAGGAGTGGTGTCGGTGGGACCCCCTGTGCACAGGGACCCCCAGCCCCGGGGTGGCCGTGCCAGCCCCGCCAGGGACCTCCAGCCCCGGCAACCCAGAACAAGTGGAAAGCACAAGGGTGCAAACGCCGCCTGGGCCCAAAGGCATTGCAAAGAGAACTGAGATTTTAAAAGAAACAGTACTTTTTTTCCCAAAGATAGGCAAAAGCTAGGATTTACAGAAGATGTTTTATTTGGACAATCCTTATAAAAACAACAGTCTACAGAACATGTTTACATGGCAGCCTATAGAGTAACAATCTACAGAACATATTTACATGGGTACCTATAGTCTAACAAACTTCCTAACGTATATACATGGGTACCTATAGTCTAACAAACTTGCTAACATATTTACATGGGAGCCTATAGGGTCACAAACTTTAAAACATATTTACAGAAAACCTCTAAACATAGACCGTAAGTACAAAGGGGTCATATCAGTGTCCATCATCTCCCTCAGTCCTGGAGGAAAGGATGCAGCAGCGCTGGACTCTGCTGCCAGCAGTGGCTCAGGTGGGCTGGGCGTGGGAAGCATCTGCTTCTCTTGCTCGTGGGACTCCATCTTCATCCGAGGACCATGGGCTCCTCCTCATCCTTCTCATCAACCTCCATTTCCTCGATGTCGTCCTCCACGTCCACCTCCATGTCCTCGGCAGTGTCTTCTGTGTCCACCTCCATCATTTCTTCTCCATGCACCACCATGTCCACTTCCATCTCCTCCAGGGTGTCTCTGACCGTCTGCAAGAGGCAGCACAATCTCACGCTGGGCTTGCTGTCCCACCCCATCCATTCCCACATGGCTGCAGCCTGCCCAAGCAGGGTGCCCCCCTCCCTGGAATGGCACTGTACCTCCACTGGGGCAGCAGTGCCCATCCTGCCGGGATTGGCTTCAGAGCAAGCGTCAGGAAAAGCCCAGGCAGCAGCAACAGCTCGGCACTGACGGGCAGAGCGAAGGGCGAGGGAGAACTGGCCGCTGGCAGCAGGTGAAGTGTCTGCTGTGCTCGTTTCCAGGACCTGGACCTTCCTCCTGCAACACGCTGGGAGCTGTGATGTCACAGAAGTTTCAGGGCCACTCCAGACGGAGAGATGGGGATCATGGAATGATCAAATCCTTGAATGCTTTGGCTTGCAAGGGCCCCTAAGGATCATCTGCTTTCAACCTGAGCAACTTCCCACCACACCAGGTTGCTCTGGACCCTGTCCAAGCTGGCCTTGGATGTTCCTGGCGATGGGGCATCCACAGCCTCTCTGCACTGCTCCCTGTGTCAGGGACAACCACCCTCCCAGGAAAGAACTTCTTCCCATCATCAAATCTATTCCAGCTCTTGCAGTTTGATCCCATTCCCCCTTGTCCTGTGACTACAGTTCCTGAGAAAGAGTCCTCCTCCCACTTCCCTGTAGTTCAGGCAGTTCCTGCAGGGTCCCACGTGCGGCTGACCATGCAGACAGGAGAGAGAGAAGCCAAGCTCCCAGAGAGAGAAAATGGGGAAAGGGACAGGAGGGAAGAGAGGGAAAAGGTAGACGTGGGCCCATGGCCCCCAGCAGCAGCACCCACAGGCCCAAAGCCCCCCGCCCCCTGCCCAGCACAGCCTGCCCTGCCCCTCCAGCTGTCAGCCGAGTGGGGGACAGGGGCCAGTGGCCGCTGCCAGCAGCAGGAATGGGGGCAGCGTGAGGATGCCCTGGCTTGGCTTTTGTCTCTTGATCGGTGCGGGCACAGGGCAGTGCAAGGCGGGCTGGCAAGCGAAGCCCGGAGCCTTTGGAGGCTCCAAGCCTTAAACATCAGCCCCTGCAGCAGCCCAGATCCGGGTCCCGCAGTTCCCAAGGCTGCCATGGCCTTCAGAGCATGAAGGTGGATTTGGCATGCCTGTGGCCCGATGCCGCCTCCCGGTCCAGGAGTCCCCGTGGCTCCAGCAGCAAGGGTGGCTGAAGGCTTCCTGCCTGTTTTGGGCCATTGCTGCAGGGGCCACTGCTGTCAGAGCCCCCTCTCTGCTGCTGACAGCTCTGCTCCTGGGGACACTGCTCTGGCCCAGCCCAGGAAGAGCAGCAGTGCCCAGTGCCAGGAGTGGTGTCGGTGGGACCCCCTGTGCACAGGGACCCCCAGCCCCGGGGTGGCCGTGCCAGCCCCGCCAGGGACCTCCAGCCCCAGCAACCCAGAACAAGTGGAAAGCACAAGGGTGCAAACGCCGCCTGGGCCCAAAGGCATTGCAAAGAGAACTGAGATTTTAAAAAGAAACAGTACTTTTTTTCCCAAAGATAGGCAAAAGCTAGGATTTACAGAAGATGTTTTATTTGGACAATCCTTATAAAAACAACAGTCTACAGAACATGTTTACATGGCAGCCTATAGAGTAACAATCTACAGAACATATTTACATGGGTACCTATAGTCTAACAAACTTCCTAACGTATTTACATGGGTACCTATAGTCTAACAAACTTGCTAACATATTTACATGGGAGCCTATAGGGTCACAAACTTTAAAACATATTTACAGAAAACCTCTAAACATAGACCGTAAGTACAAAGGGGTCATATCAGTGTCCATCATCTCCCTCAGTCCTGGAGGAAAGGATGCAGCAGCGCTGGACTCTGCTGCCAGCAGTGGCTCAGGTGGGCTGGGCGTGGGAAGCATCTGCTTCTCTTGCTCGTGGGGCTCCATCTTCATCCGAGGACCATGGGCTCCTCCTCATCCTTCTCATCAACCTCCATTTCCTCGATGTCGTCCTCCACGTCCACCTCCATGTCCTCGGCAGTGTCTTCTGTGTCCACCTCCATCATTTCTTCTCCATGCACCACCATGTCCACTTCCATCTCCTCCAGGGTGTCTCTGACCGTCTGCAAGAGGCAGCACAATCTCACGCTGGGCTTGCTGTCCCACCCCATCCATTCCCACATGGCTGCAGCCTGCCCAAGCAGGGTGCCCCCCTCCCTGGAATGGCACTGTACCTCCACTGGGGCAGCAGTGCCCATCCTGCCGGGATTGGCTTCAGAGCAAGCGTCAGGAAAAGCCCAGGCAGCAGCAACAGCTCGGCACTGACGGGCAGAGCGAAGGGCGAGGGAGAACTGGCCGCTGGCAGCAGGTGAAGTGTCTGCTGTGCTCGTTTCCAGGACCTGGACCTTCCTCCTGCAACACGCTGGGAGCTGTGATGTCACAGAAGTTTCAGGGCCACTCCAGACGGAGAGATGGGGATCATGGAATGATCAAATCCTTGAATGCTTTGGCTTGCAAGGGCCCCTAAGGATCATCTGCTTTCAACCTGAGCAACTTCCCACCACACCAGGTTGCTCTGGACCCTGTCCAAGCTGGCCTTGGATGTTCCTGGCGATGGGGCATCCACAGCCTCTCTGCACTGCTCCCTGTGTCAGGGACAACCACCCTCCCAGGAAAGAACTTCTTCCCATCATCAAATCTATTCCAGCTCTTGCAGTTTGATCCCATTCCCCCTTGTCCTGTGACTACAGTTCCTGAGAAAGAGTCCTCCTCCCACTTCCCTGTAGTTCAGGCAGTTCCTGCAGGGTCCCACGTGCAGCTGACCATGCAGACAGGAGAGAGAGAAGCCAAGCTCCCAGAGAGAGAAAATGGGGAAAGGGACAGGAGGGAAGAGAGGGAAAAGGTAGACGTGGGCCCATGGCCCCCAGCAGCAGCACCCACAGGCCCAAAGCCCCCCGCCCCCTGCCCAGCACAGCCTGCCCTGCCCCTCCAGCTGTCAGCCGAGTGGGGGACAGGGGCCAGTGGCCGCTGCCAGCAGCAGGAATGGGGGCAGCGTGAGGATGCCCTGGCTTGGCTTTTGTCTCTTGATCGGTGCGGGCACAGGGCAGTGCAAGGCGGGCTGGCAAGCGAAGCCCGGAGCCTTTGGAGGCTCCAAGCCTTAAACATCAGCCCCTGCAGCAGCCCAGATCCGGGTCCCGCAGTTCCCAAGGCTGCCATGGCCTTCAGAGCATGAAGGTGGATTTGGCATGCCTGTGGCCCGATGCCGCCTCCCGGTCCAGGAGTCCCCGTGGCTCCAGCAGCAAGGGTGGCTGAAGGCTTCCTGCCTGTTTTGGGCCATTGCTGCAGGGGCCACTGCTGTCAGAGCCCCCTCTCTGCTGCTGACAGCTCTGCTCCTGGGGACACTGCTCTGGCCCAGCCCAGGAAGAGCAGCAGTGCCCAGTGCCAGGAGTGGTGTCGGTGGGACCCCCTGTGCACAGGGACCCCCAGCCCCGGGGTGGCCGTGCCAGCCCCGCCAGGGACCTCCAGCCCCGGCAACCCAGAACAAGTGGAAAGCACAAGGGTGCAAACGCCGCCTGGGCCCAAAGGCATTGCAAAGAGAACTGAGATTTTAAAAAGAAACAGTACTTTTTTTCCCAAAGATAGGCAAAAGCTAGGATTTACAGAAGATGTTTTATTTGGACAATCCTTATAAAAACAACAGTCTACAGAACATGTTTACATGGCAGCCTATAGAGTAACAATCTACAGAACATATTTACATGGGTACCTATAGTCTAACAAACTTCCTAACGTATTTACATGGGTACCTATAGTCTAACAAACTTGCTAACATATTTACATGGGAGCCTATAGGGTCACAAACTTTAAAACATATTTACAGAAAACCTCTAAACATAGACCGTAAGTACAAAGGGGTCATATCAGTGTCCATCATCTCCCTCAGTCCTGGAGGAAAGGATGCAGCAGCGCTGGACTCTGCTGCCAGCAGTGGCTCAGGTGGGCTGGGCGTGGGAAGCATCTGCTTCTCTTGCTCGTGGGACTCCATCTTCATCCGAGGACCATGGGCTCCTCCTCATCCTTCTCATCAACCTCCATTTCCTCGATGTCGTCCTCCACGTCCACCTCCATGTCCTCGGCAGTGTCTTCTGTGTCCACCTCCATCATTTCTTCTCCATGCACCACCATGTCCACTTCCATCTCCTCCAGGGTGTCTCTGACCGTCTGCAAGAGGCAGCACAATCTCACGCTGGGCTTGCTGTCCCACCCCATCCATTCCCACATGGCTGCAGCCTGCCCAAGCAGGGTGCCACCCTCCCTGGAATGGCACTGTACCTCCACTGGGGCAGCAGTGCCCATCCTGCCGGGATTGGCTTCAGAGCAAGCGTCAGGAAAAGCCCAGGCAGCAGCAACAGCTCGGCACTGACGGGCAGAGCGAAGGGCGAGGGAGAACTGGCCGCTGGCAGCAGGTGAAGTGTCTGCTGTGCTCGTTTCCAGGACCTGGACCTTCCTCCTGCAACACGCTGGGAGCTGTGATGTCACAGAAGTTTCAGGGCCACTCCAGACGGAGAGATGGGGATCATGGAATGATCAAATCCTTGAATGCTTTGGCTTGCAAGGGCCCCTAAGGATCATCTGCTTTCAACCTGAGCAACTTCCCACCACACCAGGTTGCTCTGGACCCTGTCCAAGCTGGCCTTGGATGTTCCTGGCGATGGGACATCCACAGCCTCTCTGCACTGCTCCCTGTGTCAGGGACAACCACCCTCCCAGGAAAGAACTTCTTCCCATCATCAAATCTATTCCAGCTCTTGCAGTTTGATCCCATTCCCCCTTGTCCTGTGACTACAGTTCCTGAGAAAGAGTCCTCCTCCCACTTCCCTGTAGTTCAGGCAGTTCCTGCAGGGTCCCACGTGCGGCTGACCCTGCAGACAGGAGAGAGAGAAGCCAAGCTCCCAGAGAGAGAAAATGGGGAAAGGGACAGGAGGGAAGAGAGGGAAAAGGTAGACGTGGGCCCATGGCCCCCAGCAGCAGCACCCACAGGCCCAAAGCCCCCCGCCCCCTGCCCAGCACAGCCTGCCCTGCCCCTCCAGCTGTCAGCCGAGTGGGGGACAGGGGCCAGTGGCCGCTGCCAGCAGCAGGAATGGGGGCAGCGTGAGGATGCCCTGGCTTGGCTTTTGTCTCTTGATCGGTGCGGGCACAGGGCAGTGCAAGGCGGGCTGGCAAGCGAAGCCCGGAGCCTTTGGAGGCTCCAAGCCTTAAACATCAGCCCCTGCAGCAGCCCAGATCCGGGTCCCGCAGTTCCCAAGGCTGCCATGGCCTTCAGAGCATGAAGGTGGATTTGGCATGCCTGTGGCCCGATGCCGCCTCCCGGTCCAGGAGTCCCCGTGGCTCCAGCAGCAAGGGTGGCTGAAGGCTTCCTGCCTGTTTTGGGCCATTGCTGCAGGGGCCACTGCTGTCAGAGCCCCCTCTCTGCTGCTGACAGCTCTGCTCCTGGGGACACTGCTCTGGCCCAGCCCAGGAAGAGCAGCAGTGCCCAGTGCCAGGAGTGGTGTCGGTGGGACCCCCTGTGCACAGGGACCCCCAGCCCCGGGGTGGCCGTGCCAGCCCCGCCAGGGACCTCCAGCCCCGGCAACCCAGAACAAGTGGAAAGCACAAGGGTGCAAACGCCGCCTGGGCCCAAAGGCATTGCAAAGAGAACTGAGATTTTAAAAAGAAACAGTACTTTTTTTCCCAAAGATAGGCAAAAGCTAGGATTTACAGAAGATGTTTTATTTGGACAATCCTTATAAAAACAACAGTCTACAGAACATGTTTACATGGCAGCCTATAGAGTAACAATCTACAGAACATATTTACATGGGTACCTATAGTCTAACAAACTTCCTAACGTATTTACATGGGTACCTATAGTCTAACAAACTTGCTAACATATTTACATGGGAGCCTATAGGGTCACAAACTTTAAAACATATTTACAGAAAACCTCTAAACATAGACCGTAAGTACAAAGGGGTCATATCAGTGTCCATCATCTCCCTCAGTCCTGGAGGAAAGGATGCAGCAGCGCTGGACTCTGCTGCCAGCAGTGGCTCAGGTGGGCTGGGCGTGGGAAGCATCTGCTTCTCTTGCTCGTGGGACTCCATCTTCATCCGAGGACCATGGGCTCCTCCTCATCCTTCTCATCAACCTCCATTTCCTCGATGTCGTCCTCCACGTCCACCTCCATGTCCTCGGCAGTGTCTTCTGTGTCCACCTCCATCATTTCTTCTCCATGCACCACCATGTCCACTTCCATCTCCTCCAGGGTGTCTCTGACCGTCTGCAAGAGGCAGCACAATCTCACGCTGGGCTTGCTGTCCCACCCCATCCATTCCCACATGGCTGCAGCCTGCCCAAGCAGGGTGCCCCCCTCCCTGGAATGGCACTGTACCTCCACTGGGGCAGCAGTGCCCATCCTGCCGGGATTGGCTTCAGAGCAAGCGTCAGGAAAAGCCCAGGCAGCAGCAACAGCTCGGCACTGACGGGCAGAGCGAAGGGCGAGGGAGAACTGGCCGCTGGCAGCAGGTGAAGTGTCTGCTGTGCTCGTTTCCAGGACCTGGACCTTCCTCCTGCAACACGCTGGGAGCTGTGATGTCACAGAAGTTTCAGGGCCACTCCAGACGGAGAGATGGGGATCATGGAATGATCAAATCCTTGAATGCTTTGGCTTGCAAGGGCCCCTAAGGATCATCTGCTTTCAACCTGAGCAACTTCCCACCACACCAGGTTGCTCTGGACCCTGTCCAAGCTGGCCTTGGATGTTCCTGGCGATGGGGCATCCACAGCCTCTCTGCACTGCTCCCTGTGTCAGGGACAACCACCCTCCCAGGAAAGAACTTCTTCCCATCATCAAATCTATTCCAGCTCTTGCAGTTTGATCCCATTCCCCCTTGTCCTGTGACTACAGTTCCTGAGAAAGAGTCCTCCTCCCACTTCCCTGTAGTTCAGGCAGTTCCTGCAGGGTCCCACGTGCGGCTGACCCTGCAGACAGGAGAGAGAGAAGCCAAGCTCCCAGAGAGAGAAAATGGGGAAAGTGACAGGAGGGAAGAGAGGGAAAAGGTAGACGTGGGCCCATGGCCCCCAGCAGCAGCACCCACAGGCCCAAAGCCCCCCGCCCCCTGCCCAGCACAGCCTGCCCTGCCCCTCCAGCTGTCAGCCGAGTGGGGGACAGGGGCCAGTGGCCGCTGCCAGCAGCAGGAATGGGGGCAGCGTGAGGATGCCCTGGCTTGGCTTTTGTCTCTTGATCGGTGCGGGCACAGGGCAGTGCAAGGCGGGCTGGCAAGCGAAGCCCGGAGCCTTTGGAGGCTCCAAGCCTTAAACATCAGCCCCTGCAGCAGCCCAGATCCGGGTCCCGCAGTTCCCAAGGCTGCCATGGCCTTCAGAGCATGAAGGTGGATTTGGCATGCCTGTGGCCCGATGCCGCCTCCCGGTCCAGGAGTCCCCGTGGCTCCAGCAGCAAGGGTGGCTGAAGGCTTCCTGCCTGTTTTGGGCCATTGCTGCAGGGGCCACTGCTGTCAGAGCCCCCTCTCTGCTGCTGACAGCTCTGCTCCTGGGGACACTGCTCTGGCCCAGCCCAGGAAGAGCAGCAGTGCCCAGTGCCAGGAGTGGTGTCGGTGGGACCCCCTGTGCACAGGGAGCCCCAGCCCCGGGGTGGCCGTGCCAGCCCCGCCAGGGACCTCCAGCCCCGGCAACCCAGAACAAGTGGAAAGCACAAGGGTGCAAACGCCGCCTGGGCCCAAAGGCATTGCAAAGAGAACTGAGATTTTAAAAAGAAACAGTACTTTTTTTCCCAAAGATAGGCAAAAGCTAGGATTTACAGAAGATGTTTTATTTGGACAATCCTTATAAAAACAACAGTCTACAGAACATGTTTACATGGCAGCCTATAGAGTAACAATCTACAGAACATATTTACATGGGTACCTATAGTCTAACAAACTTCCTAACGTATTTACATGGGTACCTATAGTCTAACAAACTTGCTAACATATTTACATGGGAGCCTATAGGGTCACAAACTTTAAAACATATTTACAGAAAACCTCTAAACATAGACCGTAAGTACAAAGGGGTCATATCAGTGTCCATCATCTCCCTCAGTCCTGGAGGAAAGGATGCAGCAGCGCTGGACTCTGCTGCCAGCAGTGGCTCAGGTGGGCTGGGCGTGGGAAGCATCTGCTTCTCTTGCTCGTGGGACTCCATCTTCATCCGAGGACCATGGGCTCCTCCTCATCCTTCTCATCAACCTCCATTTCCTCGATGTCGTCCTCCACGTCCACCTCCATGTCCTCGGCAGTGTCTTCTGTGTCCACCTCCATCATTTCTTCTCCATGCACCACCATGTCCACTTCCATCTCCTCCAGGGTGTCTCTGACCGTCTGCAAGAGGCAGCACAATCTCACGCTGGGCTTGCTGTCCCACCCCATCCATTCCCACATGGCTGCAGCCTGCCCAAGCAGGGTGCCCCCCTCCCTGGAATGGCACTGTACCTCCACTGGGGCAGCAGTGCCCATCCTGCCGGGATTGGCTTCAGAGCAAGCGTCAGGAAAAGCCCAGGCAGCAGCAACAGCTCGGCACTGACGGGCAGAGCGAAGGGCGAGGGAGAACTGGCCGCTGGCAGCAGGTGAAGTGTCTGCTGTGCTCGTTTCCAGGACCTGGACCTTCCTCCTGCAACACGCTGGGAGCTGTGATGTCACAGAAGTTTCAGGGCCACTCCAGACGGAGAGATGGGGATCATGGAATGATCAAATCCTTGAATGCTTTGGCTTGCAAGGGCCCCTAAGGATCATCTGCTTTCAACCTGAGCAACTTCCCACCACACCAGGTTGCTCTGGACCCTGTCCAAGCTGGCCTTGGATGTTCCTGGCGATGGGGCATCCACAGCCTCTCTGCACTGCTCCCTGTGTCAGGGACAACCACCCTCCCAGGAAAGAACTTCTTCCCATCATCAAATCTATTCCAGCTCTTGCAGTTTGATCCCATTCCCCCTTGTCCTGTGACTACAGTTCCTGAGAAAGAGTCCTCCTCCCACTTCCCTGTAGTTCAGGCAGTTCCTGCAGGGTCCCACGTGCAGCTGACCATGCAGACAGGAGAGAGAGAAGCCAAGCTCCCAGAGAGAGAAAATGGGGAAAGGGACAGGAGGGAAGAGAGGGAAAAGGTAGACGTGGGCCCATGGCCCCCAGCAGCAGCACCCACAGGCCCAAAGCCCCCGCCCCCTGCCCAGCACAGCCTGCCCTGCCCCTCCAGCTGTCAGCCGAGTGGGGGACAGGGGCCAGTGGCCGCTGCCAGCAGCAGGAATGGGGGCAGCGTGAGGATGCCCTGGCTTGGCTTTTGTCTCTTGATCGGTGCGGGCACAGGGCAGTGCAAGGCGGGCTGGCAAGCGAAGCCCGGAGCCTTTGGAGGCTCCAAGCCTTAAACATCAGCCCCTGCAGCAGCCCAGATCCGGGTCCCGCAGTTCCCAAGGCTGCCATGGCCTTCAGAGCATGAAGGTGGATTTGGCATGCCTGTGGCCCGATGCCGCCTCCCGGTCCAGGAGTCCCCGTGGCTCCAGCAGCAAGGGTGGCTGAAGGCTTCCTGCCTGTTTTGGGCCATTGCTGCAGGGGCCACTGCTGTCAGAGCCCCCTCTCTGCTGCTGACAGCTCTGCTCCTGGGGACACTGCTCTGGCCCAGCCCAGGAAGAGCAGCAGTGCCCAGTGCCAGGAGTGGTGTCGGTGGGACCCCCTGTGCACAGGGACCCCCAGCCCCGGGGTGGCCGTGCCAGCCCCGCCAGGGACCTCCAGCCCCGGCAACCCAGAACAAGTGGAAAGCACAAGGGTGCAAACGCCGCCTGGGCCCAAAGGCATTGCAAAGAGAACTGAGATTTTAAAAAGAAACAGTACTTTTTTTCCCAAAGATAGGCAAAAGCTAGGATTTACAGAAGATGTTTTATTTGGACAATCCTTATAAAAACAACAGTCTACAGAACATGTTTACATGGCAGCCTATAGAGTAACAATCTACAGAACATATTTACATGGGTACCTATAGTCTAACAAACTTCCTAACGTATTTACATGGGTACCTATAGTCTAACAAACTTGCTAACATATTTACATGGGAGCCTATAGGGTCACAAACTTTAAAACATATTTACAGAAAACCTCTAAACATAGACCGTAAGTACAAAGGGGTCATATCAGTGTCCATCATCTCCCTCAGTCCTGGAGGAAAGGATGCAGCAGCGCTGGACTCTGCTGCCAGCAGTGGCTCAGGTGGGCTGGGCGTGGGAAGCATCTGCTTCTCTTGCTCGTGGGGCTCCATCTTCATCCGAGGACCATGGGCTCCTCCTCATCCTTCTCATCAACCTCCATTTCCTCGATGTCGTCCTCCACGTCCACCTCCATGTCCTCGGCAGTGTCTTCTGTGTCCACCTCCATCATTTCTTCTCCATGCACCACCATGTCCACTTCCATCTCCTCCAGGGTGTCTCTGACCGTCTGCAAGAGGCAGCACAATCTCACGCTGGGCTTGCTGTCCCACCCCATCCATTCCCACATGGCTGCAGCCTGCCCAAGCAGGGTGCCACCCTCCCTGGAATGGCACTGTACCTCCACTGGGGCAGCAGTGCCCATCCTGCCGGGATTGGCTTCAGAGCAAGCGTCAGGAAAAGCCCAGGCAGCAGCAACAGCTCGGCACTGACGGGCAGAGCGAAGGGCGAGGGAGAACTGGCCGCTGGCAGCAGGTGAAGTGTCTGCTGTGCTCGTTTCCAGGACCTGGACCTTCCTCCTGCAACACGCTGGGAGCTGTGATGTCACAGAAGTTTCAGGGCCACTCCAGACGGAGAGATGGGGATCATGGAATGATCAAATCCTTGAATGCTTTGGCTTGCAAGGGCCCCTAAGGATCATCTGCTTTCAACCTGAGCAACTTCCCACCACACCAGGTTGCTCTGGACCCTGTCCAAGCTGGCCTTGGATGTTCCTGGCGATGGGACATCCACAGCCTCTCTGCACTGCTCCCTGTGTCAGGGACAACCACCCTCCCAGGAAAGAACTTCTTCCCATCATCAAATCTATTCCAGCTCTTGCAGTTTGATCCCATTCCCCCTTGTCCTGTGACTACAGTTCCTGAGAAAGAGTCCTCCTCCCACTTCCCTGTAGTTCAGGCAGTTCCTGCAGGGTCCCACGTGCGGCTGACCCTGCAGACAGGAGAGAGAGAAGCCAAGCTCCCAGAGAGAGAAAATGGGGAAAGGGACAGGAGGGAAGAGAGGGAAAAGGTAGACGTGGGCCCATGGCCCCCAGCAGCAGCACCCACAGGCCCAAAGCCCCCCGCCCCCTGCCCAGCACAGCCTGCCCTGCCCCTCCAGCTGTCAGCCGAGTGGGGGACAGGGGCCAGTGGCCGCTGCCAGCAGCAGGAATGGGGGCAGCGTGAGGATGCCCTGGCTTGGCTTTTGTCTCTTGATCGGTGCGGGCACAGGGCAGTGCAAGGCGGGCTGGCAAGCGAAGCCCGGAGCCTTTGGAGGCTCCAAGCCTTAAACATCAGCCCCTGCAGCAGCCCAGATCCGGGTCCCGCAGTTCCCAAGGCTGCCATGGCCTTCAGAGCATGAAGGTGGATTTGGCATGCCTGTGGCCCGATGCCGCCTCCCGGTCCAGGAGTCCCCGTGGCTCCAGCAGCAAGGGTGGCTGAAGGCTTCCTGCCTGTTTTGGGCCATTGCTGCAGGGGCCACTGCTGTCAGAGCCCCCTCTCTGCTGCTGACAGCTCTGCTCCTGGGGACACTGCTCTGGCCCAGCCCAGGAAGAGCAGCAGTGCCCAGTGCCAGGAGTGGTGTCGGTGGGACCCCCTGTGCACAGGGACCCCCAGCCCCGGGGTGGCCGTGCCAGCCCCGCCAGGGACCTCCAGCCCCGGCAACCCAGAACAAGTGGAAAGCACAAGGGTGCAAACGCCGCCTGGGCCCAAAGGCATTGCAAAGAGAACTGAGATTTTAAAAAGAAACAGTACTTTTTTTTCCCAAAGATAGGCAAAAGCTAGGATTTACAGAAGATGTTTTATTTGGACAATCCTTATAAAAACAACAGTCTACAGAACATGTTTACATGGCAGCCTATAGAGTAACAATCTACAGAACATATTTACATGGGTACCTATAGTCTAACAAACTTCCTAACGTATTTACATGGGTACCTATAGTCTAACAAACTTGCTAACATATTTACATGGGAGCCTATAGGGTCACAAACTTTAAAACATATTTACAGAAAACCTCTAAACATAGACCGTAAGTACAAAGGGGTCATATCAGTGTCCATCATCTCCCTCAGTCCTGGAGGAAAGGATGCAGCAGCGCTGGACTCTGCTGCCAGCAGTGGCTCAGGTGGGCTGGGCGTGGGAAGCATCTGCTTCTCTTGCTCGTGGGACTCCATCTTCATCCGAGGACCATGGGCTCCTCCTCATCCTTCTCATCAACCTCCATTTCCTCGATGTCGTCCTCCACGTCCACCTCCATGTCCTCGGCAGTGTCTTCTGTGTCCACCTCCATCATTTCTTCTCCATGCACCACCATGTCCACTTCCATCTCCTCCAGGGTGTCTCTGACCGTCTGCAAGAGGCAGCACAATCTCACGCTGGGCTTGCTGTCCCACCCCATCCATTCCCACATGGCTGCAGCCTGCCCAAGCAGGGTGCCCCCCTCCCTGGAATGGCACTGTACCTCCACTGGGGCAGCAGTGCCCATCCTGCCGGGATTGGCTTCAGAGCAAGCGTCAGGAAAAGCCCAGGCAGCAGCAACAGCTCGGCACTGACGGGCAGAGCGAAGGGCGAGGGAGAACTGGCCGCTGGCAGCAGGTGAAGTGTCTGCTGTGCTCGTTTCCAGGACCTGGACCTTCCTCCTGCAACACGCTGGGAGCTGTGATGTCACAGAAGTTTCAGGGCCACTCCAGACGGAGAGATGGGGATCATGGAATGATCAAATCCTTGAATGCTTTGGCTTGCAAGGGCCCCTAAGGATCATCTGCTTTCAACCTGAGCAACTTCCCACCACACCAGGTTGCTCTGGACCCTGTCCAAGCTGGCCTTGGATGTTCCTGGCGATGGGGCATCCACAGCCTCTCTGCACTGCTCCCTGTGTCAGGGACAACCACCCTCCCAGGAAAGAACTTCTTCCCATCATCAAATCTATTCCAGCTCTTGCAGTTTGATCCCATTCCCCCTTGTCCTGTGACTACAGTTCCTGAGAAAGAGTCCTCCTCCCACTTCCCTGTAGTTCAGGCAGTTCCTGCAGGGTCCCACGTGCGGCTGACCCTGCAGACAGGAGAGAGAGAAGCCAAGCTCCCAGAGAGAGAAAATGGGGAAAGTGACAGGAGGGAAGAGAGGGAAAAGGTAGACGTGGGCCCATGGCCCCCAGCAGCAGCACCCACAGGCCCAAAGCCCCCCGCCCCCTGCCCAGCACAGCCTGCCCTGCCCCTCCAGCTGTCAGCCGAGTGGGGGACAGGGGCCAGTGGCCGCTGCCAGCAGCAGGAATGGGGGCAGCGTGAGGATGCCCTGGCTTGGCTTTTGTCTCTTGATCGGTGCGGGCACAGGGCAGTGCAAGGCGGGCTGGCAAGCGAAGCCCGGAGCCTTTGGAGGCTCCAAGCCTTAAACATCAGCCCCTGCAGCAGCCCAGATCCGGGTCCCGCAGTTCCCAAGGCTGCCATGGCCTTCAGAGCATGAAGGTGGATTTGGCATGCCTGTGGCCCGATGCCGCCTCCCGGTCCAGGAGTCCCCGTGGCTCCAGCAGCAAGGGTGGCTGAAGGCTTCCTGCCTGTTTTGGGCCATTGCTGCAGGGGCCACTGCTGTCAGAGCCCCCTCTCTGCTGCTGACAGCTCTGCTCCTGGGGACACTGCTCTGGCCCAGCCCAGGAAGAGCAGCAGTGCCCAGTGCCAGGAGTGGTGTCGGTGGGACCCCCTGTGCACAGGGACCCCCAGCCCCGGGGTGGCCGTGCCAGCCCCGCCAGGGACCTCCAGCCCCGGCAACCCAGAACAAGTGGAAAGCACAAGGGTGCAAACGCCGCCTGGGCCCAAAGGCATTGCAAAGAGAACTGAGATTTTAAAAAGAAACAGTACTTTTTTTCCCAAAGATAGGCAAAAGCTAGGATTTACAGAAGATGTTTTATTTGGACAATCCTTATAAAAACAACAGTCTACAGAACATGTTTACATGGCAGCCTATAGAGTAACAATCTACAGAACATGTTTACATGGGTGCTTATAGACTAACAAACTACAGAACATATTTACATGGGTACCTAGAGTCTAACAAACTTCCTAACGTATTTACATGGGTACCTATAGTCTAACAAACTTGCTAACATATTTACATGGGAGCCTATAGGGTCACAAACTTTAAAACATATTTACAGAAAACCTCTAAACATAGACCGTAAGTACAAAGGGGTCATATCAGTGTCCATCATCTCCCTCAGTCCTGGAGGAAAGGATGCAGCAGCGCTGGACTCTGCTGCCAGCAGTGGCTCAGGTGGGCTGGGCGTGGGAAGCATCTGCTTCTCTTGCTCGTGGGACTCCATCCGAGGACCATGGGCTCCTCCTCATCCTTCTCATCAACCTCCATTTCCTCGATGTCGTCCTCCACGTCCACCTCCATGTCCTCGGCAGTGTCTTCTGTGTCCACCTCCATCATTTCTTCTCCATGCACCACCATGTCCACTTCCATCTCCTCCAGGGTGTCTCTGACCGTCTGCAAGAGGCAGCACAATCTCACGCTGGGCTTGCTGTCCCACCCCATCCATTCCCACATGGCTGCAGCCTGCCCAAGCAGGGTGCCACCCTCCCTGGAATGGCACTGTACCTCCACTGGGGCAGCAGTGCCCATCCTGCCGGGATTGGCTTCAGAGCAAGCGTCAGGAAAAGCCCAGGCAGCAGCAACAGCTCGGCACTGACGGGCAGAGCGAAGGGCGAGGGAGAACTGGCCGCTGGCAGCAGGTGAAGTGTCTGCTGTGCTCGTTTCCAGGACCTGGACCTTCCTCCTGCAACACGCTGGGAGCTGTGATGTCACAGAAGTTTCAGGGCCACTCCAGACGGAGAGATGGGGATCATGGAATGATCAAATCCTTGAATGCTTTGGCTTGCAAGGGCCCCTAAGGATCATCTGCTTTCAACCTGAGCAACTTCCCACCACACCAGGTTGCTCTGGACCCTGTCCAAGCTGGCCTTGGATGTTCCTGGCGATGGGACATCCACAGCCTCTCTGCACTGCTCCCTGTGTCAGGGACAACCACCCTCCCAGGAAAGAACTTCTTCCCATCATCAAATCTATTCCAGCTCTTGCAGTTTGATCCCATTCCCCCTTGTCCTGTGACTACAGTTCCTGAGAAAGAGTCCTCCTCCCACTTCCCTGTAGTTCAGGCAGTTCCTGCAGGGTCCCACGTGCGGCTGACCCTGCAGACAGGAGAGAGAGAAGCCAAGCTCCCAGAGAGAGAAAATGGGGAAAGGGACAGGAGGGAAGAGAGGGAAAAGGTAGACGTGGGCCCATGGCCCCCAGCAGCAGCACCCACAGGCCCAAAGCCCCCCGCCCCCTGCCCAGCACAGCCTGCCCTGCCCCTCCAGCTGTCAGCCGAGTGGGGGACAGGGGCCAGTGGCCGCTGCCAGCAGCAGGAATGGGGGCAGCGTGAGGATGCCCTGGCTTGGCTTTTGTCTCTTGATCGGTGCGGGCACAGGGCAGTGCAAGGCGGGCTGGCAAGCGAAGCCCGGAGCCTTTGGAGGCTCCAAGCCTTAAACATCAGCCCCTGCAGCAGCCCAGATCCGGGTCCCGCAGTTCCCAAGGCTGCCATGGCCTTCAGAGCATGAAGGTGGATTTGGCATGCCTGTGGCCCGATGCCGCCTCCCGGTCCAGGAGTCCCCGTGGCTCCAGCAGCAAGGGTGGCTGAAGGCTTCCTGCCTGTTTTGGGCCATTGCTGCAGGGGCCACTGCTGTCAGAGCCCCCTCTCTGCTGCTGACAGCTCTGCTCCTGGGGACACTGCTCTGGCCCAGCCCAGGAAGAGCAGCAGTGCCCAGTGCCAGGAGTGGTGTCGGTGGGACCCCCTGTGCACAGGGACCCCCAGCCCCGGGGTGGCCGTGCCAGCCCCGCCAGGGACCTCCAGCCCCGGCAACCCAGAACAAGTGGAAAGCACAAGGGTGCAAACGCCGCCTGGGCCCAAAGGCATTGCAAAGAGAACTGAGATTTTAAAAAGAAACAGTACTTTTTTTCCCAAAGATAGGCAAAAGCTAGGATTTACAGAAGATGTTTTATTTGGACAATCCTTATAAAAACAACAGTCTACAGAACATGTTTACATGGCAGCCTATAGAGTAACAATCTACAGAACATGTTTACATGGGTGCTTATAGACTAACAAACTACAGAACATATTTACATGGGTACCTATAGTCTAACAAACTTCCTAACGTATTTACATGGGTACCTATAGTCTAACAAACTTGCTAACATATTTACATGGGAGCCTATAGGGTCACAAACTTTAAAACATATTTACAGAAAACCTCTAAACATAGACCGTAAGTACAAAGGGGTCATATCAGTGTCCATCATCTCCCTCAGTCCTGGAGGAAAGGATGCAGCAGCGCTGGACTCTGCTGCCAGCAGTGGCTCAGGTGGGCTGGGCGTGGGAAGCATCTGCTTCTCTTGCTCGTGGGGCTCCATCTTCATCCGAGGACCATGGGCTCCTCCTCATCCTTCTCATCAACCTCCATTTCCTCGATGTCGTCCTCCACGTCCACCTCCATGTCCTCGGCAGTGTCTTCTGTGTCCACCTCCATCATTTCTTCTCCATGCACCACCATGTCCACTTCCATCTCCTCCAGGGTGTCTCTGACCGTCTGCAAGAGGCAGCACAATCTCACGCTGGGCTTGCTGTCCCACCCCATCCATTCCCACATGGCTGCAGCCTGCCCAAGCAGGGTGCCACCCTCCCTGGAATGGCACTGTACCTCCACTGGGGCAGCAGTGCCCATCCTGCCGGGATTGGCTTCAGAGCAAGCGTCAGGAAAAGCCCAGGCAGCAGCAACAGCTCGGCACTGACGGGCAGAGCGAAGGGCGAGGGAGAACTGGCCGCTGGCAGCAGGTGAAGTGTCTGCTGTGCTCGTTTCCAGGACCTGGACCTTCCTCCTGCAACACGCTGGGAGCTGTGATGTCACAGAAGTTTCAGGGCCACTCCAGACGGAGAGATGGGGATCATGGAATGATCAAATCCTTGAATGCTTTGGCTTGCAAGGGCCCCTAAGGATCATCTGCTTTCAACCTGAGCAACTTCCCACCACACCAGGTTGCTCTGGACCCTGTCCAAGCTGGCCTTGGATGTTCCTGGCGATGGGACATCCACAGCCTCTCTGCACTGCTCCCTGTGTCAGGGACAACCACCCTCCCAGGAAAGAACTTCTTCCCATCATCAAATCTATTCCAGCTCTTGCAGTTTGATCCCATTCCCCCTTGTCCTGTGACTACAGTTCCTGAGAAAGAGTCCTCCTCCCACTTCCCTGTAGTTCAGGCAGTTCCTGCAGGGTCCCACGTGCGGCTGACCCTGCAGACAGGAGAGAGAGAAGCCAAGCTCCCAGAGAGAGAAAATGGGGAAAGGGACAGGAGGGAAGAGAGGGAAAAGGTAGACGTGGGCCCATGGCCCCCAGCAGCAGCACCCACAGGCCCAAAGCCCCCCGCCCCCTGCCCAGCACAGCCTGCCCTGCCCCTCCAGCTGTCAGCCGAGTGGGGGACAGGGGCCAGTGGCCGCTGCCAGCAGCAGGAATGGGGGCAGCGTGAGGATGCCCTGGCTTGGCTTTTGTCTCTTGATCGGTGCGGGCACAGGGCAGTGCAAGGCGGGCTGGCAAGCGAAGCCCGGAGCCTTTGGAGGCTCCAAGCCTTAAACATCAGCCCCTGCAGCAGCCCAGATCCGGGTCCCGCAGTTCCCAAGGCTGCCATGGCCTTCAGAGCATGAAGGTGGATTTGGCATGCCTGTGGCCCGATGCCGCCTCCCGGTCCAGGAGTCCCCGTGGCTCCAGCAGCAAGGGTGGCTGAAGGCTTCCTGCCTGTTTTGGGCCATTGCTGCAGGGGCCACTGCTGTCAGAGCCCCCTCTCTGCTGCTGACAGCTCTGCTCCTGGGGACACTGCTCTGGCCCAGCCCAGGAAGAGCAGCAGTGCCCAGTGCCAGGAGTGGTGTCGGTGGGACCCCCTGTGCACAGGGAGCCCCAGCCCCGGGGTGGCCGTGCCAGCCCCGCCAGGGACCTCCAGCCCCGGCAACCCAGAACAAGTGGAAAGCACAAGGGTGCAAACGCCGCCTGGGCCCAAAGGCATTGCAAAGAGAACTGAGATTTTAAAAAGAAACAGTACTTTTTTCCCAAAGATAGGCAAAAGCTAGGATTTACAGAAGATGTTTTATTTGGACAATCCTTATAAAAACAACAGTCTACAGAACATGTTTACATGGCAGCCTATAGAGTAACAATCTACAGAACATGTTTACATGGGTGCTTATAGACTAACAAACTACAGAACATATTTACATGGGTACCTAGAGTCTAACAAACTTCCTAACGTATTTACATGGGTACCTATAGTCTAACAAACTTGCTAACATATTTACATGGGAGCCTATAGGGTCACAAACTTTAAAACATATTTACAGAAAACCTCTAAACATAGACCGTAAGTACAAAGGGGTCATATCAGTGTCCATCATCTCCCTCAGTCCTGGAGGAAAGGATGCAGCAGCGCTGGACTCTGCTGCCAGCAGTGGCTCAGGTGGGCTGGGCGTGGGAAGCATCTGCTTCTCTTGCTCGTGGGACTCCATCCGAGGACCATGGGCTCCTCCTCATCCTTCTCATCAACCTCCATTTCCTCGATGTCGTCCTCCACGTCCACCTCCATGTCCTCGGCAGTGTCTTCTGTGTCCACCTCCATCATTTCTTCTCCATGCACCACCATGTCCACTTCCATCTCCTCCAGGGTGTCTCTGACCGTCTGCAAGAGGCAGCACAATCTCACGCTGGGCTTGCTGTCCCACCCCATCCATTCCCACATGGCTGCAGCCTGCCCAAGCAGGGTGCCACCCTCCCTGGAATGGCACTGTACCTCCACTGGGGCAGCAGTGCCCATCCTGCCGGGATTGGCTTCAGAGCAAGCGTCAGGAAAAGCCCAGGCAGCAGCAACAGCTCGGCACTGACGGGCAGAGCGAAGGGCGAGGGAGAACTGGCCGCTGGCAGCAGGTGAAGTGTCTGCTGTGCTCGTTTCCAGGACCTGGACCTTCCTCCTGCAACACGCTGGGAGCTGTGATGTCACAGAAGTTTCAGGGCCACTCCAGACGGAGAGATGGGGATCATGGAATGATCAAATCCTTGAATGCTTTGGCTTGCAAGGGCCCCTAAGGATCATCTGCTTTCAACCTGAGCAACTTCCCACCACACCAGGTTGCTCTGGACCCTGTCCAAGCTGGCCTTGGATGTTCCTGGCGATGGGACATCCACAGCCTCTCTGCACTGCTCCCTGTGTCAGGGACAACCACCCTCCCAGGAAAGAACTTCTTCCCATCATCAAATCTATTCCAGCTCTTGCAGTTTGATCCCATTCCCCCTTGTCCTGTGACTACAGTTCCTGAGAAAGAGTCCTCCTCCCACTTCCCTGTAGTTCAGGCAGTTCCTGCAGGGTCCCACGTGCGGCTGACCCTGCAGACAGGAGAGAGAGAAGCCAAGCTCCCAGAGAGAGAAAATGGGGAAAGGGACAGGAGGGAAGAGAGGGAAAAGGTAGACGTGGGCCCATGGCCCCCAGCAGCAGCACCCACAGGCCCAAAGCCCCCCGCCCCCTGCCCAGCACAGCCTGCCCTGCCCCTCCAGCTGTCAGCCGAGTGGGGGACAGGGGCCAGTGGCCGCTGCCAGCAGCAGGAATGGGGGCAGCGTGAGGATGCCCTGGCTTGGCTTTTGTCTCTTGATCGGTGCGGGCACAGGGCAGTGCAAGGCGGGCTGGCAAGCGAAGCCCGGAGCCTTTGGAGGCTCCAAGCCTTAAACATCAGCCCCTGCAGCAGCCCAGATCCGGGTCCCGCAGTTCCCAAGGCTGCCATGGCCTTCAGAGCATGAAGGTGGATTTGGCATGCCTGTGGCCCGATGCCGCCTCCCGGTCCAGGAGTCCCCGTGGCTCCAGCAGCAAGGGTGGCTGAAGGCTTCCTGCCTGTTTTGGGCCATTGCTGCAGGGGCCACTGCTGTCAGAGCCCCCTCTCTGCTGCTGACAGCTCTGCTCCTGGGGACACTGCTCTGGCCCAGCCCAGGAAGAGCAGCAGTGCCC
This sequence comes from Vidua chalybeata, assembly GCF_026979565.1. Classification (NCBI taxonomy): domain Eukaryota; kingdom Metazoa; phylum Chordata; class Aves; order Passeriformes; family Viduidae; genus Vidua; species Vidua chalybeata. Next base: position 47,108 of record NC_071553.1, on the reverse strand, counting down.
AGTGCCAGGAGTGGTGTCGGTGGGACCCCCTGTGCACAGGGAGCCCCAGCCCCGGGGTGGCCGTGCCAGCCCCGCCAGGGACCTCCAGCCCCGGCAACCCAGAACAAGTGGAAAGCACAAGGGTGCAAACGCCGCCTGGGCCCAAAGGCATTGCAAAGAGAACTGAGATTTTAAAAAGAAACAGTACTTTTTTTCCCAAAGATAGGCAAAAGCTAGGATTTACAGAAGATGTTTTATTTGGACAATCCTTATAAAAACAACAGTCTACAGAACATGTTTACATGGCAGCCTATAGAGTAACAATCTACAGAACATGTTTACGTGGGTGCTTATAGACTAACAAACTACAGAACATATTTACATGGGTACCTAGAGTCTAACAAACTTCCTAACGTATTTACATGGGTACCTATAGTCTAACAAACTTGCTAACATATTTACATGGGAGCCTATAGGGTCACAAACTTTAAAACATATTTACAGAAAACCTCTAAACATAGACCGTAAGTACAAAGGGGTCATATCAGTGTCCATCATCTCCCTCAGTCCTGGAGGAAAGGATGCAGCAGCGCTGGACTCTGCTGCCAGCAGTGGCTCAGGTGGGCTGGGCGTGGGAAGCATCTGCTTCTCTTGCTCGTGGGGCTCCATCTTCATCCGAGGACCATGGGCTCCTCCTCATCCTTCTCATCAACCTCCATTTCCTCGATGTCGTCCTCCACGTCCACCTCCATGTCCTCGGCAGTGTCTTCTGTGTCCACCTCCATCATTTCTTCTCCATGCACCACCATGTCCACTTCCATCTCCTCCAGGGTGTCTCTGACCGTCTGCAAGAGGCAGCACAATCTCACGCTGGGCTTGCTGTCCCACCCCATCCATTCCCACATGGCTGCAGCCTGCCCAAGCAGGGTGCCACCCTCCCTGGAATGGCACTGTACCTCCACTGGGGCAGCAGTGCCCATCCTGCCGGGATTGGCTTCAGAGCAAGCGTCAGGAAAAGCCCAGGCAGCAGCAACAGCTCGGCACTGACGGGCAGAGCGAAGGGCGAGGGAGAACTGGCCGCTGGCAGCAGGTGAAGTGTCTGCTGTGCTCGTTTCCAGGACCTGGACCTTCCTCCTGCAACACGCTGGGAGCTGTGATGTCACAGAAGTTTCAGGGCCACTCCAGACGGAGAGATGGGGATCATGGAATGATCAAATCCTTGAATGCTTTGGCTTGCAAGGGCCCCTAAGGATCATCTGCTTTCAACCTGAGCAACTTCCCACCACACCAGGTTGCTCTGGACCCTGTCCAAGCTGGCCTTGGATGTTCCTGGCGATGGGACATCCACAGCCTCTCTGCACTGCTCCCTGTGTCAGGGACAACCACCCTCCCAGGAAAGAACTTCTTCCCATCATCAAATCTATTCCAGCTCTTGCAGTTTGATCCCATTCCCCCTTGTCCTGTGACTACAGTTCCTGAGAAAGAGTCCTCCTCCCACTTCCCTGTAGTTCAGGCAGTTCCTGCAGGGTCCCACGTGCGGCTGACCCTGCAGACAGGAGAGAGAGAAGCCAAGCTCCCAGAGAGAGAAAATGGGGAAAGGGACAGGAGGGAAGAGAGGGAAAAGGTAGACGTGGGCCCATGGCCCCCAGCAGCAGCACCCACAGGCCCAAAGCCCCCCGCCCCCTGCCCAGCACAGCCTGCCCTGCCCCTCCAGCTGTCAGCCGAGTGGGGGACAGGGGCCAGTGGCCGCTGCCAGCAGCAGGAATGGGGGCAGCGTGAGGATGCCCTGGCTTGGCTTTTGTCTCTTGATCGGTGCGGGCACAGGGCAGTGCAAGGCGGGCTGGCAAGCGAAGCCCGGAGCCTTTGGAGGCTCCAAGCCTTAAACATCAGCCCCTGCAGCAGCCCAGATCCGGGTCCCGCAGTTCCCAAGGCTGCCATGGCCTTCAGAGCATGAAGGTGGATTTGGCATGCCTGTGGCCCGATGCCGCCTCCCGGTCCAGGAGTCCCCGTGGCTCCAGCAGCAAGGGTGGCTGAAGGCTTCCTGCCTGTTTTGGGCCATTGCTGCAGGGGCCACTGCTGTCAGAGCCCCCTCTCTGCTGCTGACAGCTCTGCTCCTGGGGACACTGCTCTGGCCCAGCCCAGGAAGAGCAGCAGTGCCCAGTGCCAGGAGTGGTGTCGGTGGGACCCCCTGTGCACAGGGACCCCCAGCCCCGGGGTGGCCGTGCCAGCCCCGCCAGGGACCTCCAGCCCCGGCAACCCAGAACAAGTGGAAAGCACAAGGGTGCAAACGCCGCCTGGGCCCAAAGGCATTGCAAAGAGAACTGAGATTTTAAAAAGAAACAGTACTTTTTTTCCCAAAGATAGGCAAAAGCTAGGATTTACAGAAGATGTTTTATTTGGACAATCCTTATAAAAACAACAGTCTACAGAACATGTTTACATGGCAGCCTATAGAGTAACAATCTACAGAACATATTTACATGGGTACCTAGAGTCTAACAAACTTCCTAACGTATTTACATGGGTACCTATAGTCTAACAAACTTGCTAACATATTTACATGGGAGCCTATAGGGTCACAAACTTTAAAACATATTTACAGAAAACCTCTAAACATAGACCGTAAGTACAAAGGGGTCATATCAGTGTCCATCATCTCCCTCAGTCCTGGAGGAAAGGATGCAGCAGCGCTGGACTCTGCTGCCAGCAGTGGCTCAGGTGGGCTGGGCGTGGGAAGCATCTGCTTCTCTTGCTCGTGGGACTCCATCTTCATCCGAGGACCATGGGCTCCTCCTCATCCTTCTCATCAACCTCCATTTCCTCGATGTCGTCCTCCACGTCCACCTCCATGTCCTCGGCAGTGTCTTCTGTGTCCACCTCCATCATTTCTTCTCCATGCACCACCATGTCCACTTCCATCTCCTCCAGGGTGTCTCTGACCGTCTGCAAGAGGCAGCACAATCTCACGCTGGGCTTGCTGTCCCACCCCATCCATTCCCACATGGCTGCAGCCTGCCCAAGCAGGGTGCCCCCCTCCCTGGAATGGCACTGTACCTCCACTGGGGCAGCAGTGCCCATCCTGCCGGGATTGGCTTCAGAGCAAGCGTCAGGAAAAGCCCAGGCAGCAGCAACAGCTCGGCACTGACGGGCAGAGCGAAGGGCGAGGGAGAACTGGCCGCTGGCAGCAGGTGAAGTGTCTGCTGTGCTCGTTTCCAGGACCTGGACCTTCCTCCTGCAACACGCTGGGAGCTGTGATGTCACAGAAGTTTCAGGGCCACTCCAGACGGAGAGATGGGGATCATGGAATGATCAAATCCTTGAATGCTTTGGCTTGCAAGGGCCCCTAAGGATCATCTGCTTTCAACCTGAGCAACTTCCCACCACACCAGGTTGCTCTGGACCCTGTCCAAGCTGGCCTTGGATGTTCCTGGCGATGGGGCATCCACAGCCTCTCTGCACTGCTCCCTGTGTCAGGGACAACCACCCTCCCAGGAAAGAACTTCTTCCCATCATCAAATCTATTCCAGCTCTTGCAGTTTGATCCCATTCCCCCTTGTCCTGTGACTACAGTTCCTGAGAAAGAGTCCTCCTCCCACTTCCCTGTAGTTCAGGCAGTTCCTGCAGGGTCCCACGTGCAGCTGACCATGCAGACAGGAGAGAGAGAAGCCAAGCTCCCAGAGAGAGAAAATGGGGAAAGGGACAGGAGGGAAGAGAGGGAAAAGGTAGACGTGGGCCCATGGCCCCCAGCAGCAGCACCCACAGGCCCAAAGCCCCCCGCCCCCTGCCCAGCACAGCCTGCCCTGCCCCTCCAGCTGTCAGCCGAGTGGGGGACAGGGGCCAGTGGCCGCTGCCAGCAGCAGGAATGGGGGCAGCGTGAGGATGCCCTGGCTTGGCTTTTGTCTCTTGATCGGTGCGGGCACAGGGCAGTGCAAGGCGGGCTGGCAAGCGAAGCCCGGAGCCTTTGGAGGCTCCAAGCCTTAAACATCAGCCCCTGCAGCAGCCCAGATCCGGGTCCCGCAGTTCCCAAGGCTGCCATGGCCTTCAGAGCATGAAGGTGGATTTGGCATGCCTGTGGCCCGATGCCGCCTCCCGGTCCAGGAGTCCCCGTGGCTCCAGCAGCAAGGGTGGCTGAAGGCTTCCTGCCTGTTTTGGGCCATTGCTGCAGGGGCCACTGCTGTCAGAGCCCCCTCTCTGCTGCTGACAGCTCTGCTCCTGGGGACACTGCTCTGGCCCAGCCCAGGAAGAGCAGCAGTGCCCAGTGCCAGGAGTGGTGTCGGTGGGACCCCCTGTGCACAGGGACCCCCAGCCCCGGGGTGGCCGTGCCAGCCCCGCCAGGGACCTCCAGCCCCGGCAACCCAGAACAAGTGGAAAGCACAAGGGTGCAAACGCCGCCTGGGCCCAAAGGCATTGCAAAGAGAACTGAGATTTTAAAAAGAAACAGTACTTTTTTCCCAAAGATAGGCAAAAGCTAGGATTTACAGAAGATGTTTTATTTGGACAATCCTTATAAAAACAACAGTCTACAGAACATGTTTACATGGCAGCCTATAGAGTAACAATCTACAGAACATATTTACATGGGTACCTAGAGTCTAACAAACTTCCTAACGTATTTACATGGGTACCTATAGTCTAACAAACTTGCTAACATATTTACATGGGAGCCTATAGGGTCACAAACTTTAAAACATATTTACAGAAAACCTCTAAACATAGACCGTAAGTACAAAGGGGTCATATCAGTGTCCATCATCTCCCTCAGTCCTGGAGGAAAGGATGCAGCAGCGCTGGACTCTGCTGCCAGCAGTGGCTCAGGTGGGCTGGGCGTGGGAAGCATCTGCTTCTCTTGCTCGTGGGACTCCATCTTCATCCGAGGACCATGGGCTCCTCCTCATCCTTCTCATCAACCTCCATTTCCTCGATGTCGTCCTCCACGTCCACCTCCATGTCCTCGGCAGTGTCTTCTGTGTCCACCTCCATCATTTCTTCTCCATGCACCACCATGTCCACTTCCATCTCCTCCAGGGTGTCTCTGACCGTCTGCAAGAGGCAGCACAATCTCACGCTGGGCTTGCTGTCCCACCCCATCCATTCCCACATGGCTGCAGCCTGCCCAAGCAGGGTGCCCCCCTCCCTGGAATGGCACTGTACCTCCACTGGGGCAGCAGTGCCCATCCTGCCGGGATTGGCTTCAGAGCAAGCGTCAGGAAAAGCCCAGGCAGCAGCAACAGCTCGGCACTGACGGGCAGAGCGAAGGGCGAGGGAGAACTGGCTGCTGGCAGCAGGTGAAGTGTCTGCTGTGCTCGTTTCCAGGACCTGGACCTTCCTCCTGCAACACGCTGGGAGCTGTGATGTCACAGAAGTTTCAGGGCCACTCCAGACGGAGAGATAGGGATCATGGAATGATCAAATCCTTGAATGCTTTGGCTTGCAAGGGCCCCTAAGGATCATCTGCTTTCAACCTGAGCAACTTCCCACCACACCAGGTTGCTCTGGACCCTGTCCAAGCTGGCTTTGGATGTTCCTGGCGATGGGGCATCCACAGCCTCTCTGCACTGCTCCCTGTGTCAGGGACAACCACCCTCCCAGGAAAGAACTTCTTCCCATCATCAAATCTATTCCAGCTCTTGCAGTTTGATCCCATTCCCCCTTGTCCTGTGACTACAGTTCCTGAGAAAGAGTCCTCCTCCCACTTCCCTGTAGTTCAGGCAGTTCCTACAGGGTCCCACGTGCGGCTGACCATGCAGACAGGAGAGAGAGAAGCCAAGCTCCCAGAGAGAGAAAATGGGGAAAGGGACAGGAGGGAAGAGAGGGAAAAGGTAGACGTGGGCCCATGGCCCCCAGCAGCAGCACCCACAGGCCCAAAGCCCCCCGCCCCCTGCCCAGCACAGCCTGCCCTGCCCCTCCAGCTGTCAGCCGAGTGGGGGACAGGGGCCAGTGGCCGCTGCCAGCAGCAGGAATGGGGGCAGCGTGAGGATGCCCTGGCTTGGCTTTTGTCTCTTGATCGGTGCGGGCACAGGGCAGTGCAAGGCGGGCTGGCAAGCGAAGCCCGGAGCCTTTGGAGGCTCCAAGCCTTAAACATCAGCCCCTGCAGCAGCCCAGATCCGGGTCCCGCAGTTCCCAAGGCTGCCATGGCCTTCAGAGCATGAAGGTGGATTTGGCATGCCTGTGGCCCGATGCCGCCTCCCGGTCCAGGAGTCCCCGTGGCTCCAGCAGCAAGGGTGGCTGAAGGCTTCCTGCCTGCTTTGGGCCATTGCTGCAGGGGCCACTGCTGTCAGAGCCCCCTCTCTGCTGCTGACCGCTCTGCTCCTGGGGACACTGCTCTGGCCCAGCCCAGGAAGAACAATGTGGATATTCTCAGCTCAGTCAGAGAGAAAGAGAAAGGTTTTCTGACCAGGCAAGAGCCTGGCAAACAGTTGGGAAAAATGTAAATAATTCTCTAATCTATCTTGTTATTCACATTGTTTATAGCTATGCCCTGCCACTGTGTGTCATTCACTGTACACCAATGGTGTGACATGTTTTTACTCTAAGACAAATTAAATTAGTCTTCTCGATGTCCTCTATATATAGAGCGGTATATTTGAAATAAATCAGAGCTCATTTTCTTTGCCTTCTGATCTGGAGTTCTCTGTTCCCGTCCTGCTCGACAGCGACATCTGGTGACCCCTCGTGGAATTGCAGCGTCGGCCGAAGCCCCGAACCACAGCGTCTTGCGGGGGGGCTTTGCTGCGCAGCTCCACGCCAGTAGCCTGGAGGCTCTGGCCGGACACCTTTGGCCTCCTGAGAGAGGTAACGCTGAAACCGTGGGCCTTCCGGAGAAGGCTTGGTCCTGTCTGGACCGCGGGTCGGCTCTTAGAAGCCGAGAACTGAGTGGGACGGTTTTCCCTGAACTAGTGGACTGTCTGTCTCTTGAAGTGGACGTCTGCTAAGGGAGGGTTTCCTAACAATGGGGAACCAGCCATCTACAGCTGAACGGATGGTCTTGACCGCTTGGCAAGGCTGGGCCCCACAATTGGGTATCCGGGTCTCGGATGATGACTTCATCAGGCTCCTGAGTTGGGCTCGGGACCATGGATTCCCTGCAGACCTTAGTTTCGCCTTTGATCGTAAGGTCTGGAATGAGTTGGGCCAGTGCCTCATGAAGAAAGTGAGGAAGGGGGACGCTACAACGTCTGCTCTGTTTGCGATCTGGGGATGCATTTATACGGCCTTGCCTCGTAAGTCCCCCAAGAGCAGTGACTCTGACTGGGGGTTCTCGGGAACTGAATATACCGTTTCGATATGCAGCGGTGTCTCGGGAATCAGTGGGCGGCAGGCGGGCGGGGCGGTGCCCAGGCCCGGCACGGCGCAGAGTGGGTCTGTGAGAGACGATGGGACGCCCCGCGGACTTTACATGTCGCCGGGAACTCCTGCTAAGCCCGAGTATTCCCGTCCCCGTGACTACGTTCAGCCGAGATCTTTGCCGACAGATCGGCCACTGATTGCGCAGCAGTCTGTGCCACAGCTGACTGCGCAAGCGCGTTCTGCTGTGGGCGCGGTGCCTTTGTCGCAACCATCGGCTTCGGTACATCCGACACTGCAGAGCTTGTTGGGGGCTGTCCCGCCTTCGCCGCGACAGCCTGGAGCCCGTCCGGGGGTGGAGCAGACGGCTCCGTTGGTTCAGCCATTGCTGACCCCCCTTTCCGGTCTGCAGGTGGGGGGAGGGGCGGTGCAGCCCGCGGCACGCGACGCAGCGGGGGGTGCAGCCCCCCGGCTCCTTCTCTGTTGACTATGGCGCCTGCGCAGATGTGTGGGTCCCGCCCCCAAGCATCGCCGAGATCGGGGATGGACTCTTTGACCCACCCACTGGCACGCCCCCCGCCGCCTGGGGGGGCCCCGGTTCTGCCGACGGGGCGAGCGCAGTTGCCTCCTGGCCTGCCCCATGGCGCGCCGGATACACCGGCTGACTTGATTTCTTTCACGGTGCCGGCGTCAGTCGGGCAGCAGCATGTGCTGGGTGGCACCTCCATGACGTCTTCGGGTCGGCCCTCTGGGGGACGGACTTCTGTGTCGGGGGAGGGATCAGCCCCCGCCCCATCTGCCAGGGCGCCACCCCGGCCGGCCGCGGGGTTTGTCGCTTCGCCCGCTGCCCCGCCCGCTGTGGCGGCGACAGCATCGCCTCTGTCCCTCGTTTCGCCCGCCGCTCCAGCTGCAGTGTCGCGGGCTCCGGCTGATCCCTTCGTGCCGCCGCCTGCGATTGGACGATTCACCGAGGTGCCGGTCGCGGCTCCGGTCCCCACCCCGCCACCGGCGGCTGCCCCCTCCTTCTCGGGGGCTGCGGGCTCGGAAGCTGCGTCCAGTTCTTCTGTCTTGCGGTCAACAGCCGCTTCGCCGGCCTCACTGCCTCCCGTCAGCCCGCCTGCCCGTGCGGATCGCAGGCTGTCCTGCTTGCCCCCCTCCCAGGGGGCTGGCAGTGACAGTGAGGATCTCTCCTGCCCCACTCCGCCGAGGGGGCGTGACCGAATGTCGGAACGTCGGCACCGCCGGGGGGAACAGGCGTCTCAGAGAGAGCTGTGGACGCTGCCCCCCTGTCGAGTGTCTGTGCGGCCGATAAACCCCCGCCGCTTCTGGGAGGCGCTCAGACAACGGGCTTTGGAGGCTGGTGACTGGGATCTGATAGAGCGGGTGGGGAAGCCTGGCGGGGGGGGTCTTGAACCCGCAGCTCCAGGGGAAAGAGACCGTAGCTACTGGTCAGTTGGTTCCTCTGGCCTCTCCGGAGGTGGCACAAAGGGATGAGGGTGAAGAGGCATCATCACAATCTAAGCTTCAGGTCCTTCCCGTGCACAAAGCAGTCCCGAATTCAGGGCAGCAGGATAGGCACGAGGTGATAGCCTGGAAGGTTGTGCAGGATTTGCAGGATAAGGTGGCAAAATATGGGTTGGGCTCTGCTCCATTGATGCAGGTTCTAAGAGTGATAAACACTGACCTGCTGGCTCCCTATGATATTAAACATCTGGCCTCTGTGTTGTTTCAACCGGTGCAGTTTGACATCTTTATGAACAACTGGAGGAGGTTGGCCGAGAGGGTTGCAATTGAGAACGTGCATTACCCTCAGACAGACCCTAGATACTGTGTGGGGGTGGATGCGCTCATGGGGCAGAATGCCTTTGCCAATCCTGATGTTCAGGCTACTTGGCACCCCATCATCCTTGAGCAGGCCCAGAAGGTGGGCTTTGCTGCATTGATGAAAACTATGGAGACGGCCGCTCCCAAGCAACGATATGTGAAAATAGTACAGGGAGCCAAGGAATTGTTCTTGCCGTTTGTTGAAAGGCTTGCAGCTGCTTTGGAAAAGCAGATTGAGGATGAAAATTTAAGGCAGGTCTTGTGCAAGACTTTGGCAAGGGAGAATGCAAATGAAGACTGCAGGAAAATTATAAATGCGTTGCCAGGTGACCCATCGTTGACAGACATGGTCGAAGCTTGTTCCAAGGTTGGTACGGTGGACCATAAGATGTCTGTCCTGGCAGTGACCTTGCAGGCAGGCAGGCCATCCTCTGGGACTGGTCGACGCAAGAAGGGGAAAAAGAAGGGCAAGCAGGTACAGGGGGCAAAAGTGGGGAAACGGACAGATTCTAACCTTTTGTGTTCCAGGTGTGGGAAACCAGGCCATTTCTCAAACAAATGCAAGTCCACTTACCATGCTAATGGTAAGCGTTTGACGGGCTCGGGAAACAGGGGCAAGAGCGCACAGGGGAACTGCACGCTGACACAAGTGGTCCCCCAGGGCACGGCACCAGTACAGGGTGTCTCAGCCAACTCAGTGCCAGCACCCGTGGTTCTGCCGGGGTGGATGTACACACCGCAGCAGCAGTCATCTTAAATTCTAGTAAGGTGCATAAGGTTCCTCTGAATGCATTCGGGCCTTTAGGCCATGGATTGAGTGCATTGTTGGTGGGACGATCTAGTGCTACCCTTTTGGGAATCTTTGTGCATCCGGGTGTCATTGATTCTGATTTTACGGGCCAAATTTCTGCCATGGTTTCCACGCCCTCCCCCCCTGTCGTTATTCCGGCAGGGACCCGCATTGCTCAACTTGTGCCTTTCCAGTCATGTGTTCCCAGGGCAGATCAACGGATGCGCGGGAATGGTGGTTTTGGATCCACTGGACCACTGCAGATCTTCTGGTCTGCTGTCATTTCTGCCGACCGTCCGCAAATGACGTGCTCCGTGATTCTACCGGGTGCCAGTCCGCCTTTGATTCAGCTGCAAGGTTTGATCGACACCGGAGCCGACGTGACAGTCATCTCCTCTTCTGTGTGGCCTCCTAAGTGGCCTTTGGACTCTGTGGGAGTAGCCCTTGAAGGGTTGGGGGGTGCGGCACAGACATTTCTGAGTCAGCAGGCCGTGTTGATCAAAAATCCAGAAGGGCAGACTGCTAAGTTTCGGCCCTATGTTACTGCAGCTCCAATCACTCTTTGGGGGCGGGATGTGCTGGCAGCCTGGGGGGTACGGATCGGGACGGGTTTTTGCTAGGGGCCACTGCGCAGAAGGGCGCAGAATATCCTATGCTGCCTTTTTGGTGGCTGGTGACCAGACCTGTCTGGGAGAACCAGTGGCCCCTACCACATGAAAAGTTAGTCGCCCTTCATGATTTAGTTCAAGATCAGCTTCGCCAGGGACACATTGAACCTTCTACCAGTCCCTGGAACACTCCTGTTTTTGTTATTAAGAAAAAGTCGGGGAAGTGGAGGCTGTTACAGGACCTCCGGAAGGTTAATGCAGTCATGGAGAGTATGGGGGCATTGCAGCCTGGTATGCCCTCACCTACCATGCTCCCCGCGGGATGGAAAATCTTAATTGTTGATCTGAAGGATTGTTTCTTTACCATCCCGTTGCATCCTGATGACAGGCCAAAGTTTGCCTTTACTGTGCCTGCCATCAACAATGCTGAGTCTGTACGGAGATATCAATGGAAAGTTTTGCCACAGGGCTGCAAGAACAGTCCGACTATTTGTCAATGGTATGTGGCTCAGGCCTTGTCTGGAGTCCGCGAGCAGTTCCCTGACGTGTATTGTTATCATTATATGGATGACATCCTGGTGGCGGCACCCACTCAGGAGGAACTGCTGAAGGTAAAGCCTCAGTTGTTTGCCACCTTGCATTCATATGGACTGCAAGTGGCTCCGGAAAAGGTTCAAAGCCATCCTCCTTGGAAGTACCTAGGAGTCAAAATTCTTGAACGAACTATTCAGCATCAAGAGGTGCAATTCCCAAAGTCTATCACGACCCTGAATGATGCTCAGAAATTGCTTGGGGTCATCAATTGGTTACGTCCCTATTTGGGACTGACCACAGAGCGGATGTCCCCTCTGTTCAACCTTTTAAAGGGGGATCCAGATTTGAATTCACCTCAGAAATTGACTCCTGAAGCGCGACAAGCGTTGGAGGAGGTCCAACAGGCTTTGTCTGCTCATCAAGTTTATAGGCTAGACCCTTCCATTGATATCACTGTTTTCATTACCTGTCCAGACAGTCATCCCACAGGTGTCATTGGCCAATGGAATGACAAATGGCCTGATCCTTTGCACATCTTGGAATGGGTCTTTTTACCCCATCAGTTGAAAAAGACGGCGTCTTTGCTGCTTGATTTATTTGCCCAGTTGATAATCAAATGCCGTTATCGGTGTTTGCAGCTGATGGCAGCTGATCCCGCGAGGATCGTTCTTCCAGTGGAGCGGAACACTTTTGAATGGTATTTCATTAACAGTGCTTCCTTGCAAAGTGCGCTGAAAAATTTTCCAGGGCAAATTGTTTACCATCTGCCCAGTCATAAATTACTGCAACTGGCGAAAACAACCAATCTGTCCTTAAGACCAAAAAACAGTCGAGTGCCAGTGCGGGGACCCACCGTCTTTACCGACGGTTCGGGGAAAATGGGAAAGGCCATTGTGACCTGGAAGGATGAGTCTGGATGGCAAGTGTTGGAAGGCCACGTGTCCGGTTCAGCTCAATTGGTTGAACTGAAAGCTGTTGCAATGGCGTTTCAGAGATTCTCTCAGATGCCTTTGAACTTGGTCACTGACTCTGCTTATGTTGCAGACATAACCCAGCGGTTGGACTGCTCACTGTTGAAAGAGGTCAACAATGCAGTTTTGTTTCAATTGTTGAGAGCTTTGTGGTGCACAATTCAGGCCCGGGTTCATCCGTACTACATCCTGCACATTCGGAGTCACACCACTTTACCAGGTTTTATCACAGAGGGTAACGCCAGGGCTGACAGGTTAGCCAACCCGGCATGGGTGGCGCCTCAGCCTGACAGAACTGCACAAGCCAAGGCATCACATGATTTCTTTCATCAAAGTGCACATACTCTGCAGAAGCAATTCGATCTGACGTCAACCGAAGCTCGTGACATTGTCAGTTCTTGTGCTGACTGTCATGGGTTTGCTGCACCTTTACCGGCGGGGGTGAACCCCAGAGGCCTAAAGGCCTTGCAGCTTTGGCAAACGGATGTCACTCACATTGCCGAGGTTGGTCAACTCAAGTATGTGCACGTGTCTATTGACACGTTCTCCTCCGCCATGTGGGCATCTGCTTGCACCGGGGAGAAGGGTCGTGATGTGATTGCCCATTGGAGAATGGTTTTTGCAGTTTTGGGAATACCTTCAATTGTGAAGACTGACAATGGCCCTGCCTATGTCTCACAGAAGACGCGTCAGTTTTTACGCTTGTGGGGAATCTCTCACAAGTTTGGCATTCCACATTCATCAACTGGTCAAGCCATCGTTGAACTCGCTCATGGTACTCTAAAGTGCGTTCTGGAAAAACAAAAAGGGGGAATGCCTGGAGAGACCCCACACAGTAGGTTGGAGAAAGCTTTATATACTGTAGAGAGCTTGGCAGAAGAATGGTTAAACAGCAAGGGACATGAAACTGTAAAATTGGTCAAAGTATGAGGGGCTACGTGACTGCTGCAACGGTCAGCATGACCCTGGGTATAGAAATCAGGATATGTAGAAATCAGAGTTTGCAAGAATTAGAATGCTGAAAACTGCTTGGTATGTAGAAATAGATAGAGAAGAACCAAAAAGTATCAATCACAAGAACAGCAAGAGCAACCGAACAAGACAGATGTGCAAATCACACAGCAACTAATCATGAGCTTAGCTTTTGCAATATGCATGAACTAATTAACAAGTATATATAAACTTTGTAATTTGTTGTAATAAACTGAGACTTGATGATCATGATATCATGAGTCTTGTCTCCCGTGGCGCTTCTCCGACAAATGGTGACCCCGACGTGATGCGAGGCAAAGGCAGGAGAGGTGCTCCGTTGGGTTCGGGTCCTGCAGCTAGAGGGACGGCGACAGAGCTGCCAGTTTTTGCTCCGCGCCCTGAGTGATCACAGCGGTGGGCTCAGCAGATACATGCTGCCGAAGCTTGAAGGGGCCAGCAACGGTACCGACGCAACCATGGACAGGCAAGCAGCATATGATTTATTTAGTACTTTTCTCAGAAAAAGACAGGTTAGGGGGATTGACTTAGATAAGGATCTCCCTTCGCTCTTACATCATGCTCATTCTTATAGCTTTTTTGTAAACCCCCATACTGTTCATGAACTTTCAGAATGGAGAAGATATGGGGATAAGTTGTGTGAATTAGTGTTAGATGATGATAAACCGGGCAAGAAAATGAATAAACTTTGGAGAGTGGTCCATAACGAATTGTTAATGTGTCAGGCAGAAAAAAGGGCGGTGGAAGGGGTACGAACAGCTCAGGAGAAAAATAAGGAATATGAACCCTCACTTCTCTCCAGTGAGCCAAACCCTCCGGTTCTCACAAACTTTCCTGTCCCCATCTCTGCTTCTGCAATGCCTGTACCTCCCACAGACACTGGTGGCATTGAAGTGCGACCGTCAGCTCCCCCTTTACCCCCACCGCCGCGACCCCCTCCAGGCATACAAAACGTTACTGTAGCACCCGCCCTACAACATCCTCCGTCTCCCAGCCAGGAGCCTGTCCCTGGGGCAGAATCTGACCTCGCGGAGGCCATGGCTAAAGAGAGACGTGAGGTATGGGCTGCTGTCGCACGGGAGGGTATGCAGACGGGGGACGCTGAGCTCTTCACGGCAGCACAGGAAACCCTTGCTTTTCCAGTGATATTTACGCCAAATGATCAAGGGGGGTACACTGCGCAGGTCCAGAGCCTTGACTAGAAAATTGTAACACAGCTGCGTGCCACTGTGGGGAGCTATGGTATTACCAGTGAGCCCGCTAGGCAAATGCTTGATTTTATTTTTAATGCTCATACCTTATTACCGTCCGATGTTAGGGGAATAGCCAAATTGATTTTTACCCCGCATCAACGCTTACTTTTTGAGGCACACTGGAGAGAGGAAGCGGTAAGAAGCGCCAATTTACCTAGGGCTCAGGGCGACCCTTTAGCAGGGCTTACTGTAGCCGAGCTTCTGGGAGAGGGTGCCCATGTACGTCTGGAACAACAGGCCGCCCTAAGACCTGACAAATTAAGGGAAGCCACAATAGTAGCAAGAAGAGCGATAGACAAGGTCAAAACCCCGGGTGGAGTCCCAATGTATGTGGGGTTAAACAGGGTAGAGAGGAGCCTCTTGGCACCTTTGTGGATAAGATAATGGAAGCATTGTCCAAAGCAGGGGTGGCCGATTATATGCAGGATGCCCTACTCAAACAGTGTATACTGCAGAATAGCAATTCTACAACCAGAAATTTGATTACTTCCTTTCCTGGGGATTGGACCATCCAAGCATTGTTAGAGAAGGCTGCTTCAGTGCCAGTTGGGTCTCAGGCGTTAATAGTTAATGCTTTACAAGAAATAAGACAGGGGTTACGGGAACAAGCAATAAGCTCTCAAAATCAGGTTTTAGCAGTCCTTGCTCCCCTTCAAGCTGCAGCTGCACGCCCCCGTTCTAACACTACTGGAGAGGCACGAACAAGATGCTACCGCTGTGGAAACTTAGGTCACATTCGAAAAGAATGCGGAGCGACAGGAGTTTGGTGCCGCAGATGCCAATCAAATACCCACAACTCCAATGCATGCCGAAAGAAGCAGGGAAGCTCCCAGAGCAGCGCGAACAGCGGCCGCGCCGGGACACAAATAGCAGCTGCAGGAGTGAAACCTCCCAGCAACTCCAACCTGCCACCTGCGGGAGCCTCGGCTTGGACTTGGCAGCCGCAGTAGAGACTGATCTCTTGACCTCAAAACCATATAAGATTCCAATGGGAATCCATGGCCCCCTACAAATACACGGACAAACTATGGGAGGACTCATTATTGGCCGCTCTTCAGCCACTATATTAGGCCTCTTTGTGGAACCAGGAATCATCGATGCCGATTGTTGCGGCGAAATTATGATCATCGCTCATACGTCATATCCCCCAGTGACGGTACCAAAAGGTCAAAGAATTGCTCAGCTAATCCCACTCCCACAAATGACCAAGAGATTAGAACCTATGTCCCAGGTCCCTAGAACCCCGGAAGGATTTAGTTCGAGAGGAGGTCTTGCATTGCTTACCCTAGACCTTAACACCCGCCCCAAAAAATCTTGCCGCCTGATTCATCAAAGACATAGCATTGTGCTTAAAGGACTTTTAGATACGGGTGCAGATACTAGCGTCATCAATCCAAGTCATTGGCCTGCGTCTTGGCCTACTCAGCCTGCAGCAACCACGGTGAGCGGTATTGGTGGGATGACACTTGCGAGCCGTACCCCGGTACTGACTGTTGAGATTGAAGGGAGACAGGCGTCTGCAGCACTTTCTATAACAACTTTTGCAGAAAATGCTGAATGCACACCTTGTTGTGCAAAAAGAAAACAGGGGAAGTGTAGAGAGCTTGGCAGAAGAATGGTTAAACAGCAAGGGACATGAAACTGTAAAATTGGTCAAAGTATGAGGGGCTACGTGACTGCTGCAACGGTCAGCATGACCCTGGGTATAGAAATCAGGATATGTAGAAATCAGAGTTTGCAAGAATTAGAATGCTGAAAACTGCTTGGTATGTAGAAATAGATAGAGAAGAACCAAAAAGTATCAATCACAAGAACAGCAAGAGCAACCGAACAAGACAGATGCGCAAATCACACAGCAACCAATCATGAGCTTAGCTTTTGCAATATGCATGAACTAATTAACAAGTATATATAAACTTTGTAATTTGTTGCAATAAACTGAGACTTGATGATCATGATATCATGAGTCTTGTCTCCCGTGGCGCTTCTCCGACAATATACAATCAACCATTTGACAGTGCCGAAAAATTCAGAGATTCCTGTTATCCTGAATCATTTTCTTTCATTGCATCCAGCGGGTGAGGCGCATTTGCCCCGAGCAAAGGTCTGGGTGCGGGACCTTGCCACAAACAAGTGGGAAGGCCCGTGCGACCTCATCACTTGGGGCCGCGGGTATGCATATGTCTCCACAGGTACCGGGGTACGATGGATACCTGCGAAGTGTGTGCGCCCTGACCTGCGACAGCAGAAACAGAAGGTGGTCAGGAGACGGTCTTCAGACAGTGACCATGGCGCTGACCACCCGTCACAATCTTCAGACGAAGACCAAGACATCGACCATCAGCCAGCTGGTCCCTCCACAAGCGGAGAGTGAACATTTGTTTAGTTTCCGGAAACAGACTCTTGACGAGTTAGGCTGCCTGTGTAACACGCAGACTAACCATGCTTTGGAGTTGGTGATGGGTTTCTTGAAATTAGTAGTTAAGTTGATAGCAAGTTATAATGTAAGAATAAGTGGAAATCTCTTTGACTGAACTGAGCTGATGTTTGATGGGGGTTTCGATTGTCAACTGATAAACCTCGGAGCTGTGTTTGTCCTCTTTCCTGCAAGGGGCCCCGCAGGAAGATGATGGGCACTGCCTCCTTCTTTAAACAAAAAGTGGGAAATGTGGATATTCTCAGCTCAGTCAGAGAGAAAGAGAAAGGTTTTCTAACCAGGCAAGAGCCTGGGAAACAGTTGGGAAAGAATGTAAATAATTCTCTAATCTATCTTGTTATTCACATTGTTTATAGATATGCCCTGCCACTGTGCGTCATTCACTGTACACCAATGGTGTGACATGTTTTTACTCTAAGACCAATGAAATTAGTCTTCTCGATGTCCTCTATATATAGAGCGGTATATTTGAAATAAATCAGAGCTCTTTTCTTTCCCTTCTGATCTGGAGTTCTCTGTTCCCGTCCTGCTCGACAGCGACAGAGCAACAGTGCCCAGTGCCAGGAGTGGTGTCGGTGGGACCCCCTGTGCACAGGGAGCCCCAGCCCCGGGGTGGCCGTGCCAGCCCCGCCAGGGACCTCCAGCCCCGGCAACCCAGAACAAGTGGAAAGCACAAGGGTGCAAACGCTGCCTGGGCCCAAAGGCATTGCAAAGAGAACTGAGATTTTAAAAAGAAACAGTATTTTTTTCCCAAAGATAGGCAAAAGCTAGTCTTTACAGAAGATGTTTTATTTGGACAATCCTTATAAAAACAAAAGTCTACAGAACATGTTTACATGGCAGCCTAGAGAGTAACAATCTACAGAACAGGTTTACATGGGTACTTATAGACTAACAAACTTCCAAACATACTTACATGGGTACCTATAGACTAACAAACTTCCTAACATATTTACATGGGTACCTATAGTCCAACAAACTTTCTAACGTATTTACGTAGTGTGCAATTGACTGAATGCGAAAAAACAAGCAGCAGAGCAGCAGGCTTCTGTGCGCAATGAAGGCAATTGCAAGAATCCAGCAGCTGCTCCTTGCCAAGCACAGGCAGCTGCCTAGGTTCTTGCTTCTTGACCAACTCACAGTTGCCCTTCTTTTCAGCAGCTGCCACCGTGTTCTTTGCATCTCGGAGCCTCTGGAGAGCAGCAGGACTTTCCAAGGAGGGATGCATGACGACTACGTCAAAACCCAGGAAAGTTGTCCTGGAACACCTTCCACTGGCAGGCCAAGAGTGAATTCAAGAGGCAGGAGAGCGGCAGCCACCGTCCTGCAGCAGTCTGCGAGCTTCGCACACAAGCCGGCTTCTTCACGGCTTCGTTCTTCGCCTCTTGCAAGCTACCGCGATCTCCGGCTGCCGGAGGCGAAGAAGCGGCTACTTCGCGCACAGATGACTGGAGCGGCAGCGGTGCGCTCCGGAGCGCCGCTTTTGCCGAAAGACGCCGGGAAGCGGCACTTGCTTTCGGCCAGCTCCGGAGCTGCATATTCTGCCTCTCTAGTCGCCTACATCTTAGCGAAAAGCTTTTCCGCTCCAGTTCTCAAGGAGAAAGTGTACCAGCACTGCTCACTTAGCCCGACCTTGCCAGGAAATAAGATTTGCTGCACATTCCAAGGACACTGCATTTTCCTGGGCAAGCTGCAACCTGCTGGCAGATGGCCGTGCTCTCTGCCCACTCCTGCCCAGCTCTGGGTAGTAGCGGGCACGTTGCAGCCTGGCGAAGGCAAGAAACCTGGAGAGCTGTCACAGAGCAGAAGGGCAGCTGAGATGCTGAAAAGCAGCAAAGCTGAACAGCCTGCCTCAGCTCCAGTAGTGTGCAATTGACTGAAGGCGAAAAACGAAGCAGCAGAGCAGCGGGCTTCTGTGCCCACGGAAGGCAATTGCAAGAATCCAGCAGCTGCTCCTTGCCAAGCACAGGCAGCTGCCTAGGTTCTTGCTTCTTGACCAACTCACAGTTGCCCTTCTTTTCAGCAGCTGCCACCGTGTTCTCTGCATCTCGGAGCCTCCGGGGAGCAACAAGAATTTCCAAGATGGGATGCATGACGACTAAAATAAAAACTCAAGAGGGTTGTCCTGGAACACCTTCCATTGGCATGTCAAGAGTGAATTCAAGAGGCAGGAGAGCGGCAGCCACCGTCCTGCAGCAGTCTGCGAGCTTCGCACACAAGCCGGCTTCTTCGCGGCTTCGTTCTTCGCCTCTTACAAGCTACCGCGATCTCCGGCTGCCGGAGGCCAAGAAGCGGCTACTTCGCGCACAGATCACTGGAGCGGCAGCGGTGCGCTCCGAAGCGCCGCTTCTGCCGAAAGACGCCGGCAAGCGGCACTTGCTTTCGGCCAGCTCTGGAGCTGTGTATTCTGCCTCTCTAGTTGCCTACATCTTAGCGAAAAGCTTTTCCGCTCCAGTTCTCAAGGAGAAAGTGTACAGGCACTGCTCACTTAGCCCGACCTTGCCAAGAAATGGGATTTGCTGCACATGCCAAGGACACTGCATTTTCCTGGGCAAGCTGCAAACTTGTTGGCAGGTGGCCGTGCTCTCTGCAAACTCCTGCCCAGCTCTGGGTAGTAGCGGGCACGTTGCAGCCTGGTGAATGCAGGAAACCTGGAGAGCTGTCACAGAGCAGAAGGGCAGCTGAGATGCTGAAAAGCAGCAAAGCTGAACAGCCTACCTCAGCTTCAGTAGTGTGCAATTGACTGAAGGCGAAAAAGCAAGCAGCAGAGCAGCGGGCTTCTGTGCGCACTGAAGGCAATTGCAAGAATCCAGCAGCTGCTCCTTGCTATAAGGGCCCGTCTGAAGCCCCTCATTTTCCATTCTGCCTTCCGATTGCCACAAGAAAGAATCCCTTCCCCCACTGCAGTTCCGGCTTAGAACAGGACACAGCACAGGAGGAACCACTGAACCGTCATGCTGGCTGTTCCCAACAAGGCCTGGTAAGAACTTGGCAAGGACTTGGCAAGGACTTGGCAAAGACCTGACATGGAGCCAGCACGGGACCGCCTGATGCGCGGCCTGCTTCTCTTCTAATCTCCGTTCTTAAGCCAAATGAACTTTTGGGGTGACTCCCGTGGTCCTTCATTGAAGACCCTTCATCTGCCTCGTTACCAGTGTGACAAAGAATGAGAACCCTCCTCCCAAGGACTGAGACTGAGACCCCTGCTATAGGGAGGAGGGGAAATTGGTGGTCTGACCACTAATGACATGACCTGTTTCCCTTCAGTAATTTTAATGGACTTCTTCTTCATTGGATTCGTCTTGCTTTGGTGGTTTCTGTGGACTCAGCTGTTCCCGCGTGGCGATTCCAATGGACTTTCATTGTTACACTTGTTCCCCCCTCTTTCCTCTGTGGACTATAACTGGAGCCCCGAGTCGACCAGGACTTCGGAGACTCCCCCGACACGACAGACGGATCCCATCGTCCGGACCACTGAGGATCTCGCCTGTGTTGGTAGCTATTCCCATACCCCTCTTCTCTCTCTCTCTCTCCTTTTATCTCCTTTCCGATCCCCACTATCGCATTTACTGTTTTGGCCCCTAATAAAGGTGCATTTGTTGTGATTAACTGATAGTCCCTTGTTGTTTGCCTTTTTGCACTTTTGGGATCGGTGAAAAGAACCATCACGACACCCCGCAAGAAGCTGATCGTGACATTAAAATTGGCGTCACGGACAGGATTTCTGTCTAGACAGAAGGGCTGCAGCTGAAAAGGCACCCACACTGTCTTTGGAAATTCACAAAGGATCCACTAGTGCAAAAGGCGGGACACTTGTTTTGTTGTTGTTGTGTATCTGGTCTGGGAAGGAAGGGACAACTTGAAGCAACTAAGCAGAGCCTCCCAGGCAGATTATTGTCCTTTCACCCAGCCAGGGAAGCGAAGGGCGACACAGCGAGGGCTGTGTAGTTTTGTGGAACTTAAGTTTGTAGCTCCCTGTCGTGGTTTTGGTCCCTTCACAAAATGAGTGACAATCTTAGCCTTGAAATTAAAGCTGAATTTTATGCACTACTAGCCAAATACAATGCCAGACCTTCTATGGAAGGAGAAAAATGGGCACAGAGTAATTGGTTGAACTTAGAAAATGTTATTGATAGAGTGTGTTCATTACAACATGAAACAAAATTCAAACTGGGCAAAAATAAAACTACCTTATGCTCAGGTTTGAGAGCTTGTCTTACGGCAGCTATAGAAAATGGCTTCGAGCGAAGAAGTGAGGAACATGCTCTAATAGACTCCCTTCAAAATCTAGTTGAAATTTTGCAAAAACAGTTCTATGAAGCAAAAGATGTGATCTATGCATTGCGAGCTGCCTTAACAGAGGAACATGTTAACAAATCACATCATGCTGATTCCTCTACAGAGCCTGAGGAGAAGGAAACTCCTCACATGAAACAAATCTATCCTCATCAAGAACTTGAAGCAGCAAGTAATTGTGGGGAACATTGCTGCCATCACTTGAGACCCTTGATTAAAACTATCTCAGTGTATAGCTATCTCAGTGATGATGATCTCCAACCTCACATCACAACCAAACACATACCATCACAACTAAACACTGCCACCGAGCTAGCTAAGCTTAAAAGGGAATATGGACACCCTCCACATGAATCAGAAACAGAATATGTTTTCCGGGTATCCCTCACTGGTGGTGATCAAATTCAATTAAGTGAACAGGAAGCCAGTGGGTACTTGGGACATGGTGTCTTCTTAACAACAGGGGAGAAAGGTGACACATGGTCCCTGACACAGAGTGCAGCTTTTTGGGCCGGGGGAACAAGCCCCTTGGAAAGGGGAGATCCCATAGCTAGAATTAGTACCCCCGACCAACTCTTGGAAAATGTGCACAAAGCTGCTTGCCTGCAAATTACTCACAAAAAGAAATTAATTCCTGACTTTGAATCCCTGATGCAATTACCTGTGAAGCCCGAGATAACGGCCCCTTGAATTTGTGGGCTTCCAGAATCACTCAAACCTACAGCAATTCTCCTTCGAAAAACGATAGCAACTGTATCTCCTGTAGAAAGACCAGATAGATTTCCTAGTAAGCAGAAGGACCCATTTGTTCCCCTTTATGACTTGTTGAGGAAAGGGGTGAAATGGGATTGGAGTCTTTCTCAGGAGTCAGGATTGCAATTGCTGATTTTTGAAGCAACAGCTCATCAAGCAGTGACCCCTATCTATCCTACAGATCCTTTCCAGGTGGAATGGGGATTTGCCTCCTCAGGGCTGTCAGTACACATATGGCAGCGGGGTGCTGAGGGTCCGACAAGACCGGTTGGTTTTTATTCCCGTGGTTCCAAAGATGCTGAGAAAAGATACACTACCTGGGAAAAAGGATTGTTGATGGTTATTTTAGCTTTCCTAGAAGTAGAAAAAATTGCACGAAAACAACCAACTGTATTGAGACGCCCCTTCAAGGTTATTAAGACAGTCACTAGTGGGACCCCGCCTCCTGACGGGGTGGCCGAGAGGGCCTCAGTTAGAAAATGGTATGCTCAGGTTGAACATTACTGCAACTTTTTCTCAATGACAGAAGGAACTTTACCAATCCAAGAAACTGAGAGCTTGGACAAACCTGCCTCTGTAATCAAAGTAATCCCTCAATTCTGCCCCGAACAATCAGCAAACTCTTGGTTTACTGATGCTTCTGCTAAAGGGGAAGGAAAAGTATGGAGATATAGGGCAGAAGCCCTCCACTTTTCCTCTGGTGAGCAAATGATTACAGAGGGAGAAGGTAGTGTACATGTTGGGGAGCTGATAGCTGTCTGGAGTGTTTTTCAACGAGAAGCACAGAATTCCTCTTTGGTCTGCATCTACACTGACTCCTATGCTCTGTACCAAATGATCCTAATAATCCAGCTCATGACCCTGGCCAACCTGTTCTGGTGGACCTCTCTTACTATAGGACTAGTAGCACTTGTGCTAAAACCCCCTCTGAATAAATATGCATGGGAAGCCTCTGGTGCTCTAGGGAAAGAGCATTGGACAGATACATGCTGGATAATTCCATCATTCTAACTTTTCTGCCTCTCGGCGGCAGAATTCTGTTGTGTTTACTTTTTCAGAAGAACTCCGAGGGACATGAAGACCACCTAATCCATGATAAAACTGGTAATACTTTTCTGCATCCTACCACAACCCCATGGCCAGAAACCAGCTGAGTACCGTGGTCTGAACTAATTGTGGTAGCATGCAGAAAAAGTGAAAGGATCTCTTTAAGCACAAAAAGGTTTGTACGCAGCCAAGCATACAGGATTGTTGGCGCAATTTCACATGAACACAAACTGTAGAAGTAGTTTGGTTTTGGTCCAAAAATACTGAAGCACTTTTTTTTTTTTTTTTTTTTTTTTGTTTTGTTTTGTTTTTTAAGTTTAAAGTTTTGATTCAAATACTGGAGAAGGACTTGATGTTAATGTTGTGACACCTACCACCCAACCACTGGTTACACTTAGCCCTAACACTTAGAAAATTTTTGAAATTGGACCATATATAATCAGGAAAACTGGCCAACAACAGATATTGTTTAATCTGTTATGGTCTCTTAAACAAGTCAAATTGCTGATGCAAAACAATATCTCAGAAATACAACCAGCTTGTTCACCCTTTTTGCAGACCTCTTTTCAGGCTTGGACAACCTGGCTGCGACAGTGGAACCCTCCTAAAAACCGGGTGCCAAGAGACATAACTTGTGTTGTGGGAACAGGTTTGGGAATCCTAAATAGTATTGATTCAGAAGTATTAATAAATTGGCTTCCACGACTAAAGATTTAACCAAAATACAACAACCACTGCAATCGTCCTTATCGGCCTTGGGAACACATCAGTGCTTGCTATCAAACATTCTACCAAATTGGGAAAAGGTAAATAGGAAAGACCACAAATTGATAATTGATGGACTTAATGCCACGCAAAGCAATGTTTCCTTAGCTCTTAGCTGCATCCAGGCTCAATTATGGATGCAGTCAGTTGTTGCCGCAATTAGAAGAGAAAGTGAAGAAGGCACTTTTCCTACTGAGATTAGGAAAATAGTCTGGGACAGTGCCACTGACTTTGAAAGAGATTTCCAATCCTGGTGGAATTTAGTGAATTTTACCTATGACCCGAGCATTTGTGCTGACCATAAGTAATGCCTCAGTGCATTTGATATTCCCTAGCATCGCATTAGGATTAAATCATGATGGACCCACTTTCTATCCTTCTGAACATAGAGAATGGGCCCGTCAAATTGATGACAAACGGCAAACTGTCAATTTAGAGTCCTGTACTATCCGAGAACAACTAGGGTTTATCTGTGAATGTAATGCAATTATAGCTCAAGATATTTGTCTGGACACAGAACAAAATAGCTGTCATTTTGATATTCATCCTAACGAGACTTCTGAAACAGTCCTTGTATCTACAGGCAATGGGCGTGCCTGCTTCAGAACCGCTTGTGATACTGTGTTTATAGAAAGTACAGTAGTAGATACTAAAAATCATTCAAATTATTGTGCTTGCAACTTTACTAAAATTGCAGGATGTGATTTTTCTTTTGTAGCTCCAGTTACTTCACATGAACTTTTAGAATCCAATCTCCCCATGATTCACAACCTATTGCCTACTCCCATTGGGATGAACCTTACTCTGGTAAAGCAATTATTACTTCATCAAGATCTAATAGAGATCCTAGGAAAAAATGAAGGAGAATGGACAGAAAACTCTGGTAACTGTTCATCATGATGTGCAAGAAATACATCATGTTGTAGAAAGGGTGAAAAGTGATGCTGAGCACAAGTGGTGGGATACCCTTTTCGGGTGGTCGCTTACCGCCACAGGTGTCCTGAACAAATTGTGTCATCCCATTGTTGTTCTTTGGATTTTAGTTATGATTGGTTTTGTTTTATCAGTAATCTTGCTCATTGTGAATTGGAGAATGATGAAACGACTAACAAAATTGACATCTATAATTAATGCACACCACTTGGCCGACCTTTACACTATAGATATTCCCAGGACTGTAGTCCCAAGAAGATGATAAGGTTAGAAGATATGTTTTACATAATTTTCTCTTATGATTTGTTCTAATCACTGTTTTAAATTATTTTTTGTTTATTGATTATAAAATTGTACTGAGTAAAATCGATTATTGTTTAATATTGATTATACTGGTTTATTATTTGATCAATCTATTTTTAATTGATTCATATTGATTATTATCTCAATAATTTATTGTTTAACTAGTATGGATTTAATTAATACTGATTGTATTTTGCTTATTGATTAATTATAATTTGTTTACTAATATGTTGTGATTGTTTTAGTTTTCCTGTTTCTTCTTTCCCTTTTCCTCTTCTCTTTTCCCTGGGACGTGCTGCCAAAACTTGACGAGTCCTGAAGACTCCACGACGACACCATGGAAGCCTGCTGATGAAGATCTTTCGAGGGCAATCGTCAGTCACGGGGTGGTGTAAGAGCCCGTCTGAAGCCCCTCATTTTCCATTCTGCCTTCCGATTGCCACAAGAAAGAATCCCTTCCCCCACTGCAGTTCCGGCTTAGAACAGGACACAGTGCAGGTGCAACCACTGAACCGTCATGCTAGCTGTTCCCAACAAGGCCTGGCAAGAACTTGGCAAGGACTTGGCAAGGACTTGGCAAAGACCTGACATGGAGCCAGCACGGGACAGCCTGATGCACGGCCTGCTTCTCTTCTAATCTCCGTTCTTAAGCCAAATGAACTTTTGGGGTGACTCCCGGGGTCCTTCATTGAAGACCCTTCATCTGCCTCGTTACCACTGTGACAAACAAAGAATGAGAACCCTCCTCCCAAGGACTGAGACTGAGACCCCTGCTATAGGGAGGAGGGGAAATTGGTGGTCTGACCACTAATGACATGACCTGTTTCCCTTCAGTAATTTTAATGGGCTTATTCTTCATTGGATTCGTCTTGCTTTGGTGGTTTCTGTGGACTCAGCTGTTCCCGCGTGGCGATTCCAATGGACTTTCATTGTTACACTTGTTCCCCCCTCTTTCCTCTGTGGACTATAACTGGAGCCCCGAGTCGACCAGGACTTCGGAGACTCCCCCGACACGACAGACGGATCCCCATCGTCTGGACCACTGAGGATCTGGCCTGTGTTGGTAGCTATTCCCATACCCCTCTTCTCTCTCTCTATGCTTCTATCTCCTTTCTAATCCCCACTATCGCATTTACTCTTTTGGCCGCTAATAAAGGTGCATTTCTTATGATTAACTGACAGTCCCTTGTTGTTTGCCTTTTTTGCACTTTTGGGATCAGTGAAAAGAACCATCACGACACCCCGCAATAAGCAGATCGTGACACTTGCCAAGCACAGTCAGCTGCCTATGTTCTTGCTTCTTGACCAACTCACAGTTGCCCTTCTTTTCAGCAGCTGCCACCGTGTTCTCTGCATCTCGGAGACTCTGGAGAGCAGCAAGAATTTCCGAGGTGGGATGCATGGAAAATAAAATAAAAACTCGGGAAGTTTGTCCTGGAACACCTTCCATTGGCATGCCAAAAGTGAATTCAAGAGGCAGGAGAGCAGCAGCTACCGTCCCGCAGCAGCCTGCGAGCTTCGCACACAAGCCGACTTCTTCGCGGCTTCGTTCTTCGCCTCTTACAAGCTACCGCGATCTCTGGCTGCGGAGGCTACTTCGCGCACAAATGACTGGAGCGGCAGCGGTGCGCTCCGGAGCGCCGCTTTTGCCGAAAGACGCCGGGAAGCGGCACTTGCTTTCGGCCAGCTCCGGAGCTGCGTATTCTGCCTCTCTAGTCGCCTACATCTTAGCCAAAAGCTTTTCCGCTCCAGTTCTCAAGGAGAAAGTGTACCAGCACTGCTCACTTAGCCCGACCTTGCCAAGAAATGGGATTTGCTGCACATGCCAAGGACACTGCACTTTCCTGGGCAAGCTGCAACCTGCTGGCAGATGGCCGTGCTCTCTGCCACTCCTGCCCAGCTCTGGGTAGTAGCGGGCACGTTGCAGCCTGGCGAAGGCAAGAAACCTGGAGAGCTGTCCCAGAGCAGAAGGGCAGCTGAGATGCTGAAAAGCAGCAAAGCTGAACAGCCTGCCTCAGCTTCAGTAGTGTGCAATTGACTGAAGGCGAAAACGCAAGCAGCAGAGCAGCGGGCTTCTGTGCGCACTTGTAGAGAGCTTGGCAGAAGAATGGTTAAACAGCAAGGGACATGAAACTGTAAAATTAGTCAAAATATGAGGGGCTACGTGACTGCTGCAACGGTCAGCATGACCCTGGGTATAGAAATCAAGATATGTAGAAATCAGAGTTTGCAAGAATCAGAATGCTGAAAACTGCTTGGTATGTAGAAATAGATAGAGAAGAACCAAAAAGTATCAATCACAAGAACAGCAAGAACAACCGAACAAGGCAGATGCGCAAATCACACAGCAATCAATCATGAGCTTAGCTTTTGCAATATGCATGAACTAATTAACAAGTATATATAAACTTTGTAATTTGTTGTAATAAACTGAGACTTGATAATCATGATATCATGAGTCTCGTCTGAAAAGCAGCAAAGCTGAACAGCCTGCTTCAGCTTCAGCAGTGTGCAATTGACTGAAGGCGAAAAAGCAAGCAGCAGAGCAGCGGGCTTCTGTGTGCACTGAAGGCAATTGCAAGAATCCAGCAGCTGCTCCTTGCCAAGCACAGGCAGCTGCCTAGGTTCTTGCTTCTTGACCAACTCACAGTTGCCCTTCTTTTCAGCAGCTGCCACCGTGTTCTCTGCATCTTGGAGCCTCTGGGGAGCAACAAGAATTTCCAAGGAGGGATGCATGAAAACTAAAATAAAAACTCGGGAAGTTTGTCCTGGAACACCTTCCATTGGCATGCCAAGCGTGAATTCAAGAGGCAGGAGAGGGGCAGCCACCGTCCTGCAGCAGCCTGCCAGCTTCGCACACAAGCCGGCTTCTTCGCGGCTTCGTTCTTCGCCTCTTACAAGCTACCACGATCTCCGGCTGCCGGAGGACAAGAAGCGGCTACTTCGCGCACAGATCACTGGAGCGGCAGCGGTGCGCTCCGAAGCGCCGCTTTTGCCGAAAGACGCCGGCAAGCGGCACTTGCTTTCGGCCGGCTCCGCAGCTGCATATTCTGCCTCTCTAGTCGCCTACATCTTAGCCAAAAGCTTTTCCGCTCCAGTTCTCAAGGAGAAAGTGTACCAGCACTGCTCACTTAGCCCGACCTTGCCAAGAAATGGGATTTGCTGCACATGCCAAGGACACTGCATTTTCCTGGGCAAGCTGCAACCTGCTGGCAGATGGCCGTGCTCTCTGCCCACTCCTGCCCAGCTCTGGGTAGTAGCGGGCACGTTGCAGCCTGGCGAAGGCAAGAAACCTGGAGAGCTGTCACAGAGCAGAAGGGCAGCTTAGATGCTGAAAAGCAGCAAAGCTGAACAGCCTACCTCAGCTTCAGTAGTGTGCAATTGACTGAAGGCGAAAAAGCAAGCAGCAGAGCAGCGGGCTTCTGTGCGCACTGAAGGCAATTGCAAGAATCCAGCAGCTGCTCCTTGCCAAGCACAGGCAGCTGCCTAGGTTCTTGCTTCTTGACCAACTCACAGTTGCCCTTCTTTTCAGCAGCTGCCACCGTGTTCTCTGCATCTCGGAGCCTCTGGGGAGCAACAAGAATTTCCAAGGTGGTGTAAGAGCCCGTCTGAAGCCCTCATTTTCCATTCTGCCTTCCGATTGCCAAGAGAAAGTATCCCTTCCTCCACTGCAGTTCCGGCTTAGAACAGGACACAGTGCAGGTGCAACCACTGAACCGTCATGCTAGCTGTTCCGAACAAGGCCTGGCAAGAACTTGGCAAGGACTTGGCAAGGACTTGGCAAAGACCTGACGTGGACCCAGCACGGGACAGCCTGATGCGCGGCCTGCTTCTAATCTCCGTTCTTAAGCCAAATGAACTTTTGGGGTGACTCCGGGGTCCTTCATTGAAGACCCCTCATCTGCCTCGTTACCACTGTGACAAACAAAGAATGAGAACCCTCCTCCCAAGGACTGAGACTGAGACCCCTGCCATAGGGAGGAGGGGGAAGGTGGTGGTCTGACCACTAATGACATGACCTGTTTCCCTTCAGTGATTCAAATGGACTTCTTCTTCATTGGATTCGTCTTGCTTTGGTGGTTTCTGTGGACTCAGCTGTTCCCGCGTGGCGATTACAATGGACTTTCGTTGTTACACTTGCTCCCCCTCTTTCCTCTGTGGACTATAACTGGAGCCCCAAGTCGACCAGAACTTGGAGACTCCCCCGACACGACAGACGGATCCCCATCGTCCGGACCACTGAGGATCTCGCCTGTGTTGGTAGCTATTCCCATACCCCTCTTCTCTCTCTCTCTCTCCTTTTATCTCCTTTCCGATCCCCACTATCGCATTTACTGTTTTGGCCCCTAATAAAGGTGCATTTGTTGTGATTAACTGATAGTCCTTGTTGTTTGCCTTTTTGCACTTTTGGGATCGGTGAAAAGAACCATCACGACACCCCGCAAGAAGCGGATCGTGACATTAAAATTGGCGTCACGGACAGGATTTCTGTCTAGACAGAAGGGCTGCAGCTGAAAAGGCACCCACACTGTCTTTGGAAATTCACAAAGGATCCACTAGTGCAAAAGGCGGGACACTTGTTTTGTTGTTGTTGTGTATCTGGTCTGGGAAGGAAGGGACAACTTGAAGCAACTAAGCAGAGCCTCCCAGGCAGATTATTGTCCTTTCACCAGCCAGGGAAGCGAAGGGCGACACAGCGAGGGCTGTGTAGTTTTGTGGAACTTAAGTTTGTAGCTCCCTGTCGTGGTTTTGGTCCCTTCACAAAATGAGTGACAATCTTAGCCTTGAAATTAAAGCTGAATTTTATGCACTACTAGCCAAACACAATGCCAGACCTTCTACGGAAGGAGAAAAATGGGCACAGAGTAACTGGTTGAACTTAGAAAATGTTATTGATAGTGTGTGTTCATTACAACATGAAACAAAATTCAAACTGGGCAAAATAAAACTATCTTATGCTCAGTTTTGGGAGCTTGTCTTACGGCAGCTATAGAAAATGGCTTCGAGCGAAGAAGTGAGGAACATGCTATAATAGACTCCCTTCAAAATCTAGTTGAAATTTTGCAAAAAACAGTTCTATGAAGCAAAAGATGTGATCTATGCATTGCGAGCTGCCTTAACAGAGGAACATGTTAACAAATCACATCATGCTGATTCCTCTACAGAGCCTGAGGAGAAGGAAACTCCTCACATGAAACAAATCTATCCTCATCAAGAACTTGAAGCAGCAAGTAATTGTGGGGAACATTGCTGCCATCACTTGAGACCCTTGATTAAAACTATCTCAGTGTATAGCTATCTCAGTGATGATGATCTCCAACCTCACATCACAACCAAACACATACCATCACAACTAAACACTGCCACTGAGCTAGCTAAGCTTAAAAGGGAATATGGACACCCTCCACATGAATCAGAAACAGAATATGTTTTCCGGGTGTCCCTCACTGGTGGTGATCAAATTCAATTAAGTGAACAGGAAGCCAGTGGGTACTGGGGACATGGTGTCTTCTTAACAACAGGAGAGAAAGGTGACACATGGTCCCTGACACAGCGTGCAGCTTTTTGGGCCGGGGGAACAAGCCCCTTGGAAAGGGGAGATCCCATAGCTAGAATTAGTACCCCCGACCAACTCTTGGAAAATGTGCACAAAGCTGCTTGCCTGCAAATTACTCACAAAAAGAAATTAATTCCTGGCTTTGAATCCCTGATGCAATTACCTGTGAAGCCCGAGATAACGACCCCTTGAATTTGTGGGCTTCCAGAATCACTCAAACCTACAGCAATTCTCCTTCCAAAAACGATAGCAGCTGTATCTCCTGTAGAAAGACCAGATAGATTTCCTAGTAAGCAGAAGGACCCATTTGTTCCCCTTTATGACTTGTTGAGGAAAGGGGTGAAATGGGATTGGAGTCTTTCTCAGGAGTCAGCATTGCAATTGCTGATTTTTGAAGCAACAGCTCATCAAGCTGTGACCCCTATCCATCCTACAGATCCTTTCCAGGTGGAATGGGGATTTGCCTCCTCAGGGCTGTCAGTACACATATGGCAGCGGGGTGCTGAGGGTCTGACAAGACCTGTTGGTTTTTACTCCCGTGGTTCCAAAGATGCTGAGAAAAGATACACTACCTGGGAAAAAGGATTGTTGATGGTTATCTTAGCTTTCCTAGAAGTAGAAAAATTGCACGAAAACAACCAATTGTATTGAGAGGCCCCTTCAAGGTTATTAAGACAGCCACTAGTGGGACTCCCCCTCCTGACGGGGTGGCCCAGAGGGCCTTAGTGAGAAAGTGGTATGCTCAGGTTGAACATTACTGTAACTTCTTCTCAATGACAGAAGGATCTGTAAAAACTTTACCAATCCAAGAAACTGAGAGCTTGGACAAACCTGCCTCTGTAATCAAAGTAACCCCTCCTTTCTGCCCCAAACAATCAGCAAACTCTTGGTTTACTGATGCTTCTGCTAAAGGGAAAGGAAAAGTATGGAAATATAGGGCAGAAGCCCTCCACTTTTCCTCTGGTGAGCAAATGATTACAGAGGGAGAAGGTAGTGCACACACTGGGGAGCTGATAGCTGTCTGGAGTGTTTTTCAACGAGAAGCACAGAATTCCTCTTTGGTCTGCATCTACACTGACTCCTATGCTCTGTACCAAATGATCCTAATAATCCAGCTCATGACCCTGGCCAACCTGTTCTGGTGGACCTCTCTTACTATAGGACTAGTAGCACTTGTGCTAAAACCCCCTCTGAATAAATATGCATGGGAAGCCTCTGGTGCTCTAGGGAAAGAGCATTGGACAAATACATGCTGGATAATTCCATCATTCTAACTTTTCTGCCTCTCGGCGGCAGAATTCTGTTGTGTTTACTTTTTCAGAAGAACTCCGAGGGACATGAAGACCACCTAATCCATGATAAAACTGGTAATACTTTTCTGCATCCTACCACAACCCCATGGCCAGAAACCAGCTGAGTGACCGTGGTCTGAACTAATTGTGGTAGCATGCAGAAAAAGTGAAAGGCTCTCTTTAAGCACAAAAAGGTCTGCACGCACCCAAGCGTACAGGATTGTTGGCACAATTTTACACTAACACAGACTGCAGAAGTGGTTTGTTTATGGGGAAAAAAACACCAAAGGGCTTTCTTTTAAGTTTATAATAAATGCTGTAGCTCAATCTACTACGGTTTATACCACCACCACTACCACCACTCGAGCCCAGCCACCAGTTATGCTTACCCCGAAAATTTTTGAAGTTGGACCATATATAATCAGGAAAACTGGCCAACAACAGATATTATTTGATCCGGCATGGTCTCTTAAACAAGTCAAATTGCTGATGCAAAACAATGTCTCAGAAATACAACCAGCTTGTTCACCCTTTTTGCAAACCTCTTTTCAGGCTTGGACAGCCTGGCTGCGACAGTGGAACCCTCCTAAAAAAAGGGTGCCAAGAGACATAACTGGTGTTGTGGGAACAGAATTGGGAATCAGTTCAGAGGTATTAATGAATAAATTGGCTTCTACGACTAGAGATTTGACCAAAATACAGCAACCACTGCAGTCGTCCTTATCGGCCTTGGGAACACATCAGTGCTTGCTATCAAACATTCTACCAAATTGGGAAAAGATAAATGTGAAGGATAAAAAATTGATCATTGATGCACTTAATGCCACACAAAGCAATGTTTCCTTAGCTCTTAGCTGTATCCAGGCTCAATTATGGATGCAGTCAGTTGCTGCCTCAATTATAAGAGAAGGTGAAGAAGGCACTTTTCCTACTGAGATTAGGAAAATAGTCTGGGACAGTGCCACTGACTTTGAAAGAGATTTCCAATCCTGGTGGAATTTAGTGAATTTTACCTATGACCCTAACACAAACACAGCCACAGCATTTTGTGCTGACCATAAGTAATGCCTCAGTGCATTTGATATTCCCTAGCATCGCATTAGGATTAAATCATGATGGACCCACTTTCTATCCTTCTGAACATAGAGAATGGGCCCGTCAAATTGATGACAAATGGCAAACTGTCTATTTAGAGTCCTGTACTATCCGAGAACAACTAGGGTTTATCTGTGAAGGTAACGCAATTATAGCTCAAGATATCTGTTTAGACACAGAACAAAATAGCTGTCATTTTGATATTCATCCTAACGAGACTTCTGAAACAGTCCTTGTATCTACAGGCAATGGGCGTGCCTGCTTCAGAACCGCTTGTGATACTGTGTTTATAGAAAGTACAGTAGTAGATACTAAAAATCATTCAAATTATTGTGCTTGCAACTTTACTAAAATTGCAGGATGTGATTTTTCTGTTGTAGCTCCAGTTACCTTACATGAACTTTTAGAATCCAATCTCATGTTGATTCACAAGCTACTGCCTACTCCCATTGGGATGAACCTTACTTTGGTAAAGCAACCATTACTTCATCAAGATCTAATAGAGATCCTAGGAAAAATCAAGGAGAATGGACAGAGAACTCTGGTAACTGTTCATCATGATGTGCAAGAAATACATCGTGTTGTAGAAAGGGTGGAAAGTGATGCCGAGCACAAGTGGTGGGATACCCTTTTCGGGTGGTCACCCACCGCCACCAGTATCCTGAACAAATTGTGCCATCCCGTTGTTGTGCTTCTGATTTTAGTTATGATTGGTTTTATCAGTAATCTTGCTTATTGTAAATTGGAGAATGATGAAACGATGAACAAAATTAACATCTATAATTAATGCACACCACTTGGCCGACATCCTTTACACTATAGATGTTCCCAGGACTGTAGACACAAGAAGATTATAGGGTTGGTAGATATGTTTTACATCATTTTCTTTTATGATTTGCTTTAATCACTGTTTTAATTATTTTTGTTTCTTGATTATAAAATTATACTGAGTAATATCGATGATACTAGGTTTATTACTTTACTGCTTAATATTGATTATACTGGTTTATTATTTGATCAATTTATTGTTTAATTGATTAATATTGATTATTATTTAAACAAACTATTGCTGATTTAATTCTTGTCTTAGTTTTCCTGTTTTCTCTTTCCTTTCCTTTTTCTCTTCCCTTTTCCCTGGAATGTGCTGCCAACACTTGATGAGTCCTGAAGACTCCACGACGACACCATGGAACCCTGCTGATGAAGGTCTTTCGAGGGCAATCGTCAGTCACGGGGTGGTGTAAGAGCCCGTCTGAAGCCCCTCATTTTCCATTCTGCCTTCCGATTGCCACGAGAAAGAATCCTTTCCCTCCACTGCAGTTCCGGCTTAGAACAGGACACAGTGCAGGTGCAACCACTGAACCGTCATGCTAGCTGTTCCGAACAAGGCCTGGCAAGAACTTGGCAAGGACTTGGCAAGGACTTGGCAAAGACCTGACGTGGACCAGCACGGGACAGCCTGATGCGCGGCCTGCTTCTAATCTCCGTTCTTAAGCCAAATGAACTTTTGGGGTGACTCCGGGGTCCTTCATTGAAGACCCCTCATCTGCCTCGTTACCAGTGTGACAAACAAAGAATGAGAACCCTCCTCCCAAGGACTGAGACTGAGACCCCTGCTATAGGGAGGAGGGGAAATTGGTGGTCTGACCACTAATGACATGACCTGTTTCCCTTCAGTGATTCAAATGGACTCATTCTTCATTGGATTCGTCTTGCTTTGGTGGTTTCTGTGGACTCAGCTGTTCCCGCGTGGCGATTACAATGGACTTTCGTTGTTACACTTGCTCCCCCCTCTTTCCTCTGTGGACTATAACTGGAGCCCCGAGTCGACCAGGACTTCGGAGACTCCCCCGACACGACAGACGGATCCCCATCGTCCGGACCACTGAGGATCTCGCCTGTGTTGGTAGCTATTCCCATACCCCTCTTCTCTCTCTCTCTCTCCTTTTATCTCCTTTCGATCCCCACTATCGCATTTACTGGTTTGGCCCCTAATAAAGGTGCATTTGTTGTGATTAACTGATAGTCCCTTGTTGTTTGCCTTTTTGCACTTTTGGGATCGGTGAAAAGAACCATCACGACACCCCGCAAAAAGCGGATCGTGACAGGTGAGATGCATGAAAAATAAAATCAAAACTCAGGAAGTTTGTCCTGGAACACCTTCCATTGGCATGCCAAGAGTGAATTCAAGAGGCAGGAGAGCAGCAGCCACCGTCCTGCAGCAGTCTGCGAGCTTCGCACACAAGCCGGCTTCTTCGCGGCTTCGTTCTTCGCCTCTTGCAAGCTACCGCGATCTCCGGCTGCCGGAGGACAAGAAGCGGCTACTTCGCGCACAGATCACTGGAGCGGCAGCGGTGCGCTCCGAAGCGCCGCTTCTGCCGAAAGACGCCGGCAAGCGGCACTTGCTTTCGGCCAGCTCCGGAGCTGCGTATTCTGCCTCTCTAGTCGCCTACATCTTAGCCAAAAGCTTTTCCGCTCCAGTTCTCAAGGAGAAAGTGTACCAGCACTGCTCACTTAGCCCGACCTTGCCAGGAAATAAGATTTGCTGCACATTCCAAGGACACTGCACTTTCCTGGGCAAGCTGCAACCTGCTGGCAGATGGCCGTGCTCTCTGCCCACTCCTGCCCAGTTCTTGGTACTAGCGGGCACGTTGCAGCCTGGCGAAGGCAAGAAGCCTGGAGAGCTGTCACAGAGCAGAAGGGCAGCTGAGATGCTGAAAAGCAGCAAAGCTGAACAGCCTGCCTCAGCTTCAGCAGTGTGTAATTGACTGAAGGCGAAAAAGCAAGCAGCAGAGCAGCGGGCTTCTGTGCGCACTGAAGGCAATTGCAAGAATCCAGCAGCTGCTCCTTGCCAAGCACAGTCAGCTGCCTAGGTTCTTGCTTCTTGACCAACTCACAGTTGCCCTTCTTTTCAGCAGCTGCCACCGTGTTCTCTGCATCTCGGAGCCTCTGGGGAGCAACAAGAATTTCCAAGGTGGGATGCATGACGACTATGTCAAAAACCAGGAAAGTTGTCCTGGAACACCTTCCATTGGCATGCCAAGAGTGAATTCAAGAGGCAGGAGAGCAGCAGCCACCGTCCTGCAGCTGTCTGCGAGCTTCGCACACAAGCCGGCTTCTTCGCGGCTTCGTTCTTCGCCTCTTGCAAGCTACCGCGATCTCCGGCTGCCGGAGGACAAGAAGCGGCTACTTCGCGCACAGATCACTGGAGCGGCAGCGGTGCGCTCCGAAGCGCCGCTTCTGCCGAAAGACGCCGGCAAGCGGCACTTGCTTTCGGCCAGCTCCGGAGCTGCGTATTCTGCCTCTCTAGTCGCCTACATCTTAGCCAAAAGCTTTTCCGCTCCAGTTCTCAAGGAGAAAGTGTACCAGCACTGCTCACTTAGCCCGACCTTGCCAGGAAATAAGATTTGCTGCACATTCCAAGGACACTGCACTTTCCTGGGCAAGCTGCAACCTGCTGGCAGATGGCCGTGCTCTCTGCCCACTCCTGCCCAGTTCTTGGTACTAGCGGGCACGTTGCAGCCTGGCGAAGGCAAGAAACCTGGAGAGCTGTCACAGAGCAGAAGGGCAGCTGAGATGCTGAAAAGCAGCAAAGCTGAACAGCCTGCCTCAGCTTCAGCAGTGTGTAATTGACTGAAGGCGAAAAAGCAAGCAGCAGAGCAGCGGGCTTCTGTGCGCACTGAAGGCAATTGCAAGAATCCAGCAGCTGCTCCTTGCCAAGCACAGTCAGCTGCCTAGGTTCTTGCTTCTTGACCAACTCACAGTTGCCCTTCTTTTCAGCAGCTGCCACCGTGTTCTCTGCATCTCGGAGCCTCTGGGGAGCAACAAGAATTTCCAAGGTGGGATGCATGACGACTATGTCAAAACCCAGGAAAGTTGTCCTGGAACACCTTCCATTGGCATGCCAAGAGTGAATTCAAGAGGCAGGAGAGCAGCAGCCACCGTCCTGCAGCTGTCTGCGAGCTTCGCACACAAGCCGGCTTCTTCGCGGCTTCGTTCTTCGCCTCTTGCAAGCTACCGCGATCTCCGGCTGCCGGAGGACAAGAAGCGGCTACTTCGCGCACAGATCACTGGAGCGGCAGCGGTGCGCTCCGAAGCGCCGCTTCTGCCGAAAGACGCCGGCAAGCGGCACTTGCTTTCGGCCAGCTCCGGAGCTGCGTATTCTGCCTCTCTAGTCGCCTACATCTTAGCCAAAAGCTTTTCCGCTCCAGTTCTCAAGGAGAAAGTGTACCAGCACTGCTCACTTAGCCCGACCTTGCCAGGAAATAAGATTTGCTGCACATTCCAAGGACACTGCACTTTCCTGGGCAAGCTGCAACCTGCTGGCAGATGGCCGTGCTCTCTGCCCACTCCTGCCCAGTTCTTGGTACTAGCGGGCACGTTGCAGCCTGGCGAAGGCAAGAAACCTGGAGAGCTGTCACAGAGCAGAAGGGCAGCTGAGATGCTGAAAAGCAGCAAAGCTGAACAGCCTGCCTCAGCTTCAGCAGTGTGTAATTGACTGAAGGCGAAAAAGCAAGCAGCAGAGCAGCGGGCTTCTGTGCGCACTGAAGGCAATTGCAAGAATCCAGCAGCTGCTCCTTGCCAAGCACAGTCAGCTGCCTAGGTTCTTGCTTCTTGACCAACTCACAGTTGCCCTTCTTTTCAGCAGCTGCCACCGTGTTCTCTGCATCTCGGAGCCTCTGGGGAGCAACAAGAATTTCCAAGGTGGGATGCATGACGACTATGTCAAAACCAGGAAAGTTGTCCTGGAACACCTTCCATTGGCATGCCAAGAGTGAATTCAAGAGGCAGGAGAGCAGCAGCCACCGTCCTGCAGCTGTCTGCGAGCTTCGCACACAAGCCGGCTTCTTCGCGGCTTCGTTCTTCGCCTCTTGCAAGCTACCGCGATCTCCGGCTGCCGGAGGACAAGAAGCGGCTACTTCGCGCACAGATCACTGGAGCGGCAGCGGTGCGCTCCGAAGCGCCGCTTCTGCCGAAAGACGCCGGCAAGCGGCACTTGCTTTCGGCCAGCTCCGGAGCTGCGTATTCTGCCTCTCTAGTCGCCTACATCTTAGCCAAAAGCTTTTCCGCTCCAGTTCTCAAGGAGAAAGTGTACCAGCACTGCTCACTTAGCCCGACCTTGCCAGGAAATAAGATTTGCTGCACATTCCAAGGACACTGCACTTTCCTGGGCAAGCTGCAACCTGCTGGCAGATGGCCGTGCTCTCTGCCCACTCCTGCCCAGTTCTTGGTACTAGCGGGCACGTTGCAGCCTGGCGAAGGCAAGAAGCCTGGAGAGCTGTCACAGAGCAGAAGGGCAGCTGAGATGCTGAAAAGCAGCAAAGCTGAACAGCCTGCCTCAGCTTCAGCAGTGTGTAATTGACTGAAGGCGAAAAAAGCAAGCAGCAGAGCAGCGGGCTTCTGTGCGCACTGAAGGCAATTGCAAGAATCCAGCAGCTGCTCCTTGCCAAGCACAGTCAGCTGCCTAGGTTCTTGCTTCTTGACCAACTCACAGTTGCCCTTCTTTTCAGCAGCTGCCACCGTGTTCTCTGCATCTCGGAGCCTCTGGGGAGCAACAAGAATTTCCAAGGTGGGATGCATGACGACTATGTCAAAACCCAGGAAAGTTGTCCTGGAACACCTTCCATTGGCATGCCAAGAGTGAATTCAAGAGGCAGGAGAGCAGCAGCCACCGTCCTGCAGCTGTCTGCGAGCTTCGCACACAAGCCGGCTTCTTCGCGGCTTCGTTCTTCGCCTCTTGCAAGCTACCGCGATCTCCGGCTGCCGGAGGACAAGAAGCGGCTACTTCGCGCACAGATCACTGGAGCGGCAGCGGTGCGCTCCGAAGCGCCGCTTCTGCCGAAAGACGCCGGCAAGCGGCACTTGCTTTCGGCCAGCTCCGGAGCTGCGTATTCTGCCTCTCTAGTCGCCTACATCTTAGCCAAAAGCTTTTCCGCTCCAGTTCTCAAGGAGAAAGTGTACCAGCACTGCTCACTTAGCCCGACCTTGCCAGGAAATAAGATTTGCTGCACATTCCAAGGACACTGCACTTTCCTGGGCAAGCTGCAACCTGCTGGCAGATGGCCGTGCTCTCTGCCCACTCCTGCCCAGTTCTTGGTACTAGCGGGCACGTTGCAGCCTGGCGAAGGCAAGAAACCTGGAGAGCTGTCACAGAGCAGAAGGGCAGCTGAGATGCTGAAAAGCAGCAAAGCTGAACAGCCTGCCTCAGCTTCAGCAGTGTGTAATTGACTGAAGGCGAAAAAGCAAGCAGCAGAGCAGCGGGCTTCTGTGCGCACTGAAGGCAATTGCAAGAATCCAGCAGCTGCTCCTTGCCAAGCACAGTCAGCTGCCTAGGTTCTTGCTTCTTGACCAACTCACAGTTGCCCTTCTTTTCAGCAGCTGCCACCGTGTTCTCTGCATCTCGGAGCCTCTGGGGAGCAACAAGAATTTCCAAGGTGGGATGCATGACGACTATGTCAAAACCCAGGAAAGTTGTCCTGGAACACCTTCCATTGGCATGCCAAGAGTGAATTCAAGAGGCAGGAGAGCAGCAGCCACCGTCCTGCAGCTGTCTGCGAGCTTCGCACACAAGCCGGCTTCTTCGCGGCTTCGTTCTTCGCCTCTTGCAAGCTACCGCGATCTCCGGCTGCCGGAGGACAAGAA
The DNA here is from genome assembly GCF_026979565.1 of Vidua chalybeata. Classification (NCBI taxonomy): domain Eukaryota; kingdom Metazoa; phylum Chordata; class Aves; order Passeriformes; family Viduidae; genus Vidua; species Vidua chalybeata. The sequence goes on along the minus strand of NC_071553.1, from coordinate 7,755 downwards.
GCGGCTACTTCGCGCACAGATCACTGGAGCGGCAGCGGTGCGCTCCGAAGCGCCGCTTCTGCCGAAAGACGCCGGCAAGCGGCACTTGCTTTCGGCCAGCTCCGGAGCTGCGTATTCTGCCTCTCTAGTCGCCTACATCTTAGCCAAAAGCTTTTCCGCTCCAGTTCTCAAGGAGAAAGTGTACCAGCACTGCTCACTTAGCCCGACCTTGCCAGGAAATAAGATTTGCTGCACATTCCAAGGACACTGCACTTTCCTGGGCAAGCTGCAACCTGCTGGCAGATGGCCGTGCTCTCTGCCCACTCCTGCCCAGTTCTGGGGTAGCGGGCACGTTGCAGCCTGGCGAAGGCAAGAAGCCTGGAGAGCTGTCACAGAGCAGAAGGGCAGCTGAGATGCTGAAAAGCAGCAAAGCTGAACAGCCTGCCTCAGCTTCAGCAGTGTGTAATTGACTGAAGGCGAAAAACCAAGCAGCAGAGCAGCGGGCTTCTGTGCGCACTGAAGGCAATTGCAAGAATCCAGCAGCTGCTCCTTGCCAAGCACAGTCAGCTGCCTAGGTTCTTGCTTCTTGACCAACTCACAGTTGCCCTTCTTTTCAGCAGCTGCCACCGTGTTCTCTGCATCTCGGAGCCTCTGGGGGAGCAACAAGAATTTCCAAGGTGGGATGCATGACGACTATGTCAAAACCCAGGAAAGTTGTCCTGGAACACCTCCATTGGCATGCCAAGAGTGAATTCAAGAGGCAGGAGAGCAGCAGCCACCGTCCTGCAGCTGTCTGCGAGCTTCGCACACAAGCCGGCTTCTTCGCGGCTTCGTTCTTCGCCTCTTGCAAGCTACCGCGATCTCCGGCTGCCGGAGGACAAGAAGCGGCTACTTCGCGCACAGATCACTGGAGCGGCAGCGGTGCGCTCCGAAGCGCCGCTTCTGCCGAAAGACGCCGGCAAGCGGCACTTGCTTTCGGCCAGCTCCGGAGCTGCGTATTCTGCCTCTCTAGTCGCCTACATCTTAGCCAAAAGCTTTTCCGCTCCAGTTCTCAAGGAGAAAGTGTACCAGCACTGCTCACTTAGCCCGACCTTGCCAGGAAATAAGATTTGCTGCACATTCCAAGGACACTGCACTTTCCTGGGCAAGCTGCAACCTGCTGGCAGATGGCCGTGCTCTCTGCCCACTCCTGCCCAGTCTTGGTGCTAGCGGGCACGTTGCAGCCTGGCGAAGGCAAGAAGCCTGGAGAGCTGTCACAGAGCAGAAGGGCAGCTGAGATGCTGAAAAGCAGCAAAGCTGAACAGCCTGCCTCAGCTTCAGCAGTGTGTAATTGACTGAAGGCGAAAAAGCAAGCAGCAGAGCAGCGGGCTTCTGTGCGCACTGAAGGCAATTGCAAGAATCCAGCAGCTGCTCCTTGCCAAGCACAGTCAGCTGCCTAGGTTCTTGCTTCTTGACCAACTCACAGTTGCCCTTCTTTTCAGCAGCTGCCACCGTGTTCTCTGCATCTCGGAGCCTCTGGGGAGCAACAAGAATTTCCAAGGTGGGATGCATGACGACTATGTCAAAACCCAGGAAAGTTGTCCTGGAACACCTTCCATTGGCATGCCAAGAGTGAATTCAAGAGGCAGGAGAGCAGCAGCCACCGTCCTGCAGCTGTCTGCGAGCTTCGCACACAAGCCGGCTTCTTCGCGGCTTCGTTCTTCGCCTCTTGCAAGCTACCGCGATCTCCGGCTGCCGGAGGACAAGAAGCGGCTACTTCGCGCACAGATCACTGGAGCGGCAGCGGTGCGCTCCGAAGCGCCGCTTCTGCCGAAAGACGCCGGCAAGCGGCACTTGCTTTCGGCCAGCTCCGGAGCTGCGTATTCTGCCTCTCTAGTCGCCTACATCTTAGCCAAAAGCTTTTCCGCTCCAGTTCTCAAGGAGAAAGTGTACCAGCACTGCTCACTTAGCCCGACCTTGCCAGGAAATAAGATTTGCTGCACATTCCAAGGACACTGCACTTTCCTGGGCAAGCTGCAACCTGCTGGCAGATGGCCGTGCTCTCTGCCCACTCCTGCCCAGTTCTTGTACTAGCGGGCACGTTGCAGCCTGGCGAAGGCAAGAAGCCTGGAGAGCTGTCACAGAGCAGAAGGGCAGCTGAGATGCTGAAAAGCAGCAAAGCTGAACAGCCTGCCTCAGCTTCAGCAGTGTAATGACTGAAGGCGAAAAAGCAAGCAGCAGAGCAGCGGGCTTCTGTGCGCACTGAAGGCAATTGCAAGAATCCAGCAGCTCCTCCTTGCCAAGCACAGTCAGCTGCCTAGGTTCTTGCTTCTTGACCAACTCACAGTTGCCCTTCTTTTCAGCAGCTGCCACCGTGTCTCTGCATCTCGGAGCCTCTGGGGAGCAACAAGAATTTCCAAGGTGGGATGCATGACGACTATGTCAAAACCCAGGAAAGTTGTCCTGGAACACCTTCCATTGGCATGCCAAGAGTGAATTCAAGAGGCAGGAGAGCAGCAGCCACCGTCCTGCAGCTGTCTGCGAGCTTCGCACACAAGCCGGCTTCTTCGCGGCTTCGTTCTTCGCCTCTTGCAAGCTACCGCGATCTCCGGCTGCCGGAGGACAAGAAGCGGCTACTTCGCGCACAGATCACTGGAGCGGCAGCGCGGTGCGCTCCGAAGCGCCGCTTCTGCCGAAAGACGCCGGCAAGCGGCACTTGCTTTCGGCCAGCTCCGGAGCTGCGTATTCTGCCTCTCTAGTCGCCTACATCTTAGCCAAAAGCTTTTCCGCTCCAGTTCTCAAGGAGAAAGTGTACCAGCACTGCTCACTTAGCCCGACCTTGCCAGGAAATAAGATTTGCTGCACATTCCAAGGACACTGCACTTTCCTGGGCAAGCTGCAACCTGCTGGCAGATGGCCGTGCTCTCTGCCCACTCCTGCCCAGTTCTTGGTACTAGCGGGCACGTTGCAGCCTGGCGAAGGCAAGAAACCTGGAGAGCTGTCACAGAGCAGAAGGGCAGCTGAGATGCTGAAAAGCAGCAAAGCTGAACAGCCTGCCTCAGCTTCAGCAGTGTGTAATTGACTGAAGGCGAAAAAAGCAAGCAGCAGAGCAGCGGGCTTCTGTGCGCACTGAAGGCAATTGCAAGAATCCAGCAGCTGCTCCTTGCCAAGCACAGTCAGCTGCCTAGGTTCTTGCTTCTTGACCAACTCACAGTTGCCCTTCTTTTCAGCAGCTGCCACCGTGTTCTCTGCATCTCGGAGCCTCTGGGGAGCAACAAGAATTTCCAAGGTGGGATGCATGACGACTATGTCAAAACCCAGGAAAGTTGTCCTGGAACACCTTCCATTGGCATGCCAAGAGTGAATTCAAGAGGCAGGAGAGCAGCAGCCACCGTCCTGCAGCTGTCTGCGAGCTTCGCACACAAGCCGGCTTCTTCGCGGCTTCGTTCTTCGCCTCTTGCAAGCTACCGCGATCTCCGGCTGCCGGAGGACAAGAAGCGGCTACTTCGCGCACAGATCACTGGAGCGGCAGCGGTGCGCTCCGAAGCGCCGCTTCTGCCGAAAGACGCCGGCAAGCGGCACTTGCTTTCGGCCAGCTCCGGAGCTGCGTATTCTGCCTCTCTAGTCGCCTACATCTTAGCCAAAAGCTTTTCCGCTCCAGTTCTCAAGGAGAAAGTGTACCAGCACTGCTCACTTAGCCCGACCTTGCCAGGAAATAAGATTTGCTGCACATTCCAAGGACACTGCACTTTCTGGGCAAGCTGCAACCTGCTGGCAGATGGCCGTGCTCTCTGCCCACTCCTGCCCAGTTCTTGGTACTAGCGGGCACGTTGCAGCCTGGCGAAGGCAAGAAACCTGGAGAGCTGTCACAGAGCAGAAGGGCAGCTGAGATGCTGAAAAGCAGCAAAGCTGAACAGCCTGCCTCAGCTTCAGCAGTGTGTAATTGACTGAAGGCGAAAAAGCAAGCAGCAGAGCAGCGGGCTTCTGTGCGCACTGAAGGCAATTGCAAGAATCCAGCAGCTGCTCCTTGCCAAGCACAGGCAGCTGCCTAGGTTCTTGCTTCTTGACCAACTCACAGTTGCCCTTCTTTTCAGCAGCTGCCACCGTGTTCTCTGCATCTCGGAGCCTCTGGGGAGCAACAAGAATTTCCAAGGTGGGATGCATGACGACTATGTCAAAACCCAGGAAAGTTGTCCTGGAACACCTCCATTGGCATGCCAAGAGTGAATTCAAGAGGCAGGAGAGCAGCAGCCACCGTCCTGCAGCTGTCTGCGAGCTTCGCACACAAGCCGGCTTCTTGCGGCTTCGTTCTTCGCCTCTTGCAAGCTACCGCGATCTCCGGCTGCCGGAGGACAAGAAGCGGCTACTTCGCGCACAGATCACTGGAGCGGCAGCGGTGCGCTCCGAAGCGCCGCTTCTGCCGAAAGACGCCGGCAAGCGGCACTTGCTTTCGGCCAGCTCCGGAGCTGCGTATTCTGCCTCTCTAGTCGCCTACATCTTAGCCAAAAGCTTTTCCGCTCCAGTTCTCAAGGAGAAAGTGTACCAGCACTGCTCACTTAGCCCGACCTTGCCAGGAAATAAGATTTGCTGCACATTCCAAGGACACTGCACTTTCCTGGGCAAGCTGCAACCTGCTGGCAGATGGCCGTGCTCTCTGCCCACTCCTGCCCAGTTCTTGGTACTAGCGGGCACGTTGCAGCCTGGCGAAGGCAAGAAGCCTGGAGAGCTGTCACAGAGCAGAAGGGCAGCTGAGATGCTGAAAAGCAGCAAAGCTGAACAGCCTGCCTCAGCTTCAGCAGTGTGTAATTGACTGAAGGCGAAAAAGCAAGCAGCAGAGCAGCGGGCTTCTGTGCGCACTGAAGGCAATTGCAAGAATCCAGCAGCTGCTCCTTGCCAAGCACAGTCAGCTGCCTAGGTTCTTGCTTCTTGACCAACTCACAGTTGCCCTTCTTTTCAGCAGCTGCCACCGTGTTCTCTGCATCTCGGAGCCTCTGGGGAGCAACAAGAATTTCCAAGGTGGGATGCATGACGACTATGTCAAAACCCAGGAAAGTTGTCCTGGAACACCTTCCATTGGCATGCCAAGAGTGAATTCAAGAGGCAGGAGAGCAGCAGCCACCGTCCTGCAGCTGTCTGCGAGCTTCGCACACAAGCCGGCTTCTTGCGGCTTCGTTCTTCGCCTCTTGCAAGCTACCGCGATCTCCGGCTGCCGGAGGACAAGAAGCGGCTACTTCGCGCACAGATCACTGGAGCGGCAGCGGTGCGCTCCGAAGCGCCGCTTCTGCCGAAAGACGCCGGCAAGCGGCACTTGCTTTCGGCCAGCTCCGGCCGGAGCTGCGTATTCTGCCTCTCTAGTCGCCTACATCTTAGCCAAAAGCTTTTCCGCTCCAGTTCTCAAGGAGAAAGTGTACCAGCACTGCTCACTTAGCCCGACCTTGCCAGGAAATAAGATTTGCTGCACATTCCAAGGACACTGCACTTTCCTGGGCAAGCTGCAACCTGCTGGCAGATGGCCGTGCTCTCTGCCCACTCCTGCCCAGTTCTTGGTACTAGCGGGCACGTTGCAGCCTGGCGAAGGCAAGAAACTGGAGAGCTGTCACAGAGCAGAAGGGCAGCTGAGATGCTGAAAAGCAGCAAAGCTGAACAGCCTGCCTCAGCTTCAGCAGTGTGTAATTGACTGAAGGCGAAAAAGCAAGCAGCAGAGCAGCGGGCTTCTGTGCGCACTGAAGGCAATTGCAAGAATCCAGCAGCTGCTCCTTGCCAAGCACAGCAGCTGCCTAGGTTCTTGCTTCTTGACCAACTCACAGTTGCCCTCTTTTCAGCAGCTGCCACCGTGTTCTCTGCATCTCGGAGCCTCTGGGGGAGCAACAAGAATTTCCAAGGTGGGATGCATGACGACTATGTCAAAACCCAGGAAAGTTGTCCTGGAACACCTTCCATTGGCATGCCAAGAGTGAATTCAAGAGGCAGGAGAGCAGCAGCCACCGTCCCGCAGCTGTCTGCGAGCTTCGCACACAAGCCGGCTTCTTGGCGGCTTCGTTCTTCGCCTCTTGCAAGCTACCGCGATCTCCGGCTGCCGGAGGACAAGAAGCGGCTACTTCGCGCACAGATCACTGGAGCGGCAGCGGTGCGCTCCGAAGCGCCGCTTCTGCCGAAAGACGCCGGCAAGCGGCACTTGCTTTCGGCCAGCTCCGGAGCTGCGTATTCTGCCTCTCTAGTCGCCTACATCTTAGCCAAAAGCTTTCCGCTCCAGTTCTCAAGGAGAAAGTGTACCAGCACTGCTCACTTAGCCCGACCTTGCCAGGAAATAAGATTTGCTGCACATTCCAAGGACACTGCACTTTCCTGGGCAAGCTGCAACCTGCTGGCAGATGGCCGTGCTCTCTGCCCACTCCTGCCCAGTTTGGGTACTAGCGGGCACGTTGCAGCCTGGCGAAGGCAAGAAGCCTGGAGAGCTGTCACAGAGCAGAAGGGCAGCTGAGATGCTGAAAAGCAGCAAAGCTGAACAGCCTGCCTCAGCTTCAGCAGTGTGTAATTGACTGAAGGCGAAAAAGCAAGCAGCAGAGCAGCGGGCTTCTGTGCGCACTGAAGGCAATTGCAAGAATCCAGCAGCTGCTCCTTGCCAAGCACAGTCAGCTGCCTAGGTTCTTGCTTCTTGACCAACTCACAGTTGCCCTTCTTTTCAGCAGCTGCCACCGTGTTCTCTGCATCTCGGAGCCTCTGGGGAGCAACAAGAATTTCCAAGGTGGGATGCATGACGACTATGTCAAAACCCAGGAAAGTTGTCCTGGAACACCTTCCATTGGCATGCAAAAAGTGAATTCAAGAGCAGGAGAGGAGAGCAGCAGCCACCGTCCTGCAGCTGTCTGCGAGCTTCGCACACAAGCCGGCTTCTTGCGGCTTCGTTCTTCGCCTCTTGCAAGCTACCGCGATCTCCGGCTGCCGGAGGACAAGAAGCGGCTACTTCGCGCACAGATCACTGGAGCGGCAGCGGTGCGCTCCGAAGCGCCGCTTCTGCCGAAAGACGCCGGCAAGCGGCACTTGCTTTCGGCCAGCTCCGGAGCTGCGTATTCTGCCTCTCTAGTCGCCTACATCTTAGCCAAAAGCTTTTCCGCTCCAGTTCTCAAGGAGAAAGTGTACCAGCACTGCTCACTTAGCCCGACCTTGCCAGGAAATAAGATTTGCTGCACATTCCAAGGACACTGCACTTTCCTGGGCAAGCTGCAACCTGCTGGCAGATGGCCGTGCTCTGCCCACTCCTGCCCAGTTCTGGTGTAGCGGGCACGTTGCAGCCTGGCGAAGGCAAGAAGCCTGGAGAGCTGTCACAGAGCAGAAGGGCAGCTGAGATGCTGAAAAGCAGCAAAGCTGAACAGCCTGCCTCAGCTTCAGCAGTGTGTAATTGACTGAAGGCGAAAAAACAAGCAGCAGAGCAGCGGGCTTCTGTGCGCACTGAAGGCAATTGCAAGAATCCAGCAGCTGCTCCTTGCCAAGCACAGTCAGCTGCCTAGGTTCTTGCTTCTTGACCAACTCACAGTTGCCCTTCTTTTCAGCAGCTGCCACCGTGTTCTCTGCATCTCGGAGCCTCTGGGGAGCAACAAGAATTTCCAAGGTGGGATGCATGACGACTATGTCAAAACCCAGGAAAGTTGTCCTGGAACACCTCCCATTGACATGCCAAAAGTGAATTCAAGAGGCAGGAGAGCAGCAGCCACCGTCCTGCAGCTGTCTGCGAGCTTCGCACACAAGCCGGCTTCTTGCCGGCTTCGTTCTCGCCTCTTGCAAGCTACCGCGATCTCC